>NC_053441.1:18513723-18831397 GCF_007990345.1 Gossypium hirsutum
TAAACAGCCATGAAAACAAATCAAGTTGGCTATTCATGATTCTAGCTCAGTTTGAATTACACCAGAACATCTCACAAACCAAACTAAGATTTAAAAGTAAATCCAATATTTATCATTTATTCTACACTCATGTTTAAGGGACTTCCACGCCATCATGTGAAACAAATTAATCTTATGAACATCAAAAAGTAAAAATGTATAATAAAGCAAATCAATTTCTCTCGGATCATGGCCATGGCCATCACAAAAAAAAAAAATGTAGGCATGAAATTAAAAGCATTGGTGCCTAAGCATCTCCTTTCCTCCCATTCCAGGCTTGGTAACATAAACACCAGGTTTCTCCACTACATGAGCAAAGTCATAGAAACCTAGAGTATTGTATAGAGCACAGTGCCTGCTTCCTCTACGTAAATTCTGGGTAATACACATTTCAAATTCAGACAGTGACATGACACTGTTAAATGCCAATATTCAGGATCTTTAAGATCCACATAGATTTCTTCAGTGTTCCAGGAAGCTTAAGATTATATGTGGTCCAATTGGTTTAGTCTTGCCATACTGTAAAGCCAATTAGCAAAGTTTTTCTAATGTAAAAATCTAATAGGCGGTTACAATAAATCAAGCATGTCATGTTAGCTCCAAGGACGTTTCCTTCAACCCAGGAGACTAGTTAGAGAAGCTCTTTGCTCTATGGAACTGTGCAGGAAGGCCCACCAACCCGCACGATAAGGTTATGGACAGCAAGGCTAAGCAAAGTAGACCATGTCAGGGCAGCCAGAGAACCCAAGAGCAGTCTTAGCATACACAATGAATCAAAAGCAACTCCTAGAGAAAAAATATGATGCTGTTGTTAAAACTCAGCTTTGTTGAGGAGATTAAGGCAAAGGCTATCACAATCATCCACCATTTACTCATGGGGAAGAGGCAGAGGTTGGCAGCTGAACAGGTGGAATAGCAGATCTGCTCTGTAGTTAGGGTATCTTGGATGATCTTTTCAAAGTCAATGCACAATTGCTTAGTTTGGAGAGAGCTTGACTTCTATTAATGGAAAGTAAACTCAGAGGAGTCAAGGAGAAAAGGAAAGATGGAAGCCATCGCCATGGGGAGAGGAGAAAAACAGAACTCTCCTGCTTCCTGCTCAGGAGGAAAATGGAACTTACTATGGAAGAAGACAGGATTATGCGTATCTAATAAAATAAAGCAAAAGGTAAGGTTCTTTAAATAATAGAATGTGTTTTTTTCTTTAATTTAAATTTAAGACGTACATAGATTTGCTTGTTCTCGAACCATCTTCTTTTGGCTTTTTTTCCTTTCTTTCTTTAGTATTCCGGAGTTCTCTCTTCTTGAGAGTGGTAGATCTTGTTACTTAACCATCAAATATTGAATTACAATCTTCATTTTTGTAGGGTGATGATTTAATGATCTAAGGCTAAGAACATTACAAAGTTCACGACATAAATAGATAATAGTAGACGTTAAAAATAAACAATGTAGTAGTAATACTAATATATAGAGAGATATCAACTCCTACCAGTTCTAAAATCTAGAAAGGCATAGAAGCTCTAACACGTGATAATTAATACTAATAATTGAAAACGACATTGTAAATTGTATACACCAAAATTGGAAACAGAAATGGCAGAAACAGAAGAGGGCACTCACCTGTACTTGAAGCTGAAGTTGTTTAAATACTCGATCGCCTCGTCAAGCATAGAAGCTTTATCCGTCTATCACTCCAAAAACGATCCAAATCATCAATTTGAAAAAAAAAAAAGTTTTTTTTCTTTGGTTGTCGAAGTTTACAAGTACCTTGTTAGAGTTCGGGATTAGATTCTGTAAAGCTTTCATTTTCTCATTAATCCGACTCCTCCTCCTCTGCCAAACAAAAACAATCAAATATGTTATAGATTTTCAATTTCTTTTCAAAGTAAAATGGTTAAGAAAGTCAAACCTTTTCCGATAAATTATGGACTTCGGCTGCTCTGCTGCGCTTCGATGAACTCCGTGGCCGTTCTTGATTTGATGGCACCTCCGATGCGTCCGGAACCTTCTAGATTAAAATTAATCTTAATCTAAAACTTCACAATTGGAGAAAAAAATCTAAATCTTTCACAGGAGAAGATTTTGAAACTTTAAGAATATTATTTCAAATTGTTTTACCTCGCTGTCATAACTGAAATCGCAGGCAGAAGATAACGCATTGTCAGCGCTATCTTTAACGTTAGCTCCAAAATACGTTTCAGGATCAGAGATATTGACCAGGCTCTGATTCGATTCGAACAGCCAATCCGCCGAGCCGGTACCGATCCATAACCGGAATTCCCATCCCCGCGCCGGAGTTAGCAGCCGGCGTTGAAATTCCCGGCACTTGAGAAGGAAAAGAGTGAATGTTCTTGCCCTTGAATTGCATGCACGAAGATGATGAAGATGACGAAGAAGAGGAATTGTGAAGGAGCTGGTTAAGGATAGTGGAAATTTCTTCAGTTTCCGGATTCGAATAAGGAGAACCACCGTACAGATCCGCCATGAAAACGAGTCAGAGAAGAAATTAAATAGAATCTAAACGCAAGAATAAGAAAGAGGAAACGTTTTCTGATCCACTTACTCTTCCTTTCTTTTCTTCTTCTTTTTTTTTTTTTTGTTTGTTTTATCTTTTTCTGTGCTGATTTTGTTTGGATCTTTTCGTTATTGTTTTTTTCTTTTTTCCCAAAAAGAAAAAGGAAAATAATATATGAAATTCTGAAGATGATGATTACTGAATAACAGAGTCTGGAGCTTTAGCTTTTATTCCCAAAGTTGCATAATCAAAATTCGGATTAATCTCCCGCCCTAATTAAAACGGACCGTCAATATTTTTATTATTTTCTTTTAGGGTCCTCCTTTTTATATTTATTTCGAATTCACACAAAATTTCACAATTTCAATTTTGTCCCCCCTTTGCAACTGCTCATATTGGAATTTTTAGTTGTTTTTATCCCATTTTTTAACCAAATTCATGGGTTTCTATCTACAGCAAATAATCTAAGTTGATTCTCTGTGTTTGTCAAGATTTGATCATTTAAGATTCCTAAATTCCACGAATCTTAAGACAACAAGAGCAATTGTTTCATATTTAAATTGTGATATTCTATTTACAGGAAAAAGAATCACGTGACATAAGTTGATTACTTTTAGAACTTGCGAGAACTAATCATTTCCACTCTCAAATCCATAAAAATTTGCACGTTGAGACAATCTAACAAGTTTCTTAATACAGTCAATGCTTTTTTAATGTTCAATGAAGAACAAAACACAGAGAAGTCTTTGGATTATTCATGCATTGATATTGTAATAAAAAAATCTCTACAATTACGGCTATGATGTTAATATGTTTTTTTTTTTTTTTTTTATTTTCATGTCTCTTTATATTATTGTTCTAAATATTTTGAAGTTAAATATGCATTCTCCATCTTAGCATTCATACATACTTGGTGTTGACATGTGTCTTTTAATATTTAAAAAATTAAAAATATAAAAAAAATACAAGGTAAAATTATTATGCGTTTTTAATTTTACCTTCAAGTGCCTAAAATAATTATCCTTATAAAGCCTTAGATTATTAAAAAATAAACACAAATTAAAATAAAGTAATTATTTAATTCATGTTTTTGAATTTTTTAAATTCCACAAGTATGTTGAGAGTATGATAAGTGTCAATTCAGAAGCGGATTTAGGAGTTGGCAGGGCCCCGCCCTTAAAATGGAAAATTATACTTGGATTCCCTTAAAAGTAAAAAATTTTGATTTAATCTTTTAAAAATTACAAAGATATAGACAATTTAATTTCGGCCCCTAAAACTTTTTCTGACTTTGCCCTGGTCACATTTATTTATTTATATACATTTTTTACTATACCCTATGACACATTTGTCAAACTTTCAACCCATTTGTGGAGTTTAAAAATATATTAATTATAAATGAGATAAATCGCAAAACTACATATAAACTTGATTCAATGTGCAATTAATACATGAACTTTGATTTGGTGCAACTATATACATTTTTGTGTTGTGATTCAAATGAATTATAATTTGAGTTTGATACACAATTAAAGAAATAAATACATAATTTTTATATTAGGTAAATATAATTATTTGTGTATACCATATATAATTGCTTTAGTAAATTGTGAAAATTGAATCAATCAAATCAAATTTCATATATAAATTAGACAAAATCATAATTCATGTATACTATATATTTAATCAAATTTCATATACAGTTTTGAGTTTTATTCCTTTATAAATAATAAAAATTTAATATATTAAGGTCGAGGGTTGGAAATGATATTAAGGAACATTCAAGGGGCGTCGGTGTAACTAATGTAATCCGCGTTGATACTTTAAAAACAGGTAGGAGAGGAAGAAGAAGAAAGAAAAGGAAAAAAAAAAAAGTCAAAGGGACAGTTTCAGCCTTCACTGTCTTATCCAACCTAAACGTCAGCTTGGCCTGAAAACAGCATTAATTAAAAAAGGACTTACCCAATCCTGCAATTCCCGAGGCTCATTATTTTGGTTGCGTGTTCGAAACAAGATGATCTGTCACAAATCAAAACCATGGGATTACAGATAGATTACTCCCCTTTTTCTTTCATTACCATCACCTAAAAGCTACAAATTTGCAGAGTTTGGTGGTTGCTCTGGCAAAAGATTCTTTCACTCTACCATGCCTATGCCTTTCAAAGTTTACATAATCTTTGTGAGTTAATAATAATGATAATGGGGGATTGGGACACATTTTGCAATTATCTAGCAGGTTGAGTTTTAAACGATTTGTTAAGGTCGGCACTGAAATGATGGTAAACTAACAACTCAAACAAGGGGGTATGGGTTTTGCTGTTTGCGAGCTTATGTTAATTATGGAGGTTGCTTTCAAGCCTTCTTTATTGTCAAAGCATTACTCTTTTTAAGCTGATGACGGTTGGTGTCAAATCATCTCTGACAAGTGACCAAGCATTCCCCCTATCTCAATTTCAAGGAATTATTGAAGCAGACACAACAAACTTCAATATAATGAGGCTAATGATTTTAGACATTTCAAAGCTCCATAATTGAGGGCTCTTTAAATAATTTAGAAGTTTGACATAATATATATATTCCATTCAACCACAAAAGAGAAATTGACAGAAATATGGTTCCCAACATCACCACCACCTTTCCCCCACCCAAAAATTGAACGGAACCAAAAAGGAGAGCATAAAATATAAAGATAATCAATAATCTATGTCGCCAATGGGCTGAAGATTCCATACATAAAAACTAATAGTGCAAGTGCAATGATAGAATGAAAAAAACATAGAAATTAGCTTTTCTGTTCCCAGTGCTTCAAGCATTTGTGTTATCCACTCCACCCAGAAGATTTGCTTTGTTTGACATAATTGGAAGTAAAAATGGCTCAGGCAATTGAATTAGAATTGCCATGGATTATCTCGGTGTGAACACTTAAAAGGCTGCTTATGGAAAACATTTGAAGGCATCAAGTTTTAATGAGTGCAAGCTTGGATGCCACTTTTTCTTCGTCTTCTCATTTAGTCAGACCAGTTGTTTTACAAATGGGGCACAAGTTTTTGCACAACCATTGTTTAATGCAATCGGCATGGAAGTTGTGGCCACATTCCAGTGTCCCAAGATTTTCTCCATCATTATATTCTTCCTGCAAGTTTGTAAACAAATGCTTATGGGGTTCATAGAATCAGTAAGGAAACCGCAAAAGAGAAAAATTAATTACCTGACAAATACAACACGGTTCTGCCTCTGACTGAGCTCCTGGTGTACTAGAGTACTTTTGTCGTTTCAGACGGTTTAATATGGCTTCCTCACTCAACCCTGTGCTTACATTACCAATTCGCTCTTCCAGAGCCAATAACTCCTATTACCCACACAAAAGTTCTACTATGAGAATGTTCACTCGGAAAGGATACTAGATGTCATAGATGCCAAGAATATAAAGATTATACCTCATAAGACATGTTATCAACATCGAGCCGCATATCCCTATGCCGGTCATGAATATCAGCTACCCCAAGAAATACTGATTGATCAAGGATCATAACATCCTGCCAAAAAACAGTATTAGAAAGAAAATGTCACTTGTTAGGTCAAAGTAAATTCTCATCCATAAACAACATTTGTATGACTATATTGACAAATAAACAAAAAGAGAAGGCAAATCTTCATGCTTCCATGATTCAATTGATGAAGAACTGCTTTGAATTACACCATAAATATCAGAAACATTACCTCAAAACGCAAGTTCTCACCCCTACGCATGAGATCCAAGACATTGCGTATCTGCCCCATAAACAGAATGTCAGATCCAGTTAAGCGGTTCTTTGGTAGAACATTTAAAATTGGAAAAGTTGTGCACGGGTAAAACAAATACTTTATAAGGTAAATAGCATTTGCCCTTGTGCAGTAAAAATAAAGACTAAAGTGCAACAAATGAATGAGTGATTCATAGTATAGGTGCAAGCATTTTGGATAACAAGGCCTACGGCATTTCTTTCAAACAAAAGCAACTAGGAAAAGAACAGCATATACATGTTCTTATCCACAATCAGCATCGCATTATAATGCAGAAGTTAAAACTGGCGGCAAATCAAGTACTCATAATGCCAAGGGAATCACCTGTATTACCTTATGTTTAAAATTTAAGGAAATAAAAAACTATCACAAAAAAAGATGCAGTTCTAGGCAACCTCGGAGCAAGAGCTGCTTCTTCCTTCAGTAGACGCAGTCGTGAATGGTCTTGGACCGCATCTTGTCTTCCACCATGACTGACCTCATATTGAGTGTGGCCTGATTGGTCACCGGAGGAAAGCGATCTCTCTGGGGAATGGATCCTGGGAAGGGAGAATGATTGAATGACTCCAATTCTCCCAGCGGAAGACGTCATGATGCGACAAGTTCTGCACTCGTGGGTTTGGGTGAAGGGTTGGGATGAGGAACCCATGTGGAAGCAGATGATGCATTGGCACCCAGAAGCTTGAGCCACCTCGATATGTAGAAGCAACATTTCCAGGAACACTTGCATTTCCTGTGGCTAAACTCATTTACTGGATTCCTCACCATAGGTCTCAATTCTGGTGCAGGAACAAAATAGGATGATCTAATAGGTTCTAGCATGCTTCTTTGATTGAGGCCCCTCACATGGTACAAAATCTCTACCACAGATAAATTGGAACTTGAACTGCCGACTCTTGAACCAGAACCTCATTCCACCTAAATGGTTGCATATTTCTCCGCAAGTTGGAACATGATTTACAACATTTAGGTTTTGTGAGCTTGCATTATCTGCCACCGGTGCTGACCTTAACTCAAGAGAATGATCGGTTGATAGAGTCTTGATGACTGCTGAGAGGACAAACAACAGACTGCCTGGCTGTTATCTCCTGTAGGAAAAATTGGAGGAGCAATAGGCTCTTGCATACTTGAAGGATTAATTCTACGGCGGAAATTCCTTGAGAAGCCCTCTGCAGGTGGTAAAACAATTGTTCATGATGCTGCTAGAAAGCTGATCTCTTACATCCATCCAAGTCTAGGGTGCACCTGTCCTGAGGGAGCAGATATATTCACACTACTTCCAGTGCTATAGCTAACAGGAAGTCCACGGCACCCACTATTTTCACCTCGATTGAAAGTAGCTAGACTTCCACTTGAATGGGACTGCCCAACATTTCCTTCAAGTGTCTTTCTTTTGCAGGATGCACGACGGCCCTCATAAGGGCAAACAGGTCTTCTATCATTATCACCCATGACATACCACCCTTCCAAGATGAAAGAAGAAAGCTTCGGACCAGTAAAGCTGAAATCGCTCATTTTGAGATCCACTAGCTTATACGATTTAGACTGTCTGTATCCTTGACGTTATATCGATCATCCATTAAGCCTGCATTCAAGTTGATATCCTGGGGAACTGTATTAGAATTGGAACTTTGCCGAATAGAGTGCCCTGTTCATAACGCCGTTCTTCTAACAGGACCGAACTTGAGATTGGAATGACCACCCATGGTTCATTTTCCGCTCGTTATGCTTACAAACTCAGTGTGCACTAGCTAGCTCTCCCAAGCTGCAGACAGCCTGATCCCTCAGCATTAGATTCCTGTCCCATTAAGCCAGCCAGGATGTATTAACAAGTGAGACAGAGCAAAAAGCTTCTTAGAAGACAATGCTAACATTGTGAACTGCAAAAATTAGTGGTCCAGTCTATGACAACCATCCTTAATTGATCACAATCGGGAGTCAATTCTATTACCCCACCTGATCCCTTTTTTATAAAAATCTTCTAAATGCTTTTTGATAATGGGACAAATTTTAAATATGCTTCCACTTTTCCAATACTAGCAGGAGTAAGTCAGCCGGTTATGTTGCTTAGTAGAATAATAGAATCAATGAGCTACAGAAGCAGAACCAGATTACAGCAATGCAGTAATCAGGAGGAACAACAAGCGTAAGTAATTAAGCCAAGTGCCCTCAACCTGCAACCACTGTGTATAGGGTTTAGACAATGCAAATAATCAACATAGAGAATAGTTGTTCAGTGCAGATAGCATCAACAAAGACACCAAATGTGAAGATATCCCAAATTTTAATCCTATAGGGTATTTAGACTTTATATACATCACAAAGGTTTGAACCCCATCCTAAACTAGGTCACAAAACAAGAACCATAAAAGGCACGGAGAACTAAATCTGAACTATAAAACATTGGGAGAACCAAAGCACAGCAATACAGCAGTTTTCTCTCCTATAAACAGAACCATAGAGAAGAAAGCAAAAAAAAAAACAAACCCTAATGAACGCATAGCAGACAGGGCATTCCAGTTGTAGTAATTCTTCCTATATTTTTCCCTGAGCAGTCAGCAACCCCCCTATTACCCAACCCCAAAGCCACATACAACAGAAATAAAGGCAAAGAAGAAGGAAAACAACTAAATCAACACAACCGCAGGGTCAACATGGTAACATAACGCCATCTCTCTACATATCAGCTATTACGAGAGACCGGTCCTATAACAAAAGAATCCAGGAAAAAACATGCAAAGCTACAGACCTTTAGACAGGAAATCTCCACAGGAATATCGGACTTTCCAAAACAAAACCAAAAATAAAATCAAATCAACTTTGAACAAAAAATAAAGGAACACTTTTTAAGCCAAACCAAGAAATTAAAAGGGGGACCCAGTGAGAATATCATCACATCTCATCTGACCATCAACCGATCAAGCAGAAATAAACATGAAATACAACCAAGAGCTCACTAAAGGGGTAAAATCAGAGACCTTGATCGATCTAAGAGAATCTAACAAGAAACACAGGATGAGGGGGTGGGACAAAAAAAGGATATAAAAGCTGTCTTAAAGCTATTCTCCTCTCCCTTCTCAGAAAGGAAGACAAGAAGAAAAAAACCCACTTGAGCAATGGGAGGAAGAGAGAGAGCCTTTGAAAGATAAAATCAATATACTCAAACAAGAAACAAAGGGATAGATTACCTGTAATTTACCAAATAACCCTGCAGAAAGAGAAAGACCAAAGATAAAAAAGAAAGAGATATGGTCATTAAGAGCAGTTTCCAAACAAAGAATTGATAACAAAAAGAAAAAGAAAGAGAAAAAAAAAACAAATGCTTAAACAAACACAATAACTATGCAAAGCTGTCCGCTACCGAATAGCTTTCATGTCTCCATCTTTGATCCTCTCTTTTCTATAAAGATTTTTTTTCCTCTCTTCCTTTTTTTATATTAAAATATAAATATCCTTTCCCTTCACACTTCCACTCTAAAACTTAAATGTATAATAATGAAATTAAATATTTAATATAATTAAAACCCGTCTCCCATCCCAATGCGGTCCGTAGGTAAAAGCCCCACAAACACTAAACCTTCTCTGTTTGTTTTGTTACCATCTCGTTCACGCCAAGTACCTGCCTGCCTTCCCCTCTCTTTAGGCCTCAACTCTTTAACTCTTTTAACTCGTCCACATGCATCCCTCTTTCTCTCCCTTTCCTTTTATGAGGAGCCACCCTTGGCACCTTGCTTTTTTACCAATGACCCAATTAATTCCAATTTAAAATAAAGACTCATCTTTTTCCAAATACATGAACATGTCATGTAAAATTGTTACCGTGTTAAATTCAAACGTGGCTTTGATATATATATATTTATATAGAATCGACCCCACTTGAATAGCTTGATTTTTTTTACCTTTTTTTCCTTATGCACCTAAAAGTTTTGATTGCTTTTAGAATTTTAACCATAAGTAGAATTTGTTTCTTTTTTTTTTCCATAAGTTTTTCAAAAAAAATTCTTGTTGTGAATTTGGAAGTATTCAATCAAGACAATAAAATTTGCACTATCTTATATTATGGTAATATTAAATCTTGACTGTAGTTTTAGTGATATGTCAACGAGAAATGCAGTGATGCCGCTTCATTGCTTAGCTTAAAAGAGGTGGATACAATACAAAGTTCCTCCTCTCCCCCCAATGAGTATTTATGCAGTTCTTGCTCCCCCCCCCTTTCTTTCAAATTGTTTTATATTTACCCTTGGCGTTCATATCTCAATCATGAAGGGCTCTTTCCTTTTAGCTTCCAACTGTTTCCTACCTTTTTTTTATTTGATTTTTCTTCTTTCAACCATTCAAGGTGGTTGCTTTGCTCTACCCTCGTTTTTTATCCTAAAATGTGTCCATCTGGACATATGGTACAGCATAATACAACCACATCATGCAATGTCATTTATGAATAATTTATTACGAGATAAGAATTGATTATTCTCCATTTTCCAAGGAATATTATAACGTGCATTTGCTTTAGAGAGAGAGGGGACTACCATCTACATATGATACCAACACTCCCGTATATTTAGAACTAATCATGGCCATTAGTTTGACATTAGGCACTAAATCCAAAAAGGAAAATAAAATAAAACAGAGGAGGAAGGAATTGACTTTAATTAAAAGATACATACATGCTTGCAAGTTGGGATTGAATAGACTTCCAATTCATCTATTTCAGCTTTTTGTTTTTATATATCTTCCGTTTATATCAACAGATTTGCACACATCAGAATTTATTATATTGAGACGACATTTATGCATTTTAAATGCTCCTGGTATTTTTAAACTCATACATAATATAATCATAATTCTATTATTGGTTAATAATTTTTAAAGGAACACAGGCCAGTTAAAAGACGGGTGTAGTTGTCCATTATGTTTTACCCCAAAAATTTCAGCCTGTTCAGAATGGTGGGTGGTGGAGGACTGACCCTCAATCAATTGAAATGATAAGCATTGATTATTATGATCAGGGTTTTCTTTGCCGGGGGAAGGGGGGGATCACCAGGACCAAGGACCTATCCCTAGCAGCATGTTACATTGAAGATGGTGATGTCATGAATGCAGTGATAATATATTTAATGCACATGGCAGATTGGAAAACGGAGGTGCCTGCCAAGAATTAAATCCAAATGGACGAATGCAAGCTTTGTTACCACATAATGACTGTAGGAACCGGGAAATGACAGCATTCTTTTCTCGCTGCATATCAGATGTCAACCAATGACACGTGGCAGTGGCTGCATCTTCTCAAAGCTCTCAAGCAGAAATATAGTACAGCGAACCTACAAGTTAAAACAGTTTCATCCTAATTATTAGTTCAATCGTCTAATTATCTACCACCAAGGGCTTTCAAAGTGGATTACAGACAGTCTTAAAAAAGGAATGCTTTCCCAAGGGTGGCCACATGGATGTTTCAAGGAAAACAGTATTATTTAGTTGTGTGCGTTCTGCAATGAGAAAGCTTAAAACATATAAAACAGCTAGAAGAGAAAGACATGCCCAATAAAGGCATTGAGAAGTGAGTGAGCAAAAGTTCGACCCACATCACCAGAGAAATAAGGAAACACGGAATCCAGTGAAGCAACCAATGTTGAAAATTATCGACCCGTCCATGTACACACACTAATTCTTGAGAAGGAAAATTCCAGATAATTGATTTCTAACATAGCTTCTAGATAAATTATTCTGAAGCAAATTCTTGATATTAGTCACATGAGTGCTCTGCAGGTGGCAAACAGATAAATTTACTAAAATTTACGTTTTATCCAGACTAGAGATAAAGGGAAAAAGCTTACGAGGGAGTATCCTGCATTAAATTCTTTATTATATGTTTAAATTTTTTTTCCATTAATTCTTATTATTATCTCTTTATTTCAGAAGTAACAGTCTATTTCTTTATGGTGCGTATGATGTACAATCAACTGAGATCGTCCAACTCCATAAATTTCTTCTACATTGAAAGTAACTCACTGTAGTTACGAGCCCCACTGCATAACAGCCATTGCACACAAAACATGTTTAATTTTAGGGAAGAATGCAATTAGCAATGCTCATGTATAAGTTTAGACATGCTTAACATTTGTGGAGTTAAGACTTGGCATAGGGAAAACTTCAGATAGATGTACAACAAGCAAATATGGAGAAACAGGGGCTATCTAGTTTGTAATGTGATGACCTCAAAAGATTGGAGTACCCTTCTTTTAATGCTCACCATGACATAAACAATTGTCAATGATAATTACTTTTATAATTACGAATACATATGACCACTGTCAAGAACAGAGATTTGAAATACATGTAAACTTTGTTAGAAAGAAACTCCACAAAGCCTTGAATGGTAGCTAATAATAGTATAGACAAAATGGAAAGGAATTGACAGTAATATGACATCCATGAAAGTAAAATATGCCAAACTAGGTTACCATATCATCGGGCAGGTCTGTGGAATGCCTGAAGGAAACTCAAAACTTGCAACAGAAACAGGTCCAATTGTTATGGATCATCTAGCTCTTTAGTAAAGTCATCACCATTGATTTCAGCTTCAAGAGTGTCAGTCTCAGAATCCATCATGCTGAATTCCATGTGACGTATAGCTGAAACAGCTTCTTCTGCACAACTTAAACATTCTCTGATACACTATTTCTAGCTCGAGATTTGATGAAACTCGGCATAGCACAAAAGAGCCTGCAGATGGTAGAGACATCACTTTTATGAAGTACAGTCCCGACCCTCCCAACTAATGAAATCAACCTAAACATATAAGTTCACATTTGGCATAGTATATCTCACAAACAGGCAAAACTAATTGCGGCAAAGTTCATATTTTCCAAGAGTATCGACATGAAAGTGGGATATTTACTTAGATTTCACTACAATAATTGAGCAGAGATTTCCTTTATTGAGGACTCAAGAGTATTCCAATCCACACAGGCAGGTAGGTACTCTTCTTACTACAATTGACAAAGAAAAACAGAAGGAAATAAATTTTATGTGGCTCTTCAGAAAACAAATCCTTTTGCACATATTTGCCTCACCAACTGAACATAAGTCCAAGAATATGATCACTACAATGAAACATGATGCATCATCTATTTTAGAAAAACAACAATACAGCTTTCCAACATGCTGAGCCACCAGAATTTTGAAAAAATTTGGCCCGCAGAAGATAAATATGAAAGAGCCAGTCATATTTATAAGCATTAAAAAAAGGGTAGGCTATGTGGTTTTAGAGCATAAGCTACAAAAACAAACTAAAAGAAGGATGGTTTGTTGGAGACTGGAGAGAGGACAATTAAATCTGCAATAGATACAAAATTGGTCAGTTCCGACTACATTACCTACCAACAGCAATAACAAAAGTAATTCCTCAACATAATACCCCCAAATAAAACTTCTATACAAAGGATGATTAAACAAAATAAAGAAATTTAATTTCTTTTACCTTGTGGCGGTTGAAGGAGTGCATACTCATACATAATCCAAGGAGTCCTAACAGCAGCCTTAACTGAATTCATCTCATAAAACACCAAATTTAGTTCTAGTCCCCACTTAACATTTCCTCCATCAACACATCCCTAACTTTTCCAATTTTCCTCCAAACCCACCCTTTGCCCTTCTCCTCCCCCTCCCACCTTTACTCTTGGTATAACAAACCAGTGCCTCTTCTCCCCTTATATCGTGCACAAAGCACGCGCCTCCGGTAAATCTGACGGCTTATAATCGTACAAATGAAGTTCCCTGATAAATCGGATCCGTACGCATCAGAGCGATCGGCGGCGACGGAACTGTTTTTCCCAGTCAGGTAATGGTTTAGAAGCTCCTCCTCGGAAGGGTAAAATCGACAACAGGTGGAAAATGATACGGCGAACTTGCTCTGGATGAACCTCCTCCTATATCTATCAAGGAAGATTCGAATTTTGATTGTTGACATTTTAGGGGAATTTTTAGTCGAATCAGAAAACGAAACGATTTTTTTTCCGTAGGGTTTTAGCTTTCCCAAATTCGATTTTAGGAACAAGAGAAGAGACTTCGATTGGGTTGGGGGGTTTTGGGGTATAAAACACGAAGCGACGAAGCGTGCCCCTTAAGTTTCACTGCGAGTGTGTTAGTCTCCTTTTCATGTGTACCTTTTCCTCTCATATATGTTGAGAGTGAGAGGAATGGGGGAGTTTTGCATACGTGGAGGGATTTCATTGGTTGTAATGCGTGACGGGAAGGACAAAAATTACCCCGAGTTTTGTTGGATAAAACCTCAATGATCTCTACCTTGACAGCCGTTGGAATTTTTAACTAAAAAAGAATCAAACTCTCCTGAAATTAGCTACTCTGGACCGGCGGAGTAAGGGTGAGTGGCTCGGCTGTCTAAGCCGCAAGAGTGGTAGATTCGGCAACTGAACATGTGGCTGAATATGAAGCGTGTATTACGTTACTTCCCCAATTACGTGGTGCCACTCACATACTATACTAGGAAAGACGAAAAAGAACCATTGTTTCGAAAATGGGGGGCAAATGTCTGAAGTCTGAACCGCTCGAAATCTATACAAAAAGAAAGTATTTTTTATTCATTTAAATTACTACTGAATTTTCAACAAGGCCAACCATATTAGCCCACGCCGCAAACCTTATATATAAATTCAGAAGCCGACGGCCGCCAGACGCCAGTTAAGTCCTGTTTATTATAATTAAGGTTATTTTGCAACTCAACCTCAGTGACTGTGTAACCTTATTTTTATACCTTTCTTTATCTTGTTTTACATTTAAATCCTTCGTCAGAAACACATGCAGATTTGTAATTATGTATTGTAATTTCACCACCCATGCACATATTTCAATTTTATTCGTTTATTTTTTTATACATTTTAAGTTATTATATTTTAACTTGTGATTTGATTATCTTCAATAATTATATTTTTAACATTTAAGTTATTTACCTGATATATATTTAAATTAAATAATAATAAATTATAAATAAAATATTATAATTTTAATTATTATTAGGAATATATAAAATTTAATAATTATTATTTGAAATAAATTGATTCTTACTTCAATTGACATCGGTAATATAAAAGATACAGGTTCAAGTACATTGTATAAAAATGTCTATCACTGGTGTTTTTTTTTTTGCAACTTACAAGAGAAAGATAAAATCTTAAGCAATAGATACTCTGACCATTAGGCCAATACATAAGATTCCATCAACAGTAATTTTTAATCCCACTGCTACTATATATAATTTCACTACTATCATTATTTTTAATCTTACCAAAACCACTAATTAAGCACTAGTTCATAATTTCAAATTTTTACGGATGTGAAATGTCTGTCTTATTAAAATGTATGATAAATAATTACGTCTTAATTTAAATGCTTATAATAAAACATTTTTTTCTCCGTGATTTTTGAAAATACTTTTTACTTTTATTTTTAAAATTTTAAAAAACATGATAAATAAAAATTTCTTTTAAATAATGAAAATATAAATCTAAAAGGGTAAATTACACAGATAGTCACTTGATTATAAGTTTTTTTTTCATTTTAGGCACCCAAAATATAATGTTTGCAATTTAAGCATCTACGTTAAATAGTTTGGTCATTTTAGTTACTCCCATAAAATCACAAATGGAAAATTGATATGACAGTTAAAAATCAGTATAATAATAAATTTAGCCCTCAAATTTTCATAATTTTAAAATTAACCTTCATTTCACATATAATCTTAATTTGATCCTAATTCTAAAAAGTTCAAAGAATATATAAAATACATAATATTTCAAAAATAAATAAAAGTAAATATTTAAAAAACATAATAATAAATTTAAATTTTATTTTAATATTTATATTAAATAAATAAAATCCCCCATCACCGTCCCCGAGCCGGTCTCCCCTCCCTCACCCACCACCGTGGGTGGGGAGAGGACAGATGAGAGAATTTTTATTTTATTTAATATCAATATATTTATATTTATTAATATTAATATTAACTTATATAAAATTTAAATTTATTATTATATTTTTAAAATATTTATGTATTTTATATGTTTCTTTGATTTTTTTTAGAATTAGAATCAAATTAAGACTTGTAATTTTGAGGGTTGATTTTTTAAAATTATGACTAAATTGATATAATATGTAAATTCGAGGCTAATTTGTTATTATACTAATTTTTTTAGCTACCATTTGAGGTTATCGTTTTTTATTTTAACGAGAATGAGCAAACGATCGAACTATGTAACGTGGGTGCTTAAATTGTAAATTTTTGTTTAGACGCCTAAAATGAAAATTTTTTATAATTGGGTGACTATTTATGAAATTTACCCAACTAAAAACAATTAAAAAAAGTTCTTATCAACTTTTTTTAATGAAACAAATTAGATACGTTCATTTTAGTGGACACATGTTTTTTGGTATAAGAGTGTTTTTAGAGTGAGTACCAACCTTTTTCTCTTTATGTGATTTGAAAAGGTAAACCATTTCATAAACATGGCGTCATCACTAACTTCCTACAACACCGGATGATAAGAAGCGTTTTATAGCATCAATTTCTTCACAAACAATATTAATTAACCTAACATAAACTTTGAAAGCATGTCAACGATGTATTCAGAACCAAAATTAATTTATATAAAAGAGAGGTTCAATGAAATTAAACGAACTTACAAGAAGTATAAAAAACACTATAAAACCAAAAGCGTAGCATAATATAAAAAGTTCAAAAGTTCAATCCTAATAGACTAATATAGGCCAATGTGATAAAAGGTGCCAGGTTACCCATTTGCCCAATTCCAGTCTTTTTTGCACTCAGGACACAAGGTTATCATTCAGGGATAGTGAAGCCATCGGTCTGCTGGATTGTTGGCCTGTTGCTGAGCAGCAACACTCCTCAATACCTCCATGGCCTCGGCTACTTTTGCCTTCAAGCTTCTGGTGACTCAAGGAGATGCAAACCTCAGTTTGGTCCATTTCCAGAAGCATCCCTGTAACCTTGGCTGCAGAATCACGCTCCAACCGTTCCACAAGGGGGTATAAGCTTTCACCAAGCATCTGCTCACAAGAAGCAATAAAAATATTAAGACCTCGAAGATAAATACTCCCCCCCCCCGGCTCAATAAATAAATAAATAAATAAAAGCCACCAACTGCGAAAGAAAGAAATAAATGGGACTTACCGTCCTTTGCTGTTCAGGCGTTGCATTTGCGAGAGCTGTAGCCAATGCTGGTACTGGCATAGGTTGCCCAACACCAGCATCGCGCATTGGCATGCCACCCATGTCATATGGAACAGAAAGCATGCCACCGGGAACATTTGACATTGGACCCTCAGGCATCATACGACCAGGTGGGTAACGATAGACACGTCCCCTGGGCAGCATCTGAAACAAGCAGGATGAATAGTACAAACAACTTCAGCCAAAGAATAAGCATAAACCGCAGGTTCATAACATATGCATAAAGCTTACTTGCTGTTGTATCAATGGCACTGGTTGCTGAGTCTGTTGCACTGGACCAGCTCCTCGTCGTCCCCCTGGTCGCTGGCCCTGCTGACCTTGCTGTACCATAGGAACAAAGAAATTTGGCACAGGGGGTCCACCAGGCCTCATTTCAGGAACCAGTTGTTGTTGATAACCAAAACCAGCCTAGATATATGGCATAAGGAAACAAGCATATTCATATTTCAACTGTCCTCACAAATCAAATCACTCAACATCCAAATGGCAAGAATGCCACCTTATGAAGGAGGCCAAAAAGTGAAAACATGAAATCAAGCATATCAACTTAAGAGAATAGAAAAAGTGAAGATATATTACTTGCGGAGGAATGATAGCTGGAGGTCCTTGCCCATATAAAAACTGTTGGCCAAGACCTGGAGCACCAGAAGGATACATTGGAATTCGAGGAGAGACAGAAGAAATAGCAAGTGGCCTCATCTGAGAAACTGAGCCTAAATAACATGAAACTCAATTGTGAGACGACTAAAAGAAAAACAAACTGATTCATAGAACTATCAAACTATGTTACTCAAACTCTCAAGTGCTGAGTGTTGGACACAGGTCGATACCCATGTCCATATGGGTTGGACAAGGATACTTTCAAGAAAAATAAAAAGACAAAGCAAATAGCTTTCAGAAATACTTAATCTCAGATAACAGAAACATTAGCTCAAGAATTTCAGAAATTTATAACACATTTCCTTTTATTAAATTATAAAACAAGACTACAGTAAAAGCCAAATGATACTATGAAGAAATAAAAATTGTGCTACCAAAAAAAAACTGGATGGGCAAGAGATGGACGAGGAATCATCCTTAAAGGTATTACCTGTAGCCTTGCTCTTCTCTCTTCTTTCCTCTGCGCAAGCGCCACATAAAGCGGTTTGCTAACAACCATTTTACCATTCATCTCAGCAAGCTGTAGATGCAATACAAATGTACCTATTAGATTATGACCTCATATTTTAGATGACCACCCAAAGGATAAACAAATTCAAACTTACAGCACGAGATGCTTCTTCAGGGGTTGAGAAGGCCACAAACCCAGAGCCCTTACTAATTCCACTAGGATCACGCATAACCTGCAAAGTTGTGAAGGGAAAAAGGAAAATAACTTTAATATAAAAGAAACAAGAAAACAGTAGCTAGCATCAACGATTAACCAACCAAGAATCATTTTACAACCTTGCATGAAGTAATGGTACCAAACTCAGAAAAAAGTTCCTTCAACGCTTCATCACCAATACCATCATCTAAGTTTTTAATGTATAAATTCAAACCCTGTAACTTATCAGCAGCTTCCTTCAAAGTCTGCTCATATTGGGCTTTTCGTTCATGCTCTCTTTCAGACTTTTTAAGGGCTTTTCCAACATACCACTCTTTTTCGTCCAACTTCTTTCCATTAAGAGCTTCAACAGCTTTAGCAGCAGCATCAGCATCTTCAAAGTTGACAAATCCAAAACCCTTTGACTTCCCATCTGCATCCCTCATAACTACAGCACTAGTAATTTCACCATACTCGCCAAAGATTGTTTTTAAGTCTTCATCTGTCGTAGACTCGGAAAGATTTTTCACATAAACATTATTAAATTTAGTCTTATCTAGAGCACTGTCTCTTTCCTGCTTACGAAGGAAAGGTCCAACATAGACCTGCTTGTCATTAATCAACATGCCATTTAATTTATCAATAGCATTTTGAGCAGATTCTTCATTGTCAAATTGTACAAAACCATAGCCTTTAGACTGGCCAAAACCATCAGTAGCAATCTTGCACGAAAGAATGTTGCCAAATGAAGAAAATGTATCATGTAATGCTTTGTGGTCGATAGACTTGTCCAAGTTCTGCAGTCGAAATAAAAATCAAAGGATTAGGTAAACATTGGAAGCCAACTATATCACAAGGAGAAACCATGCATGCATGTGAATGGTCACAACAAATAGAAAGATGAAGTCTGAGAAAGGATACTTGGCAAATATATTTTCATGAATACTGAGCATGGCTGCACAGATTTGAACAGGTAAGAGAAGGACTATTTGAATTTTGAGATTTCAGGAAAAAATAATAGCAGTGAGCGGAAGAAAAGGGGAAAAACAAATTCAGAAAGACTAAAAACAGATTAATACCTTGATAAATATGTTTGCAGCGCCACTCTTACGAAGACTAGGATCTCGCTGAGAATACATGATGCGAATAGGCTTGTTATTCAGTGGAGTGAAATTAAGTAGATCCAATGCCCTAGCCGCTGTAGACAGGAAGAACAAAAGCGCACTGGTAATTAATTGAATAATTCAAAAGAATGAAATTATAATTATCTAAAACAACAACTTGTCCTTTCAAAAGAAAAACCTGGACTTGAAAGAAATGAATCATAAAAAGTTAATTTCTAGCATACAAGTTTGATCCACTCTTGGGGAGTTGCAAACATGCATTCTATATCTAAAGACTACATACATTATGAGAAGTTCCAAAGCAAAACTAACAATTAACCATATTTACATTTCCAATAAGCATTAACAATTAACCATCAGCAAGAAATACCTAGATACTATAATACACTTAAACTTTGCAATCAAATTAGATTACAAAGTAATTACCAATAATGTTATACAATTATAGTAATTGCAATAATATCTTTTCCAATAAAAACTCACAGTCGAGATGACTATCAAACATCTTTCAATTGTTGATTATTTAATAAAGAGCAAGTTTTTAAAGTTAAGTAGAAGTCTAACCATCACGAGGATTGTTATAGTTGACATAGCCGTAGCCGAGAGAGCGACCGGTAGCCAAGTCCCGACAAACTCTTACTGAGGCGACCTGAGCCACCTGGCTAAACGTTTGGAAGAGTTGCTCATCGGTAACGGAAGCATCAAGATCCCCAACATAGAGTGAAGTCAGCATAAACTGCGGTCCCCCAGGTCCGGGAGCAACGCCGTTTGGCCCGGAAACTGGCGCCTGGTACTGAACATGAATTTGCGCCATTAAAAGAACCCTAATCCAACTCTTTTAGATCCTTGTTTTTTATTTTTCAGTTTTTAAAAAAGTTTTTATTTCCCTATCCACTTGTTATTCAATCAAAACTGTAGAGAAAAGAAATAACACAGATTGATTGTCGAACTAAATAAAAAAAAAAGGAGATTTTTTTTTGTGTGTGTTTGGGTAAAAGAGGAAAGGAAGGCATCAAATAAGGATAAAATCGTCAGAGATCAGGGGTTGAACGGAACGATAGATGACGACGACGAAGAAGAGACGAGGAATTTATGAAAAATTTTAGGATTTCTTTTATAAGTAACAAAAAGGGTAGGGCAGAACGAACTGCACCGCACCAGTAAAGAAGCAACCGTGTCGCTTTTATAGGTAGGAAGGTTTTGAAGAAACCCTACCACGATTCAGGATGGTAATCTCTACTGTCAGATGTTTTTATGCTAAAAAACCTAACTGTCTGATGCTGGTGGCAAAATCAGGTCTTTGCGTGATAATTGGGCAGTTAGATGACACTTGGCAGTGTCAGTAGTCAAAGGTTGCATCAAGTTTCTCTTCTTTCTTTCCCTAGGGGAATATATCTTTTTACGTCATCAATGAATTAAATTTCTTTACCTGTAATTTTAGTTTTAATCTTACACCGCTGGATTTTATTCCATTATTTCCTTCTTGTGGATTGTATCGGTCTAGTTCTCAGTATCCTATGTTTAGCTTAGCACCCATCTTCCTAACTTACGCTCTACCTTTCTTACCAATTTGTTGTTAGTAGTGTAAATTAAACATTGATGTTGTTAAGTTAGTGGAGTTAGAATTTAAAAATACGTAATCAATTTGGTAATTATTAAATCGAGTTTGAGTTATTGGTCAAATCGAATTCAAATTTAATAACATTCGATTCAATTAGCCACAATTTTTACTGAACATTTTACTTTGATATATATATTAATCATTTTATATAATTAAATTAAATTATTGCTATTGATATATATTATTAACTCTGGGCTTAACTAGTAAGCTAAGTTTGAACTTAAATATAATTGATAAATGTTCAATCAAGTTTCGAATTTCGAATTTAGCTCGACAATATTCAAACTCAGCTCGATTAGATTGGATCCCTAGATGTTTAATGATAAAACGAACACATGATCCTGAGTAGGCATAAATGCAGCTGATGCCAGATAGTTAATCTTTTTATTATATTTTTTTTATTTTTGGAATTTTAAAAAATGAATTTATAACATTTTTATATTTATAATTTTATTTGAATATTTTATTTATCTTTTTAATCAAGATATTGACATGATGCATATAATTTGAGTATTAAATTTATTTTTTTAAAATTAAGATCATATGGATAAAATGTGGAAACATTCCAAGGAACATGTTATTATTCCAAATAAGAAGCGTCAACATTCCGTTAATTATTTAATGAATGAGTGATTAAAGTATCAAAGGTAGACAATATTAGCGATGAAATTGAATTTTTTTTATAATTGAATGATAAAAATAGATATACTTTTATATGATATTCTATTTTTTTACGAGATTTAAAAGAAAACGTGTGTGTTTTAACTACCATTCGCAATGTTTATATTTAAAAGTTTGTCTCATTCCTTTTAATTATATTATGTGAGAAAAATTAATTAAAATATATTTATAAAAATTATATAGAAATGAATTAGATTTTAATTGAAAAGACAAAATTTAAGCTACGGGAGATTCTGGTGTCATAGTATCAAGTCCTGTTATTTTTTTATTTATTATAGATTTAGATTGTATTTTATAAATATTATATAAAATATTAAAAAATATATTTTTATAGTAATATTTAGGGTAAATTACACCATCAGTTGCTCAATTTTGATGCAACTGATAAAA
Organism: Gossypium hirsutum; assembly: GCF_007990345.1. Lineage (NCBI taxonomy): Eukaryota > Viridiplantae > Streptophyta > Magnoliopsida > Malvales > Malvaceae > Gossypium > Gossypium hirsutum. The sequence continues at coordinate 18,536,449 of NC_053441.1, forward strand.
CAATCACTCTGGTTACAATTCAGTCACTTAACTTTTGAAAAATAATAAAGCAATCACTAACATTATAGAAAAGTGACAAATCAGTTACCTGTTAACATTTTCTGTCACAAGCTTAACATTTTCCCGTCACTAACATAATCTTGGGATTTTAAAGGCCTATTGAGAAATCTGAAGTGAGATTTGAGAAGAGGCAAAGAGGAGCCATTTGGTGATGACGGTTGGCCAAAGAAGGCTATGAACGACGGCGACTAAAGTTAAGGAAAAGGGGAAAAAAAAAAGAGGGTGGCTCCACCTTGGAGGAATAAAACGACCATAGCTAAGGTATCTTCATTTCTCTTCTTCTTTTCTACTGCCCAGCTAGGGCTATAGGGCTATTTAAATGACAGCCAACCCTCCAACTGGCCAGTTAATGACAGTAAATAGTCCATTAAATGCCATGTCATTTTTCCGTTAGTCTATAACGGAAAAGGGTTAAAATAATTGTTTTTTTATTTTTTAAAAGTTGAGTGATTGAATTGAAATCAAAATGACTGTTTCGTAAGTTGCATCAAAATTGAGTAATTGTTGGTGTAATTTACCCTAATATTTATTATTTTTCTAGATAGTTGGATTGAAATATTATCCCATTAATTTGTGAGGTTTTTATATGGTGAATAAGTAGAAGGGCTAAGCCTTAAGGACTAAGAAGTAGATAGAAACAAAGCGATTACTAGTAACACCCCATTTATCTCTTAGTAAGACATGCATGATCCCAACAAGAGGCTGTGATTAAATGCTAAAGTTACATATTTTATGTAATTAATTTGGTTAATTTATGAGAATGCACCACTAATTTTGCCATATTTATTGAATTTTGTGCAGGAATACAATTTGGGGCTAAATAGAAGAAAAAGAAAACAATTGGGCCAAATTGAAGAAAGAAGCAAAGAAGGAGGGCTAAAGTAGAAATTTTCCAATATTAATTAGCTGAAAATTTTGTTGACTTAGTGGGGGAGATTATTTTGGGATTTATTTTATTATGAGATATTTTTTCTTAATTTCCTATGACTAGTTGGCTCTTAATTTAGTATCAATCAAAAATATTAAGTTCTTGTCTTTCAATACATTCTCTCTTTTCTCACGTAGCATTGTTGTTTCTTTAGTTTCCTTTCCTTCAATTTTTAATTTCCAGTAGCTAATCACAAAATCAAGCCATTTGCAATTCCTTTTTCAATTTTTTTTCCAAATAGTCAACCACCCAACTTTAATATATTCCAACCCCCATGCTCAATCACATCACCCATCTTTTCACCTTTTCTACCTTATTTAATTTATCAAATACCAACATGCCCCAAACCTTAGCCAACTAAACCTATTTTCAGCTTTAGGCCGAAATTAGCCTCGTCAAAACCCGTGAGTTACGAACCCGAGCCATTCAACTCCTAAAATTCCAGTACTTATTACTTCTCCGGATTAAGAGTATGATTTTGTCAACTCATAAAGTCAGATCAACACTAAGTCAAAAAAGACGTCGTTTGATTTAGTGTGGTTAGACGTACAGTTGGAATTCCGAAAGGAACGTTTCTAATCGGTTTTCTGTGAACACATTGGCGTGCCAAGTGGAGATTGTTGTTTGGTTCCGTCAAAGGAAGTAGTAACCGGATTTAAATGTCCCACGCAGTTGAGGGCATTGGTTCGAGCTAGGCTCTTCTAGAACGCAAAGCTGCCGAAGTTCTAAATCACGAACGTTTCGTGGTTGTTCGATCGGTAAGAATTAGTTATTGGACGTTCCATAACTAATTTACACAAGGAAGAGTTGGTGTCCGAGGCGTCCTTGGCAGCTATAACTAGCTTATTGGAAAAGAGGAGTTCATCCAATTTCGAGGATCGGTTCAAAGACAAGGAAAATTCGTGTCTAAAGCTGAGCTCATTCTAATTAATTTTCCTTAATATTTATTTCACGGTTTTTATTATTCTGTTTTTAACTTTCACTTTTGACGTTATTTTTCTGTTAATTTCAGGTTTTCAAATTTTTATCCCCCCGAACGTCTTGGGCACGACAGCTGCCCCGACATAAATCTGGTCAAGTGAGCAACAGTTTACAGTAAACCAGTCTCTGAGGGATCGACCCTACTCCCTATACTGCATAATTTGCAAACTAAGGCGTAGGTTTATATTGGTGGATTCGACACCCATCAGTTTTGGCGCCGTTGCCGGGGACTGGCAACACTTACAAATTGTTTAAATCATCTTCATGACGAGATCTTCATCCGGAGACCTCGAATACGACCCAGAGATCGAAAAATTAGCACGAGCGCGACGTAAAGAGACGGAAGTTCTTAGACGTGTAGAAGCAATTGAACGTGGAAAACAAGTCGAAGTGGTTGAACTAGAGATCAAACCACTTTGTGAAACAAAAGAGGCGGAAGACAACCTGGGTGAACCAGAAAGGATGGCGAACCGAACCATTCGTCAGCTAGCCGCTGCTCCTAATGAGCAAACACTGTTATGCATCAACTATCCAGCCGGAGAAACCCCGTTCGAGTTGAAGTCATGCCTGATTCACCTTTTGCCCACTTTTTGAGGCTTAAAGAATGAGAATCCACATACCCTCTTGAGAGAATTCCACATGGTCTGCTCAAGCATGAAACCACAGGGAGTAACCAAAGATGAAATTAAACTTCGGGCCTTTCCTTTCTCTTTAGTTGATACAGCAAAAGAATGGTTATTTTACTTACCCCTGGTTCTATTACAACGTGGGATAACTTATCTTGTGTTTTTCTTGACAGATTTTTCCCAGCATCGCGAGCAGCTGAACTTAGGAGAGACATAGTGGGAATTCGGCAAATGGAGAGTGAATCGCTCTACGACTATTGGGAACGATACAAAAAACTGTGTGCAAGTTGTCCTCAACACGGTTTGACCGAACAATCACTTCTTTAATATTTCTATGAGGGTTTACTCCCTATGGAAATGAAAATAATTGACGCTGCTAGTGGAGGGGCGCTTGTCAATATGACTCCTCAAAGGGCAAGAGAACTGATATCCACAATGGCGGCAAATTCTCAACAGTATCAGCCGAATTCAGAACCCACAAGACAGGTTAATGGGGTAAACGTTTCATCCTTAGAAGATAAATTGGATAGGCTCACTAATATTGTTCAATCTATGCTTATAGAAAAGAAGAATCGGACCCAACTGTGTGGAGTTTGTACTACATCTGAACATCCGACGGATTTGTGCCCAATCCTTAATGAAAATTCAACGGCACATGTCGACGCTGTCGGAGGTTTTCCGGGACCTCCACAAAAACGATATGATCCTTTTTTTAACACCTATAATTCCGGGTGGAAGGATCATCCCAACTTGAATTACGGAGCTAATCCCCGATATAATCCATCATACCAACCAAGACCTCCGCAATCGCCACCCAAGCCGAGCACATCTCTAGAAGGTGTTATGGAAAGACTTGCCATCGATGTTGCGAAATACCAACAGAGGACAGACGCATCAATACAAGAGATAACTAATCAAGTTAGTAAACTCTCGATGGCGGTTAATCGTTTGGAATCTCAAGGTAAATTACCTTCCTAGACAGAGCCGAATCCTTAGCAGAATGCAAGTGCAATAACTCTTCGTAGCGGAAAAGTTCTGGAAACAGTTCCAGACAAAAGTCATGGGTAAGACAATGAACGAGAAAAATAGATCTCTGATCCAAAAACCAGACCGGAATCAGAAATTCAGAAACCAGTTGTGGTGCCACCTCCTTTTCCAGGGAGACTCGCGAAGGATAAGAAAGAAAAGGAGGAAAAAGAAATCCTCGAAACGTTCAAGAAGGTGGAGGTAAATATCCCTTTGCTCGACGCTACCAAACAAATCCCTCGCTATGCAAAATTTCTCAAAGAATTGTGTACTAGCAAGAGGAGGTTACTAGGTAACGAAAGAGTAAATGTAGGAAAAAATGTCTCTGCAATACTGCAAAAGAAAGTTCCGCCCAAATACAATGACCAAGGTATGTTTGCTATTTCTTGTGAGATAGGTAATGTAGGCATTAAGAAAGCCATGTGTGATTTAGGGGCTTCCATTAATGTTATGCATTATCCTATATATAAGATGATTAACGCGGGTCCTTTGAAAAAGACAGGAGTAATTATCCAGTTGGCGGACAGGTCAGCCATTTATCCCAAAGGGTTGCTTGAAGACGTCCTTGTTAAAGTTAACGAATTAGTTTTCCCTGCAGATTTCTACATTATTAATATGGAGGATGATAACACAACTAATTCGTCTGACATCTTACTTGGAAGACCGTTCCTAAGTACCACAAGCGCAAAAGTTGATGTTCAAAGTGGAACGTTGACAATGGAGTTTGATGGCGACATCGTGAAATTCAATGTCTACGAAGCCATGAGTCATCCTAACTTGTTATCAAATATTTCCAGTATTGATAGTATAGATTTTTTAACTCAAAATTATTCTGAATATCATGACTTTGATGAGTTGGAAATTGTCTTTTACAGAAGCATTGACATGGATGTTTTAAGTCGTCTCGAGGAGTTAGCAGTTATAGAAGATCCGTTGCGCGAAATTGTCAAACACTTGAAGACGCAACCATCGTTGACAAATCAAGGTAACCAATTTGAACTATTACTTTCCCAAACTAAAATGTTGCCTTCGATTTTGCAGCCACCAACCTTGGAGCTTAAAGCATTACCGAACCACCTCAAGTATGTCTTTTTGGGAGAGAAAGACACCTTGCCGGTAATAGTGTCAAACAAACTAACCAAAGACGAGGAGGAAAGTCTAGTTCGAGTTCTGAAAGATTATAAAGAGGCTATTAGATGGACAATAGCCGACATAAAAGGGCTAAGTCCATCCACCTGTATGCACAGAATTTCTATCGAAGATAACACGAAACCAAAAAGAGATGCTCAGAGGCGCCTTAATCCACCCATGATGGAGGTAGTGAAGAAGGAAATCCAGAAATTGTTGGATGCTGGAATGATATACCCGATCTCCGGCAATGATTGGGTTAGCCCAGTTCATGTCGTGCCCAAGAAAACTGGTGTGACAGTGGTGAATAATTCGTCTGGAGAGCTAGTTCCTACCCGAGTCCAGAATGGATGGAGGGTTTGCATCGATTACAGAAAGTTAAATGCAGCTACCCGGAAGGACCATTTTCCACTACCCTTCATCGATCAAATGCTCGAGCGATTAGCTGATAAGACTCATTATTGTTGTCTCGATGGATATTCAGGATTTTTCCAAATTCTGGTGGCCCTAGACGAATGCCGTTTGGACTCTGTAATGCTTCAGCCACTTTTCAGAGATGTATGGTGAGCATATTCTCCGATTATGTTGAGAAAATCATTGAAGTCTTCATTGATGATTTCACGGTGTACGGTAACTCTTTTAACGAATGTCTCGATAATCTTGCTAAGATATTACAAAGATGCCTAAAATTTAATCTTGTTTTAAATTATGAAAAATGTCACTTCATGGTTGACAAAGGGTTAATTTTGGGTGTAATACCCTAAAATTTTCTATAGTAAGGAAAGTAAGATAATATATCTGATATAGTAAAATAAGAAAATAAAGTGCTAAAAAGGGGTAAGTTATGGCAATATTGGGAAGTATATTATAACATATTAATTCAAGAAAGGATTAAATCGCAAAAGTGAGAAAATTTTTGTTACCCAAGAGTAAATACTCAAAAGTTAAGGGGTTAAAGTGTAAATATGAAAAATTTGAAGGACCAATGGTGTAAATATTTTAAGGGTGGAATAATCTAGAAACTAAGAAAAATGGATGGATTGGGACCAAATTGAAAAAGGTGAAGAAGTTTGAGGGACTAAATCACAATTTTACCAAATTAAGTGGTGACTCAAAGATGGAATTTTAAAAGATCATTAGGGGCAAAATGATCAATTAGAAGAGAGAGAAATCTAGAAGATAATGATGATGTTGGAGATATTTTAGATTAATAAATAAATAAATATTAGTTTATTAATATTTTAATTTGATTTTTTTAAATGATATTATTTTATTATTTTTAATTTATTCAGTATATATATGTGTGGAAAGAAGGATGAAAAGCCAGCCATTGCCCCTATTTTTGCATGTATTAACGTGAGAAGAAGAGGGGAAGAAAGAAAGCTTTGTTTTCTTTTCAATTTGGTCCTTTCACCAAAAATCCACCATTTTCACTTAGAAATCAAAGGAATTTCCATAGCCACCAAGAGATAAAATTGACAAGGAGACTATTGGGAGCTAGAATATCAAGTTAGATTCAAGAAATAGGGGCTGAAGGAGAGAGAAAATCAAGGTAAAGATTGAAGTCAATTAAGCAAGGTAAGAACATCATGATTTCAATATATTTTTGAGTTTGATATTATTGAAAAAGTATGAGATTGATATTAATGTAGGGTTTTATTATATAAGGTTATATGTTCTTGATATGTTAGTGAAGAGAAAATAAGAGAAAGTGTAGAGAAATAGTGTAGAGAAGGAAAATAAGAGTGTTATAGACTTAGTAATCAACATTTTACACTAAAATAGTTTTGAAACAGCAGCAGTAGTCTGACTTTGAAAATATACAAAAAATCGTATAAATTGATTTAGAGGATGAAAAAAATATGAAATTAAAGCTTATTGAGTCTAGTTTCTCATAGAAGAAACGGTGTAAGCAATGGAATTGTAAATTTTGAGATATAATAAATTTTGTGAGATAAGGTCAGAATAATTTCGTGTTCCCCTGTTCTGACTTTGGAAAATCATAAAAAATTTGAGAAAAATAATTAGAGTCTTAAATTTATATGTTTAAATATTTAAAGAGTCTATTTTCAATAAAAACAAACGGTAACATCATTTGAATTCTGTATGAAGAGATAATTAAATTTTAGTGAAGAACGGTCGGAACTGTCAGACAGCAGAACAGGGATGATTTTAGAGAATAAACTGTACTTATTGGATAAACCAAAAATTCTTAAAATTTTATGGTAATAAGATATGTGAGTCTAGTTTCATATAAAATTTACAGATCTCAATTTGGATTTCTTTAGCTTGAGATATAAATAATTTAGTGACTATGACTCAAGTGGACACCTTTGAATGAATATAAATAAATGTGAAATTATAGATTATATTACATATAAGCATGTTATATATATTAAGGATGTGGAATGGAGAGGAGGAGGAGGAAAATATATGATTACTCAACTAGCATGAATTTTCATTAAAAATGGCCAATTTACATGTTTTAGGTCCAGGGACTAAATTGAACAAATGTGAAACTTTAAGGGTAAATTTTTAAAAATGTCAAAAAGTGACCAAATTGCATGAAATGAATTGTTTTATTATTTAAATTACTTAATTGAATGAAATATTAATTTAGATCAGATTGGGTGGAAATTCGAGAAAAATAGAAATTTTCTAAAATGTCCCTAAATTTTGGTATTTCTGCAATTTAGCCTGATAAGTTCGTATGAACTATATTTTGTATAATTTTAATTGAACTGGATGCTATTTGGTAATGAACATTATATATATGTGTGTGTTTTATTGTTGGAATTGAATTATTATTAGTAATATGTATAATTATTAGATGTTTTGAAATGATTATCGAAAACTCGATTGGGTTGAAAGCTTGTGGGAGATATATCATATTATCTATTGGTTCTATCAGTAATTTTGGATGATTTGATTTTAGTTATAATGACTTGTATAGTTAAATTGGTTAATGTTAACTTATAAATGTTCTGATTTTGATTGGTTATAAATATGAATGCTTGATGAAATGAAATGTCTGAAAATTAATTTGTAAACTCCGGTAATGCTCTATAACCCTATTCTGGAGAAGGATACGGGTTAGGGGTGTTACATTGGGTCATATAGTTTCCTCAGAAAGTATTAAGGTCGATAAAGCAAAAACGGATATTATCAACTCATTACCTTACCCCACATCTGTGAGGGAAATTCATTCGTTTCTTGGCCATACAGGATTTTACAGACGATTCATAAAAGACTTCTCGAATATCGCACAACCGCTTTGCAGTCTGTTACAGAAAGATAAAGAATTTAAATTTGACTAGACTTGTAAAGATGCATTTGACGTACTGAAGCAAAAATTGGCCTCAGCCCCCATAGTGCAACCACCGAATTGGAACTTCCCGTTTGAAATCATGTGTGATGCAAGTGATCGAAGTGTGGGAGCTGTTATTGGGCAAAGAATAGAGAAATAGCCTCATGTTATCTACTATGCTTCGAAGACAATAGATGCCGCCCAAAGCAATTACACAACCACTGAGAAAGAATTATTAGCTGTTGTGTTTGCTTTAGATAAATTTAGATCTTACCTGTTGGGAACTAAAGTGATTATTTTTTCTGATCATGTAGCTTTGAAATATTTATTTTTTCTGATCATACAGCTTTGAAATATTTGATAGGCAAGAAGGAGGCAAAACCTCGACTAATTAGGTGGATTCTACTTCTGCAAGAATTTGATTTTGAAATCCGGGATAAGAAGGGATGCGAAAACTTAGTAGCTGACCATTTGAGTCGATTACCGATTCCAGCAGATGACACACCATTGAAAGACAACTTCCCAGATGAAAACCTATTTTTAGCAAATGCGGTTCATCCTTGGTAAGCAGACATAGTAAATTATCTCGTTACAGGTATTATACCTTCAGAATTACCAAGGTCCAGAAAAGATAAGATTAAAAAGGATGCTCGATATTACATTTGGGACGATCCTTACCTATGGAAGCATTGCTCCGATCAGGTAATTCGACGGTGTGTAGCAGAAACAGAGGTACAGTCTATCTTAACTTTTTGTCATTCTTATGCATGTGGAGGACACTTTGGACCTAAACGCACCGCACATAAAATTCTCGAGTGTAGACTATTTTGGCCAAGTATATTTCGTGATGCATTCTTATTCTGTAAAACCTGTGAAAGATGCCAAAAAATCGGTAATCTTAGCCGTCGAAATGAGATGCCCCTTACTCCCATCCATATTTGTGAAATTTTTGATGTGTGGGGCATCGATTTTATGGGTCATTTTATTTCTTCTTTCGGTAATTTCTATGTACTCTTAGCTGTTGATTACGTTTCTAAGTGGATAGATGCAAAGGCTACCGCAATGATAATGCTATGACTGTGGTTGACTTTCTTAAAAGTTCTATCTTTTTCAGGTATGGCACCCCACGAGCATTAATCAGCGACAGAGGAACTCATTTCTGCAATAAACTCGTAAGTGCATTTATGGAAAAATATGGAGTGACTCAACGAATTGCCACTGCTTACCATCCACAAACAAACGGACAAGCTGAAGTGTCAAATCGAGAAATTAAATCCATATTGGAGAAGACTATTAAACCTAATAGAAAGGATTGGAGCTTGAGACTAAATGACGCACTTTGGGCTTATAGGACAGCTTACAAGGGATCAATAGGCATGTAACCTTTTCGACTTATTTTTGGTAAACCGTGTCATCTCCCGGTCGAATTAGAGCACAAAGCATTTTGGGCAGTTAAACAGTGTAATATGGAGATGGAGACCGCAGGAAGAGCTCGAAAGTTGGACATTCAGGAACTCGAGAAAATTAGAAATGATGCATATGAAAGTGCTCGAGTTTATAAAGAAAAGACGAAGGCATTCCACGATAAGATGATCACTAGGAAGCAGTTTTCAATAGGGCAAAAAGTTCTCCTATACGACTCCACCTTAAAAATTTTCGCTGGTAAGCTTCGATCCAAATGGATAGGTCCATTTACTATTACTAATTTATTCTCAAATGGTGCAGTGGAAATTCAAAGCGAATAAACCCGGAAGTGCTTTAAGGTGAATGGTCAACGACTGAAACCCTTTTACGAGAATTTCCAAACGCAAATGGTTGAGGAGATTGTTCTTGAGGAACCTAGAATTTGAATAACAGGTCGTCGAGCTAACGACGTTAAATAGAGCGTTGTTGGGAGGCAACCCAAACTTTCTTTTCCTTTATGCAAATAAATTTTTGGTTAAATGGAAAATGAAAATGCATGTCGAGGATTAGTTCTGTCTAAGGAAAGACTTGGTACTTAAGTATGTCCATTGTGACTCACCTCTCTTTCCTGGGAACTTACTTGGTGCATTTTTCACGACTATTTTACCGAATCTCGTAATCTTGATTTATTTTTAATAATTTATTTCTTGAGATTATTGCTTAGCTATTAAATTTGAAAAAATAAAAATTTTTAATTTTCCTATTATTGTTATTATTTATTTTTACTATTTTATTTTATTTTATTTTATTTTATTTTATTTTTATTTTTGCAGGAAAACATTCCAAGACAAAATTAAATTCCACATGTCAACCCACAAAATTCTTTTTATTTCAGCCAATGCCCACTCTCCACGACGTTGAAATACATTGGGAGTTTCTTTTTCTCTCTTTCTCCTACTTATCTTTACTTTTATTCTTTAAATTACATTGGGACAATGTAAAATAAGTAGGGGGAGGGAAACATAAATTGGTTCTAATTTGTTTATCTGTCATCGCTATTTTTGCATGTTTTTGGTAAAAGGTAAAATTATTCTTTTAAATTGGGATGGTACACTTATGGTTTGACTTATTTAGCTATTTAATTCTTTACACATGAAACTTTTCAATAACCTAGACTTAGTGGGTAAGAAATTTTTGGGAATTATAAGTTTGCTTGACTGTCTACTTTTTATCATATGTCAAATTTTTGAATGCAAAAAAAACAAAAAAATATGAATAATAATACTCCTCTAATACGAATGTTAAGAGTGAAAATTTGGGGTTGTACATCGAGCTGAGTAACCGGAACGTAGTGCTTGGGTTGCCATTACATCTCGCGTAAAAACATTCATGTGGCTGCCCAATTTCTTTGCACTCACTCTGCTAATAAGTTATCATGAGTAGGGCGAAATAACCCGCTTAGAGACGTCCGAATTGAGTAACTGGAACATGGTGCTTGGGTTGTCATCATGTCTCGCGTCAAAAAATTCGAAAATGCCCTAAGTACAAAAATAATAAAATGAAAGGTAAGCCTATCAAGCTCTCATAAATTCTGAAATATATTTACTTACTTATTAGGCTAGGTTATTTGAGATGTTAATGTTCTTTGATTAAATTGTTGAATTGTGCAATCTATGAGGGTCAAGTCCTATTTTGGAGAAAATTTTTCCTTTTGCAGAAACATACAAAATGCTCGAGGACTAGCATAAGCTAAGTAGGGGGGATTTGATTAAATGCTAAAGTTACATATTTTATGTAATTAATTTGGTTAATTTATGAGAATGCACCACTAATTTTGCCATATTTATTGAATTTTGTGCAGGAATAAAATTTGGGGCTAAATAGAAGAAAAAGAAAACAATTGGGCCAAATTGAAGAAAGAAGCAAAGAAGGAGGGCCAAAGTAGAATTTTTCCAATATTAATTAGCTGAAAATTTTGTTGACTTAGTGGGGGAGATTATTTTGGGATTTATTTTATTATGGGATATTTTTCCTTAATTTCCTATGACTAGTTGACTCCTAATTTAGTAAATCCCCTAGTATCAATAGAGCTTGTATTGTTCATTAATTCATCAATCAAAAATATTAAGTTCTTGTCTTTCTATACATTCTCTCTTTTCTCACGTAGCATTGTTGTTTCTTTAGCTTCCTTTCCTTCAATTTTTAATTTCCAGTAGCTAATCACCAAATCAAGCCATTTGCAATTCCTTTTTCAATTTTTTTCCAAATAGTCAACCACCCCACTTTAATATATTCCAACCCCCATGCTCAATCACATCACCCATCTTTTCACCTTTTCTACCTTATTTAATTTATCAAATACCAACATGCCCCAAACCTTAGCCAACTAAACCTATTTTTAGCTTTAGGCCGAAATTAGCTTCGTCAAAACCCGTGAGTTACGAACCCGAGCCATTTAACTCCTAAAATTCCAGTACTTATTACTTTTCCGGACTAAGAGTATGATTTTGTCAACTCATAAAGTCAGATCAACACTAAGTCAAAAAAGACGTCGTTTGATTTAGTGTAGTTAGACGTACAGTTGGAATTCCGAAAGGAACGTTTCTAATCGGTTTTCTGTGAACACATTGGCGTGCCAAGTGGAGATTGATGTTTGGTTCCGTCAAGGGAAGTAGTAATCGGATTTAAATGTCCCACGCGGTTGAAGGTATTGGTTCGAGCTAGGCTCTTCTAGAACGCAAAGCTGCCGGAGTTCTAAATCACGAACGTTTCGTGGTTGTTTGATCGGTAAGAATTAGTTATTGGACGTTCCATAACTAATTTACACAAGGAAGAGTTGGTGTCCGAGGCGTCCTTGGTAGCTATAACTAGCTTATTGGAAAAGATGAGTTTATCCAATTTCGAGGATCGGTTGAAAGACGAGGAAAATTCGTGTCTAAAGCCTAGCTCATTCTAATTAATTTTCCTTAATATTTATTTCACGGTTTTTATTATTCTGTTTTCAACTTTTACTTTTGACGTTATTTTTCTGTTAATTTCAGGTTTTCAAATTTTTATCCCCCCGAACGTCTTGGGCACGACAGCTGCCCCGACATAAATCTGGTCAAGCGAGCAACAGTTTACAGTAAACCAGTCTCTGAAGGATCGACCCTACTCTCTATACTACATAATTTGCAAACTAAAGCGTAGGTTTATATTGGTGGATTCGACACCCATCAGGCTGGACAAACTCTTGTAGAATAAGTTCTACAGTAGTGGACATATGCGTCCTGAAGTCTGCTACGTGATTAGCCTCACTAAAGACAAGGTATTACTGGACCTCCCACTCTTTTTTGCACAACTGAATAATGTTGCGCGCCAAAGGTGCATGAACACCCTCTCCACTTATGTTCTTTATCAAATGAATAGCTAAAGACCTGTCACTCTCAAGCAAAACCTTCATGTATCCCTCTCGCCAAGCTATCAACAACCTGTTATGAATCGCCCATAGTTCTGCTCTAATCGCAGAGCAAACACTAACCCGTCGACAGTATCCACGGATCCAACCACCCTCAGCATCTCGAAGAAGTCAAGTTGCAATAGTGTCGAAGGCCTCCAAATGAAGCTCCATCAGCGTTAATTTTTATTCAGTTTTGTTGCGGTGCCGTCCAGCCGATTTGCCTCCATTCCGTCTGCCTAGAATGTTCGTCACCCAGTTGAATACCTGTGAAGTTTTCAGCCCAGGTAAGACTTCCTATTAAGTAAAGCCATTGACGAACTACTGTCTCCCTGAAAAATAAATTCATTTATCAATACTAGCAGTCATAATTGAGTCATTCCACGAGATCAAGATTAAAGAATCTGTACAACGGATGATAACCAACATTCTAAATTTTTAATCATTTTGGAGTAGCTATCACATTCATCGCAAAGCTAGTGTCGGAGACAAAGGGTGAACATCCGAAGAAATTCAAGCATTAATTACTGGACATTTAGAATAAGAAACTAAGAATGAACTGACAAATACAACCATAAAAAATATAAAAAAGAAAAAGAACTCCAAGAGAAGACCAAGTGGAAGCTTGCAACAAAGAGAAAGAAGACAAAATTAAAAAAAGAAAAAAGAAGTGAACATATTCAGTTTCTGGTTAAGGTTGGTTTTGAGGCCTCGGGTGTCATCTTAGAAATCTGAACGGTGAGAATGTAGAAGAGGTTGAGGAGAACAAACTACCTTTGAATCGAACTGATTCAACAGTCGAACTTTGATATCAGGCAGGGAGAAATTCAAATGTTTAAGCACAAATTATTCGTGTAGTTAATGGCAACTTTTAGAGAATCCAACTCCGAATTCATGTTTAAAGGGTCAAAAGTTTCGAAGTTTTCCAACCACCGTCGGAGGTGGTAAACATGATGGTCCGACGTTAATTTTCAGGTTAATGGTTGTTGTTTTCTAGGTTGTTTTAGAGAAAGGCATGGAGAAACCTAAGAGAGACGGAAGTAAAAAAGAGAAAACTAAAGAAAAAAAAAGTTTTTGTGGCATTTAATTAGAAACTTGAAAGAAAATTGAAGAGAAATTACGGTGGTGAGGGTTGTGGGATAAATTGAGATAGTAATGTTTTTTTTAAATCAAATCGGTGGTAAAATTGTTTAGTTTATAGGTATATATTGATTTAATTTATTCGATTAAAAATATTAAAATTTTAAAAAAATTGGTTTATTCAGTTCTCAAATCAACCGATCCAAATTGATCTCTCAATTTGGATTGATTGGCTAGTCTAGTTGGATTGAAATAAGGGTTGAGAGATATTCATACTTATTTCAAAAGATTGAAGGTGACTTATTTTCTTGTTTTTAATAATAATTTTAAAGAACATTTATTTTTTTTCTATTTTTAATTTTTATTTGAATTTTTTATTTTTAGATTGTTTTATTGACATGAGAGATAGTTCATACTTTTTTAAAAAAAATTGAAGATGATTTATTTTCTCTTTTTTAATAATAATTTTAAAGAATGCTTATTTTTTTTCTATTTTTAATTTTTATTTAATTTTTTTATTTTAAAATTATTTTATTGACATGACATATAAAATAAAAATTAAACATATGTGAATTGCTACATTAATTATTAGTATTGATAGTAATTAGTTAACTAACTAAAAAAAAGGCAAAGTGATTAACGATATAAAAAAATTTCAAAGGTTAGGGGAGGATTTGGCATTATGCCCCCAAAAAACAAACAAACTAGAAACTGGGTCAAATTCTTAAAAATATCAAATTAAAAGCAGATGTGCGGTCAGATCTGAACTGCTGGGCGTTTGCAAACCTAAGTAACGGTCCAACATTCTAGCTGAGTCCATGTAACAAGACCCGTGAGGTATGGTTCTGTAATATTTTCAGGATTGAGCCAGTTGGCTCCTTTGGGCTCTTTTGACTTCCAGCAAAGTGTTCCCTTTCCCATTAAGTATTTCTGGTGTGATTTTCAGCTCATGTTTCATGTTCAATTAATTAATTATTTGATTTAAATAGTAGAAATTTAAAAGTTAAAATATATTCTAAATCTTTATATTTTTTAAATTTAAATTTTTTATTTTTATTTTTGATAATTTAATACATTTACTTTTCATTTTAAAAAATTTAAATTTTATTTTTACCATCGTTTAAATTTTTATATTAAATTTATTGATTTGACATTTTAAAATTTAAAAAAACAACTCATTGAATAATCATTTAATAAAATATTATGTTAAATATGCTTATGTGGATTTTTTTCTTAAAAATACTCATTTCAACTCATCATGGTAAAATACAAACTTTTGTTGGAATAACGATCTCATAAAAAAATTGATGTAAACATTTTAATCGAAATAGTTAGCATCCTTAATTATTTCGGTTAAAATGATGACGTGGATTTCTCTTAAAAAAACTATTCTAACACACAAAAATAAAATTATACCAAATTAAAATATAAATATTAAATTCTAAATTTAAATATAATATAGCAAAAGAATCATAACCATAATTTGACTTCAAATAATTTATACCTATAATAATCCTTTATCATTTGATTGAATTTTAATGATATTATAAATATAGATAAACAAAGTAATAATAATTAAAGTGAATGAATTAAATATCTCAAAAATTAAAATTTAACCGCTATCTAAAAAAAAGCAAATGACAAGTAGAGAGTCATACAATATAAAATTATAAAATTTGAAAGAGTCAAAATTAAAAAATGTGAGTTAAAAAGTTTAAATTAATTTATTAATTTTTTATAGTAATAAATAATATAATTATTTTATTTAATAAAAAGCTAAAAAAACCTTAAATTTAATGTTATAATTTTTAAAGGAGCCTAAAAGTAATTCTCCCATTCAGCCAAGACACCGGCAAGGCAATGGTCCCTTGCCATGAAAAGGTGGAAGTAAATGTATTTAAAATTAAAATTAAAATCTCTTGGTCCAATGGTAATAGCATTATCTTGTAGGTATGAAAGTTTGGGTTCGATCTCAATCAACCTCATTCTTCTCCCTTAATTATATAAAAAGTAAAAATAAAAACTTTACGAGAAACTTGTATATAATATATTTTATATTATCGATTAAGTTTTAGCAGTTCAAGTGTGTTTAAATACGTTTAAATACGTTTTTCTACTTCATTAAATATATTTTTAGTTAATTTTAATTTTAATTATAAAATATATTTAAAGTTAGAAAAAAATGTTAAGTTAGAAAAAGATCTTTTAAGTTAGATTTAACTTTGGAAAAGTAATTTCTTTTATTATTATTTACATTTGGCTTGATTTAATTATAAAAATTTTGAGTAAGGAAAACAAATAAATTTAGATATTGTATTCTTTTATAAATACTAAAAAAATTATTAATTTTTATAACAAAATAAAAGTTAAATCATTGATTGAATCTTAGTTCAGTTAGCATAGACATTGTTGGCAAAATAGTTTGACATGGATTCGAGTGCAATAAAGTACGTTTATCCTCTTATTTAAGGATTGGAAAAAAATTATGGATAATTCTAAACATTTTATAATAAAAAAATACTTATCTTAAAAAATTAAATTTATATTGTAAATATCATAAGTAAAATTGCATGTGTAAAGTTGCATGCATAAAGTTTTATTATTAAAAAAATTATAATATTAAAAATAAATAAAATAGACATAGAACTTTTTATAATTAAAAATATGTATTAGTTATTATAACAATTAAAGTTTGTTTTTGTTGTGAATATATAATGAAAAACATTAATATCATAATTGATGTAAGTATATATTCATTTAATTGATTAAAAATTAATGTAATATAGATTTTAAAGTAATAAAGTTGTTATAACCATCACGAGTCCCTTACACGCGTCCTTAACAGGCATCGATATTATTGTGGATGACCTCAGTCCTCTTCAATTCAGCATTGTCAGGGGTATTACGACTTTCAAGTTTCGATATCGCGATACCCCCTTTTAAGTAATGCTTTCGCTCACATTCAAGCCTCCAATGACTCCTTACAACACTCAATTAATTAACCATTAGGTTCCTTATGACATATTTGACCATTTTTGGGTCACAAAAGTGACATAAAATGCATTGTTTCACCTATTAACGCAAAGAACGAAAGCTAAGTAAAAACACAACAAAATAAAACATATAAATTGCTTGGAAACAAGCTCTTTAAGCATAATGGAAAGCCTATTAACATATCAAATTATGACAAATCATGAAGATGACAAATTCATCTTCCCCTCCACTAAAATTTACTATTTATATTTTAATTAATTGTATATTAAATTAATTAATCATGATTAATACTTTAATTAACATTATTTTATTCTTTAATCTTAATTAGATTAAATTAATTCATCATCATCGACCACTAACATTAAGAGAACAAGCTTTAATAACCATTTCAGACCTTTGAATAATTACTATCTAAGTCCCTAAGTCTTTTTTAATTAAAACTCAATAACAATTGGATTTTTACAACTTAGTCCCTAAGTTTTAATTAACTACTTTTTCAGCTAAATATGTAACACCCCTAACCCGTATCCGTCGCAGAAACAGGGTTACATAGTATTACCGGGGTTTACGTATCAATCAGACAGAAATTTCAAATGTTTCATTACATATCAATTTTCATAATAAAACCAATCAAAATCATATATATTGTCCCTTAAACGAGCCCTTAAGGCCCGAAATAAGTATTAGAAACAAGTAGGGACTAAATCGGAAACTCAGAAAATTTTTCGGAAACATTTAAAATTTTCAACAGTGCAGAGGTCACACAGCCGTGTGGCCAGGCTGTGTGACTCATACAGTCAGGAGACATGCCCGTGTCTCAGGCCGTGTCCGTGTAACTCTCTGACTTGGGTTACACGGCTAAGTCACACGCTTGTGTGCTAGGTTGTGTGAGCATACTGACTTGCATTCTTAAGAAGATACAAGGGACACACGACCATGTTACTTGGCCGTATGTGACACACGGCTGAGACACACGCCCGTGTCTCTACCCGTGTAGACGCAAATAGGTCATTTTCTGAGCCACATTTCTCACCCAAATTGACACCAACATAGCATCAACAAAATTACAAATGAATAAGCCATAACAAGGCATTCAAAACAAGCTAAAATCAAGTCTCAAACATGTATTATCACCACATACATCCAATATTCCCTTAGGCACCTCAAATGACAAATTAAAAAAAAAACATGTCAACTAAGTATTCCAACTTACCTAATTAATTTACCTAACCAAGTTACCAAAGTTCACTACAATTCAAATACATACATACATATAACACTCATACTCACATCACAATTATACCTTAACATCATACCGATATGTAAGTTGATCATAATATTTACATAAGCTAAACTTTGACTAAGACCATACAAAAGCCTATACATGTCATATAAACTGTATTGAACGTTTCAAAAACTACCGAGATAAGTTGGATAGTGTGACTTGAGTGCTGATCCGATCGTCCAACCTTCCGAAAATCTATAGTGACATTAAGCAATACAAATAAGCTTAATGAAGCTTAGTAAGTTCGACGAGTTAAATAAGAATCTTACCGAACTAACTATAATGAATAAAGTAATAAAAATAATCCATGACAATTCTCTGTCATTTATAACTTCAAACGATAAATACATCTGTATTTAAATCAATACAAAAATAAATAACATGTCTTTCAAATTCATTAAATAAATCACCTTACTGAGATTTCTCCATTCAAAAAACAACTTATGGATAAGAGTACATCATTAACAGAAGCTTTAAAGCTGAACAGAAGCTCGTAAGAGTTGATCCATCCAACTATGCCAAACAGAAAGTAAAACACGAGAGTTTGCAACAAATGTCGAACCCCAGTTTACTTGGGAATAATGCCGGTGTCTCCCTCCAATACCATCATACACCAAATTATGAATGTACTCAAATCTCGCGTTCAATTCAAACCGAATACTCAATTCAATATTATAATTCTTATAATAATTCATTTCCAACAATAGAATAAATGTATAATACCATTTATCAATTTATAAAAATGTTAAATTTTAACCGTACGAACTTACTTGGACTAAATTGTAGTAATTGCAGAAGTTTAGGGATTATTCAGCTATTTTCCCTTTTTCTCTAGTATCTAGAGGATCTTGATCTAGAATATAAAAATTATTAATTTATTAGCATATATTTCATTTTCAATTCATTTTACAATTAATACCCTTTAGTCTTTGAATTTACACAATTACCCTAAACTTTTACAATTTTTGCAATTTAATCCCTTAATTTGTTAATCTATCAAATTAACTAAATTTCTCAATCAATAATATATCAAAATATTATAGGCCCTCATAGAGCACTTAATATAACCAAAATTCAATATCAAACCCTAATATTTTAACATTTTCACAATTAACTCCTAAAATCAATATTTAACAAAATCACTTTACAAAATCATTATACAACACAATCAAAGCTCTAAATCCATGTTATTCATCAAAAACATCTAATATTTATCAATGGAAACTTTTCAAATTTTTAATAAAATCAAAAACGAAGATACGGTTTAGTTGGACCTAATTGAAAAATCTTTAAAACATAAAAATTATAAGAAACGGATAAGAATTGAACTCACATGAAGCAAAAATATGAAGAACCAGCTTAAGGCTCCCTCCTATGGTGGTTTAAGCCGAAAATAGATGAAAAAATGTATAGGAAACCTTTAAATTTTAATTTGTTTGTTTTTAATTTCATCAAAATTTCAATTTTGTCATTCAATTCTTTTATTTAATTATTTTTCCTTAAATTTCCGCCCCACTTTTTTAATTTAGGTTTTTTTATTATTTAAGTCCTTCCTTATTTATTAATCAAGTCATTTAATCACTTAATTATTATAATTAACAAGTTTTACACCTTTTTCAATTTAGTCCTTTTTAATTAATTTACTATTGAAACGTTAAAAATTTTCAATGAAACTTTAATACCACCTTAATGAAATTCCGTAAATATTTATAAAAATATTTACGACTCGGTTTATAGAAACAAGGTCTCGATACCTCACTTTCTAAAACCACTTGACCTAGGGTCTTACCACTTGAACCTAATAAATCATTATAAAACACAAATTAAGAATTCAAAAACCTTTTTAAAACCATATTTGACTCGTAGATATTAAATAATAATATTTACAAACTTACTAGTCGGATTTGGTGGCCTCGAAACTACTGTTTTCGACACCACCGAAAAATCGAGCTGTTACAAAATATCTTTATTATATTTTCATATTGACTCTGTAAATAATTTTGTTTTCTATTTACGGACTGAATTTACAAAAATGAGATTTTAAAATCGTATTTACTGACACCACTGAAATTCGAGTCGTTACATGAGATCATTACAATAGGAGCTCAAAACATCCCGTGCCTAAATGTAGAACATTTAGGAGGAGCACACAATCCATCTTCAGTATGCTAGCTAGAGAGGATGTTGAAGCTTATGTTGTATAAAAATTTTGCTTGGATTTGAAATCTATATTTTATAAAGGCAAGTGAAAAAACACATCAGTTCACTAAAAGTTTAGTCTTACTGTTCAATGTCATGTTTAGGACACTAAAACAGAAACGAAAAAAAGCTGAGAAAGTAAAGAGAGATTTGCACACAACCATTTATTAACGCAATTTAGAAACAATCTTACTCTGTGGAGACTCACTTAGTGAATAACTTCATTCCAAAATTGATCCAACCACCTATTGGCTAAATTAAAGTCCAATTTACCCTTAAACAAAAAAGTAATTGCAACCCTAATAATTAGTCGCAATTTATTATAATTCTACTTACCTAAAATCTCACATACACATGTTCAATCCTTCACAAAGAATACCTATTAAACAAGAGCAAAAATACAAGGGAAAATATTAAAAAATAATCAAGCAATTTAGCACAAGAGTCTCTTAAATAAGTGCATCTTTTATGCGTATTAGCTGCCTATTTATAGGCTTAATATGGTAGCTTCTTCGATCATCATAGTCCAATATAAACTTGTATTCTTCAATAAAATAATCAAGATAAATAACTTCCAATATTATCTCAAGATAAAGTAGAATTAATCTTATAAAAGTCAACCATGATATACGCCTTTGAGATTGAGAAAATTTCTCACCAAAAACCCAAGTAAAAAACTTCTTTAACACACTCAAACTGTTCAAAATAAAAACTACTCCAAGAAGCTAATTTGCTTATTAAAACATCCGATAAAGCCCAAGTAAAAAATGCCAACATATAAATATGTCCAAGTTATCTCATATCTCGACTGATCAAGTCTATGATCAGGTCATTGAACAAATATTGCTAGACAAGCTTGGCTCTAACAATCGCCTTAGTTTTTTGACAAAACATAAGAAAATGGTTTCACTTTTACTCCCTTTATCAACATGCCATCATCATACATGAGATGCCAAAGATAAGCTCACATGAAAGATGTTTTAATGCATCATCGTTATTTTGCTCACATAAGCCAAAATTGCAACAAATAACCATCAAGCCATCATCAAGGACAAACCATGAGCAAATCACAAAAGTATATCAACAGGAACGTCTAGATAGACCAACAACATAGCAGCACATGAAACCAATCAGCTCACCCTCACACCAGCAACTATTCTCCCCCGTTAACCATGCCAAGATCTTCAGTGTAGCAACAATAAGACAAAATCATTATCTCAAACTCCCCCTAACATTAGCAAACCATACTTCTCCCCCCTTTTTGTCAAAAAGCTTATAACAACTCGCCCTACCATGATGTTCTCTCTATATTGCAAATTCACCCAACCAAGCAAGAGTATCAAGCCATTCTTCAAAAAAAGATATGGCACCAAGGTAGAGAAAAAAAACATAACAACCAACCGCAAGCATAAACCAATCAAGCTCCCCAAAAAAGAACCAATAGCAACAGTAAAAAATCACCAACAAAAATCAGCAACAGCAAGTACACCATCAATTTATCTTCCATGTTCTGTTTTGTTGTGTTCCAGTCTTTGTTCGAACAAGAGTTTGAACAAACATATATGTTTCATCAGCATAAACATCAAACTCGTATTCTTGTGAAACAAAAGCAACCACTCAGTCAAAACATCTTAAATGCATAAACCAAAATCAGAATAAACATAATCTAAGCCATACCAAAATCAGCAAACTTACTCCCCTTATTCTATGCTCCCCTTGTTTGTTTGTCTCAAGTTTATTCAAGGAGATGGGGTGCAACCTTTTCAACAACAAGGATTAAAGCTCGTGCAATTCAAAAAGCCAGAAGTTTGGAAAGACAAACATGATTTACTTTATTTTCAAACATTTGTTCTAAAAGCTAAAATGAATATTTGAAGAATTTAAGGGACTAAACATAATTTAACTAATTTTTAAAATTTTATTCTAAGGGTTAAAAGTAAACTTCTGTAAAATATTTTAGGGACCCCCCTGCGTGGTCCTCTCTCCTAAGTGCCTTGCTGGTTCTTCCAGGTGCTCATCTGATGTTGCTATTGTTAAATATAGTTTACATAGATGCTTCGGTATTGTCAAGGTTCTTTTATGGGATTTTAACGATGAAAAACTGTATTATTCCGGAATTAACGTCATATCAACACTTTTTCTTTCTTTCTTGCTAGGTTGGGGTTTGGGTCAGTGGCACGCCCGGTGCTCTTGAATGCGCATTTTAAAATCTATGGCCTTGGGGGAGGGGGGGGAGGGGCGTTAGGTAGCTTCCACCTGGCCGGAGGTAGCTATTTCCTCATACTGAATGCGACATATATTATAGTTTTTCCTCGTCCAAAACACTTATCTGCAACAAAGCCGGAAAAAAAGCCACTACTTTTCTTTTATTTTTCCACAGGCTTTTTTTTGAATGGTATTCAGTGATTCATTCCCGGTTATCGAGAGTGAACCCTCCATTTCCATTTGAAATACATTCTTTGGGATACTTATGCCATAAATTTCCTTCCCTTATGATCAATATGTGGCCCACGGGCACACTATAACTTTTGCTTTTAAATGCATATATAAATAGTTGATAACACTTCAATTAACTGACCAGTGGTGAAGTAAATAGATATAGATATATAGTAGCAAACTTTATAGATGCCTTCCCAGCAATGGAATCATAAAGAAGATAGATCATGCAGTTTAATTTATTATTTAAAGGCACCCACCATCGACCTACTTTTGTTTTCAATTTTGAAAAAAATAATAATAACACCCAAGATTAAGCATGAGGGTATAGGCTTAGCTTAAGGGGAGTATATAGTAGTAGGTACGTGGACTTCAGTGTCCATGGATGACTGCTTTTAACCTAAAAGCTTCATTTCAATCAGTTTCTTCCCCTTTAGTCAAAGGGATCACACACCCAAAAGAAATTCACCAGCTGAGAGAAAGATCGAATAAAGAGTGACATAAATCCGCTTTGGTTTCAAGTCAGGAATAAATAAGCAGTAGAGTTAAGGAGAGACAACTTTGTCTTTCTTCTTTCCCGAAACAAAAGAAGAAAAAAAGGAAAGAAAAAAGCTAGCACATATCATCATCATCATCTACTTCAAAGCAGATCATAATGGGAACAGAGTTTTGGTTTTCTAACAGCTTTCTTTTTTTCTTCTTTTTGGTTTGGGTCTATTTGTTTTATTTTCAAACCCTTCATCTGCCTTCCGGGTGCAATGGGAATAGCTCCAGAGTTCTGTTTTCCTGCTCTTTACATGGGGATATGCTTTGTTCATCCAAGTACTCAAATGACCAGCTCTTGCACTTCCTCTTATATGGACTATCCTCATCTGATCTTTCCATTATTTCCATCTATAAGAAAAATTAATGAATGATAATTTGGTAAGCTTTATGTTTAAAGAGAGAGAGAGAGAGAGGAAGGAATATGATTAATAAACCAGGGGACGTTGATGTACCCTAGTATCCAAAGTTATGGTAGTAATGGGAGGTGAGTTTCTGGGACAATTGGTAAGGCCAAGGCTGTTGCGCTTCATCTTCTGTCTCTCGCGTGCTTTGTGGTTTTGGAACCAGTAGAAAACGTTTTTGCCTTCGATCTTGCCGTATTTCCCTAGCTGCGCAGTGATTTTTTCTATTTGCTGTGCATTTGGAGTTCGCATCCCACCTCTATACAGCATCTCTAAAATCCCTATCTGTTCTTGCGTAGGATTCCATCGCGTACCACCAGGGTGCGTTTCCACCTACATGATAAAAGTTTCTCATAAATTACGTTACATCTTAAAAGATTAGGAGATGTCAATTAATTAAGTTCGAAAATTCTCCTGTCATCCTTCTCCTCCAATTACCGATAAAAAATTGGGTTTCATTTCATCGTACCATTTCCATAATTGTACATGTATATATATATATTGCATACTCAGAGGCAGGTCACTGACAGGTTGGTTTATTTATCAATTAGTTTCGGAATAATGTAAAAAAAAAAGTGAAGAGAACATAGGATTTATAAGAGTGAAGGTACAAGGAATTAAGTAAGGAAATCGGGTACCTGAGGAGAATCTCGCTTCTGGTCAGAGGGGCCAAGCTTTCTAGGGCCACTTTCGGGTCGAATGAAGCTCTTAAGATCGAAAGAGGAGACGGTATCAGTGGAGGAGGTGTGCTGCTGTAACTTGGGAGCGAGAGGGCGTAAGCGCTTACAGCCAAGGGAGAGAGATGGTTCGTGCTCCCAGAATCCACGTGCCAACTGATGCACCTTCATGTTTCCCACGGTGAAGGAGTGAATGATGAAGTGTGGTGAATTATATAGAAGATTGAGATGAATCCCAACTCCCCCCCACTCCCTCCAAAAAAAATAAAAAGACAAGTGGGATATGAGGTGTTGCTTTGAAGAACCAAGACCAAATGATGAGGTGAGGTTGACTTATGATTTCCTCTTATTTTAAAAAACCAAAAGAAACAAAGAGAAAAAGAAAAGAAAAGTGTTGGGGGAAAAAAATAAAGGAAACAGAAGGCCAAAGAGAGAAAGGTTTTTAGGGAATGAGCCGTGTGGGTGAATGCATGAGGTAGTAAGTAAGTGCGTGTGGGTTGGCCAGTCTAATCCATGGGTTGGGATTCAAATTTTCTTTCTTGCTTTCATGATAAGGTGTTCTTGCTTTTCGGTGCCCTCTTCCTTTTTGCTTCTCACTCAAACTTTGTTTTTATTTTATCTTATTTATAATATTTCTCACCAAAAGATTCCTCCAATCCCAAAACTTGAAAATGGAACTCTTCCTTTACTTTCCAAGATACGGATATGGTGAGCGACAAAGGGATATCATAGACTGAAGGCCGTCGCCTATATATCACAGGGTATAGACTATAGAGCAGAGAATGTTGAAATAACCAAACGAACCAATTTAATATATAAATATTTGAGTGCCTTGACAAATATCCCCATGGCTGTTTGGGGTTTCACTTTCATCCCTCTACTTTGGGAACTGTTGCTCCCATTTTCCCATATTCAATATTCTAATCTTCAAAAACCAACAAACCCCACTTTTTGTGTGTGTTTTTTTTGGTTAAAATCTCTCGGGTATGGCACCTACCATGCAACAGATACATTAAAGCAAAGTAAATGCATGTATAATAAATACGTATAAAATCAAAGTGTGGTAAATCATAATTGCATGTTCCACTTTGTATGATGAGGTTTGAACAAACAACTGGATTTTATGACCACAATCACAAAGAGAAGCAATTGATGGGGTTCAACACGTGTGACCCAAACCACACATGTGCTTCAATCATGCATGCAAACATTTCATTGTCATAAATATATAAAAATAATAGCTAGTAGTAGTAGTGGTTGTTTTAATTGTCTAACTTCATATTAACTACTACCAAAACAATTACAGTATTACTACTTATTTAAGGTTTTTTTTTCTTTGAAAAGAAAAAGAATGCAAAACAATTAAATTATCTCCTCAAATAGATCTTCAAACAATCTTAATCCTAAACTTCTGTTACGAATCATCTTGATAAAATTATCTGCGATTGTGTTTTCTTCTTAGAGAATATGATGAATTTTCCACTGCTTTCATTTGACGAGTGCGGAATTAAAATTTTCAGAAAAACCTTCTTGAACGGCATTCACAACCCAAGCCCGTAAAAAAAAAAACAAACAACCAAGTAATAAAAGAAAATCACACAGCGCCATTATTAGTTAATGGTCATTCCCATGTTTTTCACAACACATTTTGTTTTTTTTATTTCTTGTTTGCTTAACCACATTTTTTATGAAGTCAATAATCATACATAGAACTTCGGACGTCCCCTTCTTTGATTATTATTATTATTTTTTCAAATTTTGGGTTAAATTTCCGATGACCAAAAATGAATATTAGCTTCAAGAAACCATGACTAAAATGCATGTATTTGCAAACTTTTGAATTTTCTTTCAAATAAAGTTTTATCCTTGCACTGATTTTGGGGCTGATAATATGACAGTTAATACCAATAATGTTATCCCTCTATAAGAATATACATGCATGTTACAATAGTTTTTTTAGAAGTTAGAAAAAAAAACCAACCAAACATAAACATTTTCTTTTATATATTTATATTAAATATATTAAAATTAAATAAGGTTTTGGTCAAAATAATAAATTTACAATATTGAAACTTATGATGTTTTCAGTTCAAATCATATCAAGTATATTTTCTAAATTTTATATGATTTTAAAACAATAAAAATATTCAATACAATAATATATGTTATTCTATAAAAGAAATACTTTTTGATAATTACTCAGTTGAGTTAAGATCAAATAGATCGATAATCCAACTCAACCGATTATTTCAATATAATATAGGTTAGAAGATATACTCTTATAATACATTTCTATGAATATATATTTGATTCATGTATCAAACATAAACATTTTAAAAAATAAAAATAAGTAAATTAAGAGAATTCCGTAAAATTTCATTTTAATCTCTCTAAGTAGTTTTAAATTTTATTTAAATTCTTACGATTATTATCTAAAAATATGTTATTTTATGTTTGGGCCTCAAAATTTTTAAAGTGACTTTTTTTTACGGAATTTGTAGATTTTATGATAAATTTAGTAACATATTTAGTTTAATTTGGTAAACTGATAAAGTAGTATCTTAATATTATATTTATGAAAAAGGAGAGTATTTGATGCACATTCTATGCATAGGTCTCATACACCATCAATTAATAATAAGATGGCATATCGTCCCTTATGTAAAACAAAATAATATTAAAGGGTTTAAAAATAAATATAAATAACTTTATTTAAAAAAATAAATATTACTTATAATTGTTAAAGATAAATAAATACAAAAAAACCAAATCCGAAACCCAAAAACCAAAACTTAAAATCTAAAATTTGGAACTCAAGACCTAAAACCCAAAAAAAACTTGTTTTTATTTTACACCAATGATGAAGTGTGGTGGTTAAATCCTTGTTTGCATCCCAAAATCGAAGTATATAGGAAAAAAATGATATTTATTTATTGTTCCTAATTATATTAATTTAAGTAGCCAAGACTAACCCAAAATTGAAAAGGAAAAACTTGTTCAAAGTATACGAAAAATATGAACCCAACCTACTTTAAACATGTTTATGTACTTTATATAAAATTTTCGCCCCATTATCAACATTTTTGACTTCCCCTTCCTTTGAGGAACAGAATAATTGGATTGAAAATGTCGTATATGCTTAAACTAGAAAAGAGCAAAAACTTCGAAATGTGAAATGTATACCAAAATTCTAACAAAGAATGCTGTACTGCAATTGCATGTGTCTACTGCGCCCATATAGTTCTCCCTTCTTTCTATCATCAAATAAATATATAGGATTCAACATTTGAGATTTTGTTGCCGGGTGCAGATCTCATCTTTCTCTTTCGACCCTTGGACTTGGCCATGCACTGCCAAGAGGATCCTGACATTGACAAATTTGCCTGCAAACTGTTTGTAAAAACATTTCTTTTGCTAAACAGCTCATTCATTTTCATCCCTAGGCTCTTTCAGGGTCCAATGACAAACTTGGACATAAATGTGTACTTGATTTGATTTCATCACCTGGACTCACTCTACCATCTATTTTTTAATTACTACAACATTTTTCATTGTACCTTAAATCGTCTGTCTTCTGTAAACCAAATTGCCTTCATCTTTGTACGAAAACAAAATTGAAATTTGAGGCAAAAAGATTGAATTAATTATTTGTAAGTAGCATGTTTAGTAAATTATATTTAATTAATTAAGGTAATTTAAACACTTAAATTACTTGTTCCAATTCTTATAAAGGGTTGTGAATTGAGAAATTAGATGAGTATGTAATCACGATGATTTAGAATTTTTTTATTAAAATATGATATGAAATTAAATTAAGATATAACTACCTCCAATCAACCATATATTATATGAAAGTATTTTTAATAATTAACATATAACCATCTAATAATTTTGTTATTTATTATTTACAATGAGTCTGTAAAGTCCAAATACAATGATAAATAACAGCTTCTTCAAGGAATTTAGTAGATAACGGTTTAGCTGTCAAACGAAAAGATGCTTGGTAAATATATATATATGCTTGTAACTGCCAGTTAATTCCTTGAAAAGAGAAAGATTACTTGGAAAAGGTGATGGATTTCGAGGTTAACTACGATTGGCCAAGTGGTCATTCCAGCTTGACGACAATGGGTGGGATAATCATCTCAGTGTTGACATCTAAGATTATGAGTTGAGCTCCCTATTTCATTTTTTCTTTTGGCCTCACGTAACCTTCATCCCCACAATTGATCACACCGTTTCCTTCAATCACGACAAATCTTTTTATATATATTTTTCCCACACTAATGTTAATTTCTCTCCCCTACTTGGATAGGCAGCCATAATTCTGTACCTAATCTTATTTTATTTTGCAATTATATATCACATGCATGTCAAGCTAGTTACCTTACTTTTTCCTTGTTTGTTTGCCGTCTACAGCTTCTTTATGCTACATTAATCAAGCTTTTCATAATAACTTGTCAATTTTGTTTTTGATGTCTACTATATTAATTTTTATCATACATGTTCATGTCCGGCAGCTGTAAACACATTCGTATTTAAAAACGATAAGTGAAAATGTTGTAATATCTAGTTATATATATATATTCTGCACATATAATTGAGATGAACACATATATTAATTCCATTAGGATACCTTCATCACTTCACTCTATTAGACATATCTTGTTACGATTACGTTTTTCATTGATTTCTTTTGTCACAAAAGTTATTTCATTAGGGGCATGTAAGTCAATTATTTTTTGTCACTTAACCACTCTGACAAGACATTTATCACTTGTCACTCACATATTCTACAATCTAGTCACCACATGCCACATTATCAACCTAACAAAGAATTAACAAATGACAAGTTGGCTTATCATGAAGCAACCCTTGTATATATTGTTGACACATTTGAAGGCAAGTCTCATTGTGTGTTGTTTTTGTGGCTAAAACTTTCAAACATATTTCATTGTCATACTTGCCATTTTGAATAGTTGGCAGGTCTTAAAGCAAAAGCATTGAGCTATTTATTTTTTATGATTTTGGATGATTAAAACCCAACACATGAAGACCAATTGAGTTGAAATTGAAGACTTAAAGATAGATTTCTTGCAAGTTAAATCAGGTTATTTGCAGAACAAGTAAAATCACTTTTTATAGTTGAAGACTTTGGATTACACAAATATTCTTATGGAAGTTTTATCTTATGCTGATTTTAGTCTACTTTATAGAAAATTGATTAGATTATAACTCTTATGTAAACAAAACTTAAGTTTTGCCTATATTAAGTGAGTAACCGAGAGATTGAGAGTTTGATAGAGTATAAATTTGTTCAAGTTAGGAATGCGTATGTGTGCATTATTTCTATAAGCAATCAATAAAGTTTCTTGAATTGCAAAGCTAAGCTTTCGAGGGGAAAGCTTAGTGGGAGAGTGATCTAGTCTTTTACAACAGTGAGGTCGCTAAATTAGTGAGAGTTAGGCTAGTGTTAAGACTTAAATTATTGGTTGTACTGTGAGAAAGATAATGGATCATTGCTCTAGAAAATGCCTCACAGACATAGATTGAGATCGAACTGTGTAAACAATCTCGATGTTCATCTTTACTTTTTCTGCACTTTTGATTTCATGGTTGAAACCATGGCTATAGTTCCAATCACCATTTTAGCCATAGTTTCAATTTACTAAGCAAGTAACCCCTTGTTTCTACATATACATCTCCTACTCCTAAATAGAGGAGGAATCTCTCTTGGGCTTTTTCTTTCTTCCTCTAGTGGTCATCTTCTTCTTTTGGCTCGCTGCTTGTCACTACAATACTTCAACCATTCCTCCCTATCTTTACTTTACGGCTCTCTACCCTTATTGTATTAGGTTAAAATATGTCATAAGTCCTTGTGCTTTTAGTAAATTTAGAATTTAGTTACTATACTTTTATTTCTAAGAATTTAGTCCTTTCACTTTTTAGATTTCAAAATCCAGGTCCAACTATTAATGTTATTAAGATTATTTGGTTAAATTTAGATTCATTGCAACATTAGTTTTTTAGTTACATTGAGTATTTTTTTTATTTTAAAATGTCAAGTCAATAAATTTAACAAAAAAATATCAATAATTAGACTTGAATTTTAAAATCTGATAAGTAGAATGACTAAATTCCAAATTCGTAAAGAGTCACATACCTATGGCACATTTTAACCATCGTATTAACTATGTTTTCTCAATTGCGGGTCATTTTCCTCCAATCCCCATTTTTACCTTCCATAAGAATCACAGCGTTTCTTTATCTTGCCCAGTTAAATTAATGAAACATGATCATGTTGAAGAGTGAAACTAAAGATGATTATGGTGAATTAGTTCCACCGTGGTCATTTAAGCATATGGATGGGGATATTATGCTAAAGTCACGGTTGATAATGGTACTACTAAATAAATAGGTAGTAAATGTGGAAGTGGGGTCTTCGCAATGATTCAACAAAAGCAGGTGCCACATTCTGGATCACAAATCATCTATCAAATGAAGTAAATTCAATTTGCAGGCTCCAAATGAAGTAAAAACCCATTGTCATATTCTCGAATAAAATGTTGGGTTGATGAACCAATAATAGCACTGTAAATTCGTATTTTATATAAATTTAACATCTTAATAACAATTTATAATATATAAAATGATGATGAGATTGCATATATGCAGGTACACTTGTCGGTAAATGAAAGGACAGTCAAAATTGATCATTGGGAATGTTTTTAGTCGCAACAAATTTTCCTGCTGTAAGGTTGTGAAAAACGAGTTTGTGTCAGGTTTTCTTTTTTATCTGGGAAATAATAAAGGATCGGGTCGGGTCGGGTCCAAAAAGGGGGATATTTAGCAATGATACATAGGAAATATGAGTGGGATACCACGCAGTGGAAGAAGCGGTGGGAATCCATCATTAGAAAGACTTTACCATCATTTGCACGTGTCTATGGACCCGATTCCAAATTCCATCATCATAACAGTTACTATTATCTCACTCAATTACATCAACTCGAACTCGATTTCTTACTTACTTGCATCTAATTTAGCAAGTTATGCCTTTCTTTCTTTTTAACTCAAGGTTCCTACACAAAGCTCAAACAACTTATCAATGCCTTTAACTGGACTTTCTATTCTGCAATATGTTTCATACAAATCCAAAACTTGACTTTGTAATTCTTCTACTTTCATTCGGTCGGAAATTTTATAAAAAACCTTAATATTTGACATCCCTTTTAAATTTTATAGCCCACTGATCTCACGGCCTCTCAAAAGCCCACTCTAAATTAACCACTATATCTTAATGTTTTCCTTTTTTTTATATTTTTTGGCAAACATATCTTAAGGTTTTTAAATACATTCTATTCTTATTTTAAATAATCTGTTGATTGAGTCTTGACTCAATTAGTATGAGTATTGTTGTCAATACAAGAAAACATGAGTTCGAATGCGCTGGAACACATTACCTTTATATTTATAAGTTGGAGAGGGGCTATAGGTAATTCTAAGCATTATCTTAAAAAGAACAGATATAATCAAAACCTATAATTATAATTAATGTTCAATCATTTTAAATATTTTTATTAATTTTCTCAACCGAACCATCTATGACATTGATTACTTTTAAAGATTGTAGTAATATAGCTGCGATATAAATGAACCAAAGTAAACCGAAAAAAAATCATAATTGATTCACATGCACGGCATATATATACACTGTTACTTCATAATATAAAGGGGAGGTGCAGTGGCTCATACAATGTTGTCGGTAGGAGTTAAAAAGTCATGACATATGGCATCAGTTGTCATCACCCAGAAAAGAAGAAGATGGAGAGGTGTTCTCCCACTTCTTTAAAAAATGACTTACATTTTCTATGCTCTTTAGTTTTCGTTTTGTTTGGAAACCTTTTCAGCTTGGAAATTAAAAGAAAAGGGATGGATCCATACTGTTTGTTTTACGGACCCCAATTCGATGCTACTAAATTAATGCGAAAGTGTGGAACGCATAATCATTGTTTACATTGAAATAGATTCCCAACTTTATGGTTCTACAGTTTAATTCCCCATCGCTTTTCTTTTTCTTTTTAGTTTTTCTCGAGAAAGGGTAGTGAAAGGAAAAGAGAAAAAGGATTTAGAAACGGAGGAACATGATCGCGTGGTGAGAAAATTGTCATGTGGTGTAAGGGAAAGTGGGTTCTAAAAGACTAGTAAATGGATGACAGTCCAAACACAATTAATTTGAATTGATGGCACTGAAAATATCCCTCTTTCTACATTCCCTTTCTTTCTTTTTTTCTTTTTTTATTTGCTTTGCTTTCGCTTCCTTCTCAATCCCCTTTTTCTTCTCCTACATTTTTTAACCTATTTCTGGAGTTTAGCACAAACTCGTGAGAGTTAAAATCTTGACCTAGCTAGCTCCCACTCTTTCAACGTCTAAACGTCTCTTTCCTATACATTTCTCCTATACCTTCTACATATTCTAACCAATGTTTAAGGGCTAGAAATACTTTCATGGGCCGGGCCCAATCAAAATTTTAGAACTATTTGTTAGGCTTGGGTCTGGTCCGAAAATAGGCCTAAAATTTTATTCAAGCCCGATTCGGATAAAATTGTCAAAATTCGGACTCAGTCCGTATTAATTTTTTTATATAATTTTTTTAAAATTATATATAATACATCAAAAATACTAAACATATCAAAATAAATGTTTCCTAACAAATTGAAGATAAATTTAAAAGATATGTATACTTAAATAACACTAAGATAGGTGCAATTTAACAAGTAAATGCATCTAAATTAAATAGTAACAAAATTAACAATAAAACAAGATTTATACAATGTCCAAACAATAACAACAAAATAGTAGCAACATAACAGTGAAATGGTAGCAAAATAGTGAAAACAACAACAACAAAATAACAACAAAATAGTAAAAAAACAACTTTTTTTTTCATATTCGGGCTGGATCGGACTTGGGCCAAAAAAACTTTACCCGAGGCCTGACTCGTTTTTTAAACATGCCTTAAGTTTTGGCCAAGCCCTTTCTCGGGCCTATATTTTTACCCAAACCCTCCCACTTTTCAAACGGGTCTTCGAGTCAGGTCTACTTATGCATTGTATCAATAGAATATATAATTATTAAAGTTTCATTTAGCTCAAAATAGTTGCTTTAAGTTTT
The DNA here is from genome assembly GCF_007990345.1 of Gossypium hirsutum. NCBI lineage: Eukaryota > Viridiplantae > Streptophyta > Magnoliopsida > Malvales > Malvaceae > Gossypium > Gossypium hirsutum. The sequence continues at coordinate 18,570,138 of NC_053441.1, forward strand.
ATCCAAATTCACTTATATTTATGAATGAGTAATTTAAACTTGTTTAGGTCCATCCATATTTTTATTTTTTAAAATATAATTATTTTATTTAATATTTAGTAATTTGTTATAACAAAAGTTATACAAGATGTTGGATGGTACAATGAAGGCAATTTACATCGTAAATGGTGTGAAGAGCTATTTAAAATGATGGTTAATTTGACGAATTTGAGGTCATACCTTAGCAGAGTTTGGGTAATAAGTCTTGTCTCTTTTCTGTTTTCTTGGAAGATGTGATATTTATAGATGGAGGAGAGCTTGAAATGGATCCCTTATCTCATGATTGTCTTTTTGATAGAGTCTAACTTAAACCCAGTGTATGGGTTGGATATGACTATATTGGGAGTTGATGAGGTTGGGAAGTCGAAAACATTAATGATATTAGATTTTATATGGTTGTTGTCTTTGGTCGCATTGTGACAATGCTCTATCAGTAAACACATTTGAATGGCGTGAGATATTTATAGATGGAGAAGAGCTTAAAATGGATCCCTTATCTCATGATTGCCTTTTTGATAGAGTTTAACTTAAACCCTGGGTTTGGGTTGAATGTGACTATATTGGGAGTTGGTGAGGTTGGGAAGTTAGAAACATTAAACATTAACGATATTAGATTTGATATGATTGTTGTCTTCGGTGGTGTTGTGACAATGCTCCATCAGTAAAACGCATCTAAATGGCGTGGGTTGCCTATGTGTGGCAAGTATTCAAGTGGGCATGAGAGGTGCCTAAGCCCAAGTGTCATAGGGTTGGACTTGAGTCAAACTAACTGTGCAACCTTAGACAATGAATTCGTTTCAAATTATTTAAGTTTGTTTGAACCCACAAAGTTGAGAATCTTAAAATGTTCTCTAAAACACTGATGATGGGAAATTATTAAGTGAAACAAACAAGGAAATAAGAAAGCTTTGAGTAAATTTTCTAAGGTAGCATGGTTAGTTAAGAAAACTCAAGAAAGCTTTGAGTAAACTCTCTAAGGCCGCATGGTTAGTTCAAGTATATTCTTAACCTATGATGTAAGGATATAACATAATTATATATTTATCACTATAATCATATATTTTTTCTTTTACTAATTTTATTGACACAAAGCAATGATGATGGAAAGCTATTAAGGGAAACAAATGAGAAAACAAGAAAGTTTTCAGTAAATTCTCTAAGGTTGCATGGATAGTTCAGCTAAAATTTTGGCCATGGCACAAGTATATAGTATAATTATATATTCATTATAATTATAATTTTTTATTTTATTAATTTTTTACACAATCTCTAAATTACCTATAAGTCCCTCACTTGTAAATCGAAAGATAAAACATATTTAAACGCGTTTGAACCTATTTTTTCTTTGTCGTTGTAATAACAATAGTACCAACTAAACTAAAGTTAAATAAACTATTAAATTTTTAAATATAAATAAAATATTATTTAGACTTTACATTATAGTATAATATATTTAATCTTGATATAATATAACCTAAATGGTATATTAAAAATATATATCATAAACTTAAAACAATTAGAATCAAACTTTAAATATTATAAATTTTAAAATACCTAATTTATTTTATTTAAACTTTTTTTTTCTTTTTTGAATAAAATATTTTTATTCAAACCATCATAAATTTCAAAGTAAGAGACCAACCCTTTTAACAAATTTAGTTACAACCCCAATTACATTCCTTTTTTAACTTTATTCACTGTTTGGCCTTTAACCATATCTATTTTTTCATATTGAGACTTCAATTTTTTTTTCTCTCCTTTTAGTACATGAATTATAGTTTTGTTACACTTTTTGGCCCATGTCATTAACGTTATTAAAAAAATAGCAACCAATCAAAACACGCCATGTATCCCCATTGACGTTAATGTGGATGATGACATGGCTATTGACAGTTTTGACTATGCGTTGACTAGACCAAAAATTTGTAAATTTTTTTATTAACAACCATAAAAAATACTTAAAAATATATAAAAATTATTTAAAAATTTTAGATTATTAAAAAAATTAAAAATTGTAAAAAAATTAAATTTTTTAAATATTTTTAAAAATATTTTAAAATTTTAAAAAGCTATTAAAAATTATAAAACATTATTTAAAATTTTAAAAAATATTAAAAATTGTGAAAATTATTAAAAAATTGAAAATAATTATTAAAAATTGTAAAAACTATGAATCAGTGGGATTTAATTAGCAATTTTACAATTTTAAAATAAATTTACAATTTTTTAATCAAATTATTTGTTGTTACTGTTCCAAGACCGCAAATCTGAACACAATAATGTCAAAGTAGATGACAGCATAGAAAATCTCCTTGTATTCATTTAAAATTTGTAGAGAAATTTGAAGAATTTGATTTGTTAACTATTTACAATTTTTTAATAATTATTTTACGATTTTTAATAATTTTATAAAAATTAAATAATGTTTTATAAATTTTAATAACTTTTTTAAAATTTTAAAATATTTTAAACAATATTTAATAATTATTACAATTTTTTTTTATAATTTTTGGTCTAGTCAATCGGTCAACACTGTCAATGTGATCAACAGCCACTTCATCATCCATTACAGCGGTCAATAGGACATCCTGCGTGTTTTGATTGGTTGCTGCTTTTTTAACTCCGTTAATAACAGGGATCAGAAAGTATAATGGAACTATAGTTCGGGTACCAAAATAGGACAAAAAAATTTAGATACCAATATGAGAAAATAGGTATAGTTTAGGGCCCAAAGAATGAATAAAACTTTTTTTTCTTTTCCCATTTTTAATGTGTCTGTAGTGACTTTTAAATCATTCTTACTGTGGCATTGGTTTATGTGCCAAAAAGAAGAAGAAAAAAATGAAAGTCCCACGCCCATTAATTGCCCGAAATCTAGTTGAAGATGGGCCAATGCAAGAAGTTGATAGCCATTGATCTGGTTTTCCCTCCAAAATGAATGGAGAGATGTGATGGCGAGGAGACAGCAGACTCAAGTCCCAAATCGGAGTAGGGAAGGGGTAAGACTTGTTTTATTCAAACCTTTTTAAAGATGGAGTTGATGGTGGATACTGGATTTGTTTGTCTGCTGGTGGAGATTGGTAGTCGTGTGATCTTTGCCTCTTTTCTTTCAGTTCTTTTCCTCCAACACTCACTCCTTTCCAAGTAATGAAAAATGTAGACCTCTTAACTAATTTCAAGTTGATGAAAGTCAAATACCATAAAAAGCTACCCCCATTTTAATAGATAGAGAAGTCGTGGAAGGGGGATTAGGATAAACCTTTTTAAAATAAACATCAACATGAACTCCTTTTCTGCTTTCTTTTCGGAAAATAGTTTTTTAATAACGAAGTTTTCTGCATTTATTTTGTTGGTACAACTTTTAATTAATGAATCAAATATGGGTGTTTAATAGTGTAATAAATCTCTTTTGTCAAAAAAATTTATATTTTTACGACCCTTAAATCAGAAGAAAAATATGTTAACGTCTTCCTTTTTATTATAATATCAACTGAGTTAAGATTAAATAGATAATCCTACCTTCTTTTTATCATACATCAAAATATAAATTTGGTCATGATTAAATCTTGGATAAGCTGTTTGTAGTAAAAGAAAAATTATCATTGCCTAACGTTTTGATTTAGTAGACTATAATAACTAAGGGATCTTAGCACATCTAAGCCTAGAGAATATATTTAACAAATTTTTAATTAGTCGGTTCGTTTATAATTATTAACCAGATTTTTGTTAAGAAAATTCAAAATCATTTTCCAAATATATACTTCTGAATTATTGGATGAAAGAATAGATGCAAGATTTTAAGCATTTTTATAAAAAAAAAATATTATTTATGAATAATATTTTTGACAATCAAAATACTTTCGAATCCGGTTAAAAGTGGGGGCAAAGAAAGATAAGCAGAAGCAGGCCGAAAAAGAAGGATATTGGGCTTCATTTTTCAATGGAAAGCCCAAAATACGAGAGTAATCAGATTGGATTTTATGGGTTGCGCTCTCATTTCTGCAAGTGAAAGTAACCCAAACGACACTCTTCGTTAAATTTCCGGAATCGTTTGCTTAGCTTAGCTTAGCTTCACCGCCGGTCCACCGTCGCGGCTAATGTAAGCCTCGTTTCCTCTGGTTTCACATGAACTTCACTCCTCCGCCTCACCTTTTTGTTTTCCCCGTTTCTTCACGCGATTTATTATTTTGTTTGATTATTTTCTTATCGACAAATTGATATTTTCTTTTAGTTCATGAACTTTGAGTAATTGATTAAATTGTAATTATTGAATCATTTGAATTAGAGCGGGGAACTTATTATTATGTAGCTTAAAGGAAAACAATTTTAACTCTTCTCAGTAATTGCTTTTAATGGCTTTATTTATGTAATTTCTTACTTGATCATTGCTTGTATATGGAGGAAGATAGTGGACATGTTGAATTGCTGGTGAGATTTTGCTTTGCGGTTGTCGTTCTGATGTTGACATCGTGCTAAATTTTATAACTTCTAATTTTACTTCCCTCGAAAATACATATATTGTTGCGGCTATTGGGGGGTGGTGGAATTATGATGATGATTATTTGATAATTTAAACATTATTATAATTAAAAAGGTGAAGCAACAATCAAGCACTGAAACAACCAATCCAACGGTAGCTGAAAACCCATCATTCTAATAGCAAAATAATCCATAGATTGTGCCTTAAAAATTCAACAATATATTAATGTCTGCTAAAGGACTCCTTTAGGTGTTTATCTAAGATTTGTATGTGAACCCCTTTTTCTTCTGCTGCTGATTAAGTAATTCTTAGTGCTGATGGTGTGTTGAAGTTTTAGGTGTAAATGGGTAAGATGATTAGGACAGATAATGACTGCTGATAAGTGGTGTAGTTTAATATGATAATGTGGTCGGTGGTCCATAAGCGTACACCTTGGTTGGGCAGATGAGGTTTTGAGAAAAATATATTTACCCGTACAGAATGACTGTGCCCAGCATGTGGTCTTGAGATGGCCAAGGTAGCTCTTGATTAGGACTTGCTTTTGGACTTCATATACTGTCTTTCTCTTGGTCATTACAATGTTGAATAGCTAGTGCAGAGAAATTTTTTCTAATTTGTCGTCTTCTTGTACATGTATGTGGTTTGATATTGATGGAGTGTCCCTTAAATTCACCTCCCCTCTTTTAAAGATATGATGATTGCTACTAAGATAACTACTCCTGAGGATATATTATATGCATCTTTCTTTACCTCACATATTTTGACAGTAGGTTTGGTGAATTGCTCTCTTGTTTTGTATTCTATGTTCACCATGAACTTATTGGTTTCAGTTTTCGAACACAAGTGGAACCTTGTTGTTCCCGTCCTTTTCCCATTTCAGATTGTTCTTTTGGAACTACTACCTAAGATCTTTTTCAAAGTGTGAAATTGGCATTTGCTTTTATACCATTATTTAAAATGAAAGCTTGTGGGTTTACAATAGAATAGTGATGTTTATAGAATGCCTACCATTTCTATACTTTTAATGATTAAATTTTGCCTTCATGTGAGTGACATGATTTTCCATTCTTCTAACAGGAAAACAAAAAAATCAAATGCTTCTTTTAATTCGTCTAATATAGTCACCATCCCCTTTTAATCATGTGAGTCGTTATTTGATCAGATTTCCTAGTTAACCAAGATGAAACATGTTAAACGTCTTTCTACCCTTAACTCTGTGGTTGTGTCAGTGGAAAAGGGGGGAAGAATGAGTAGGTGGAAAGAGTTTGAAGATGTCAGCTTCGTTTTCCTATTAAAGAATGAACAAACTTTTTTCATTCCTCTTCTCTTACGTTCTGGCTAATATGAATGCTCTCTCTGTATCTATTGGCCTTTGTAGTGGATAGACGTGTTTATGTTTCAATAAGCATCTTATAAGAACCAAAATCTTTCTTCGACATGAAATATGCTACCAAGTCAAGGCTTTAAACTCGACTTACATAAATGCTTTCATTTTGACCATTGCTGTTCTTACTCCTTGCTGGCATGAAAGCTAAGACTGGTTTTACATGATGCCAAAGTTGTTTGTTATACAATCATGTATCTGTTACACATTTCGTCTTCACCGGCGCATTTGTGTAAGAATGCCATTAAATATTTTTCCACTTCTTTGGAAAAAGGGCGAAAGGTGTTAAATTTGTTGTAACATGAGTCTTCTCAATTGTTTGTTCTTTTTATTGGACTGAAAGCTTATGAAACCTGACATTTCTGTTTGATTCTATTTACTTTGTGGTATGGTTGCCATCTAGTTGCTGTCACCGACATGCCACATCATGACTAATCAGTTACTGCAGCATTTCTCTTTCATTTCTGGTGAAAGAAAATGTCTTTGTACCTTTCAATTGAACGCGACAAGCGGAAGAGTTGTCTTGCTACTACATGTGGGATGAAACAATGTAAATATTCCCCTTATAATTTCATCTCATCAATAGCAGCTCACATCAATTCACATTACACATTCCGTAAAACAGTTGATTTTAATAGTTAATTTGTGTAAATGTTATTAATCCGTGTTATACTTTTAATCCCTTAACGTAGATGACATTTTACTTACCTTATTCTGGTGTCAATGGCAAAGACATGGTTGAAGCGAAAACCATCATATGCGTGACAGAGTATCTTTTTATATATAGCATGATATGATACAGGTGTGAAATACCGTCCTGTGATGTGGACTTTGATTGGTGGTGGGGATCCACTGACTGCATTTGATTCAATATGGTAAATAAAATTTAGAAAATGGGGGTCTTCAGTCCTTACTTGCTGAGAGTTTCGGTGAGTGGAAGGTCGCATTTGAAGCTGGTTTCGTACGAGGATGACAACCTGGTTATGGCAACCTCATGTGTTTACGTGTACTGCCTGCCTTTAGCTTAAGATGAACACCTTCCTATTTTCCACAGCAACATGCTAGAGAGAGATTAATATACAGGCCAGTCGGACAATCTGGCATGGAATATTCTTACAGTAGTTTGATGAACAGATCTGATTTATTCTTTTATTTTTTGTTTCTATTGGTCCATTTACAGGCTCTTTGATAACTTGCAATGAAGCATCTCTCAATCAAACCGCTCATCATTAATTTGCCACCCAGTGGATGTATCGTATACATAATAAAAGCTAAAAAAAAAAAAACCTCTTCCAAGGACTGCCATTGACGTTTATGCTACAGAATTGATTTATTTCTACAAATTTCCAATTTGTTTTCACATGCAAAGGGAAGCTTAAAACATTCACCTTAATCACTGCTAATGGACAATCAATGTACGATGGCTGACATTTTGTATATATATTTATATTTATATCTTTTTCATGTCAAATCAGAGGGATTGGGTGGACAAGTCTTTTACGAAATTATTCATGACTCGGATCAAATTCTACAGGTATTTGAAACTATTGCTGGTCGGGTTCGGGTCTACACCCTTTTCAGTGCAAGGTCAAACTCTTGACGGGTTGACAGTTGGAACAAACAAGGGCGGCAGATTTTCACGGCTAAAAAAACAGATAGAAAATCAACCATCCAACACAAATTAAAGCAACAAAACAAAAACTAATAAGAAAAAAAGGGTTTGGTCCAAGCGAAGAGCTTCGCATGTTACATGTTTGGTCCTCATTAATACAAATAAAAATCTTAGGTCCCATTAATGACTCATTTAATACGCATTAAACAAACAACAATAAAACTAATCAAACCCTAAAAAGCAAGCATCAACTTACGTTAATTAAGTATTATAGAAATGAAAAAAATAAAACCCTACTCACCGCCTACCTTTCATCACCTATCAATTTCCAACAAACAAAGCCTTCCGTAAAAGCCACCACCATCGATGACGGTGACACCCCCTCCCCTCCCCTGCTCATCTCTCTCTCTCTCTCTCTAATCTGGCTGTGTTTTTTTTGGTGTCCACAAGCAAAGTCATAAGTAACTAACTGTACTTGCTTCTCGCATGTAACTCTGTGACTAAATCTCACCCTTATCTTCTTATCTAGTTTGTTTGGTTGTAGCAGCTAATATATGGATACACAAGCTGGTAGGCCATCGCCCCCCCCCTTTTTTTTCATGCCTATCCTCTTATTGATCACACGCCCTCGGGTCCTTCATCTCTTACTTCGAATTTCCCCAACTTTTTTTGTTGAAAACATATTGATATTAATACAAGGAAATTGAATATAAATATATTATTAACCTAAACAAAAAGCACGGCTGGAACTGATCAAGGAATTAGGAGTATTTACTAACTCAGCGATATATATCCCTGTTTCATCAATATCCATTCATGTTAAAAGTTACATGCCATAAACTAAACTTGTATTCCCAAAGTAAAACATTCATAACCTTATCAAACAGAGAATCAATCCATTTTTTTATTGATTCTATTCTTTGGGCACTTGCTATTCCATGAGAGAATCAAAAAGACATAAGTGGGGAAAAAAAAAAAGTGGCGAGTATGAACAGTTATAGGTTTTTGGGTTATGGTAAACTATTATATTGTTTTCAATCTTCATCAGAACTGTCAGGGTACTTGTTCAAATCAGGTTTACGGAAAACTCGAGTAGGGTTCGATGATTCCGATGATGAAGCAGAAGCATGATGGAGTGAGGTCTGTAAAGCGTCGACTTTAGCCCCCACCTCGGTTGCTTTCTTGCGTATGGAAGCGGCTGAGATATCCCTAAGCTCGTCTTCTTGGAATATGAGGTCAGGGAAGTTGAGCCTGGCGGAAGGACCACGCAAGTAGAAAACGGCAGTGTCATAGGCACGAGCGGCGGCTACAGGGGTGGTGTAAGAACCGAGCCAAATCCTGGACCGCTTGTTGGGTTCTCTGATTTCAGCGACCCACTTTCCCCACTTCCTCATCCTTATCCCTCTGAATGGTTTCTCCTTTTGCTGTGTCCTATGCAGCTTTCGCTTCTCTCCGCTTGCTGGACTTGATGTTAAACAACAATCACCTAGCTCCATGACTCAAAAGATAAAAGAAGACCAAAATCCTAAAACTAAATGGATTTTTTTTATTTCCCCTTGTTTCTGGAAACTATAACTTGTAAGCCATAAGAAGGAGGAGAAAAAGAAGGGAACAGATTCTAGCTACGTTTAATCAACGAATACTCTTTGCTCCAAAAGCAATTCTCTATTGTTATATATAAGTAGAAAAGGATATATAAATAAATAAATAAATAATATATTGAAGATAGAGAGAGAAAGAGAGGAAAGAAGCAGCATTAGTTTCCCACTTGGCTGCTAGTCTGTCGTCTGGGCGCGGCCGCCACGTTGATCGATCTAGCTTTAGATAAATCCAAATTGGGCCGACATAATCCATCACTTCCAATATATCTCTAAAAAAGCCTATACAATTTATGTATTATAGCCATTGCACTACACATGCATATTTCTCTCTCTTACTCTCGCGGTTATCGGTTTGTAATGGTAAGCATGTGACCAGCCGACGTGGTTCTACTATATTCCAAGCACCCGAACTTCCTTGTTTATTTCCATCTTTAGTCTTCTTTTTTTTTAATTATTTTTTGTCCCTTTCTTTTTTAACTTCAAATATGCTACTGTTTCATTACAAAATCCTGAATAACAAAGTCGGCATTTCCTACAAACAAATTAGTCTTAGGTCAGTTTCACCGGTTACTGGTATGTAGTATGTACTCTACAATTATTAATTACCTTAAAATAACTTTATGTTTAAACCCCAAATTTTCTTCTTCTTTTTTCTTTTTTTTTTTTGAAAAGAAGTAAAAAAGCTGGTTTTGGTGTAACAGAAATAACTGGATATTTGAAGTTGTTTGTTAGTTTGTTATTTAGGATATCTAATAATAATAATGGCCTGGATTGAGGGTTTAGGGTGGGTAGCTAGTTTGGCAAGTCAAGTGGGATCCAATTTGAGAAATGGAGGCAATGGAAAAAAAAAAGTCGGGTGGGGATGGGGATGGTGTGTGACTTTCCGTCCAGTCCACGCAATAAAAATGATCATCCATTCCTTCCTTGGGCTTCCTTTTTGGTAGTGGAATGAATGAATTACCAAGTTGGTTTAATTAGTATGGGTGCAAACCCTTGATTCTTTGGTGTCAAATCTCAATCTTTATCATCTGATTAATAACCCCCCCCTTTTTATATTGAAAAGAGTGGTGTTAAGTAATTTCCACATCTTCTGAGTGATTAATCCATGATGTGGTATCTCTTCATTGGTTCCTTCATTTTTCAACACTGTTAAAAGCCAACCCCTCACCTTTTCATTTATTGACTATTAACCCTTCAATCCAACCAGCCGGCCGGCCAGGTTTATTTAAAACCAATTTTTGGGAGGGGGGGAGGTGCAACATTCCAACCGCCATTTGAATTATTACAAGACAAAAAGTTCTATATTGATACAATGAAACAAAAAGGGGAACCATCAGCTATTTTGGCTCCAAACTCCAAATTAAAAATATACACATAGTGCAAAAGGAGGGGAAAATTCAGGGGCAGGCAAGGCATCGTTAGCTTCTTCCACTTGGCTTCTACAGCTCATTTCCCCCGTTGAATCTTTACCTTTATCAAAGACTGCTGCTTTCTTTTTTAAATAATAGATTTTTCCAAAGAGATTGTACAATCTTGATAATAACATACTAGAATTTGCATCGTTTTAATCAAACATTCTTATCATGTGTGCTTAAACTCACCCAAAACTAGATCTTTTTATATATTAAGTCGGCAAATTATTTATATACGTGGATGCAATTACAATGCAACAGTAATATGGAGATTCTATGCAATAAAACAAAACAAGATTAGGTGTATCAGATTTTGATCTAATTATTAGAATTAAAAACCCAATACTGAGTCAACACATCACAAAGTTATTATCGATTCCATCCATTTAATTTTCTTTTATTAGTATTATGTATGTAGAAACTATCATTAGAAATATACAGCTCATTTCGGTCTATTGAATTTTCAGTCCAAATATGTCATTTTCACTTGCACATATCATACAATAAAATGAAAACATTCCCATAATCTTACCAACTCTACTTGTCAGCCCCAAAATAATAATGATAATAATAACATAAATAACAATGGTTAATATATTAAAAGATCTAGAAGTAATTCTTTCAGGTTTATGATCCCAACCTTATCTTTACATTTCTACCATCAAAAATCATTCTACGAGCAGAGCTGCAACCTTGGGTTTTTTTTTTTTAATTTTTAAATTCTCATACGGAGCAGTACACCCTATAGCAGCTGTGTTGGTCCCAAAAAAGATATAGTCAACTGTTCAAACTTGTCTTAAGTTAAGACTGACTTCAAACATGGTGTTAATAAAAGGTAGTAAAGAAAATAACAGGCATATTCAAATATAGGACATCTTAAATCATGCAACAGAACCAGAGATCAAATAATTTTTGACAGTTCAATTGGTAGGTCACCAGTGGAAATCTGAGGTCTCATCCTATAGTTTCAGGTAAAGACGCCATGACAATGTCCCACTATGCCATGATATTATGGATCATGATTGGGAACAAGACTAATTATTAAGCATGCTACTTCTTCAAAGCAAGAGATTCCTACTGGTCCCAATAGCAAAGCTGTCAAATCAAAGATTGAATAACATCAGGAATTGAGGTCTATATTTGATCCGTGAGTGGTTTAGGGCCTTTGTTTAGGTTGGAATATACATAAAACTAATCCTCCTACATTTAGGCTTCTTTATATTAAACTATTACTTATTTACTATTAGAAGCCTAAACCTAATGTTTTCTTCTTGTTTTGTCTAACAAGACTATCTCCATACTATGCTTTAAACCACATAATATCCATCACCCGAGCTTCAAATAGAACACACACGCCAAAACTATCAAATTGCAACCATAAACCCTAAGCAACAGGTGCTAGAACAAGGCTGCGGCATCACCTAAAAAGCTTTTCCAACAGATACTAGCGACAAAAAAATCTCTTTAAAGGCCATAATTCTTGTCAAATTAATGAATCATTGTGCAGACCTAATTTCTTGCTTGGACAAAATAACTACCAAGTTCTTGTCAATTTGAGGCAAAACCCATCCCCCCATACTTGTCCTACATAAGCTATGATTGGAGGAAGTTCACTGAGTCATTGGACCTGACCTTAATAACATCAATTGGATGAGCTACAGAGAATGAAAAAAGGACCTTTGCCGGTCAGGGGCTTTGAACTCCCGGGACGAATTAACAACAATCTAGTTTTCAAGGACTATTGGAGCAGTACAAACTTTTCATCCCATTAAATATCCTCATTTCCTGTTTCTCGTAAGATGAATCTCACAAAATCAACCTCAAAACCTTCTCCACATTGCATCTTAAATTCACACTACCAGAACTGTAGTCTACATACTTCTTGCGCATTGAAATAGAGACAAGCACAAACGCGCCTCTAAGAACAAGAACTAGATAATTCAATCAAGAATCAATATCTTCTTATTCTCAACACCTCTGTTTTCTTTCTTTTTGAACACCTTCTAATAACTGTATTTCTAGTTCAAATGATACACATAAAACAGTAATGAAGCAACTTCATTCAGGTAAACAACAATGGGGATAGTCCTTCGACGTAGCAAGGCAACAGAAATTCGATCTTAACACCCTAGAGAAGCACTAATTCAAAGTGGCCATTAGATCATTTGAAGCCTCCATAAACTAATCCAATCAATTAAAATAAAAAATAAGTCAGCAACCATATTCCACTACTGTCCATTGATCAAGTTCAAGATACACATACAGAGCGGCTTGTCCACCAACATAGATGAGCCACACATACAGTACTATATTGTTGATGAAAGAGAAAATGATTCTAAACCCATTATTGTGCTGCAGTTTCCCTCTTGTTAATACCCATATTACATGCCCCTGAACCACCAAAAGCAAATGATACAGAGGCAATATGAGGCAGATATATATACCCACTTGCAAATCTTAAGACAATGGAGGACCACATTATATACCTTTCCTAACACCGCTGTCGTTTCTTGCCTTTCAACAAATTCTTTCTGTTTCCCTTTTATGTAATTGCTTGAAATGTTATTTACAAATCCAAATTTGTCTTGCATTTCAGACCGCAAACTCCACATGTGTAAGGTTCAGAAGGAGCTACGGCTCCTTTGCGTTCGAAGATGTCGAGGCTTTTCCTCTCCCGACCTTCTTGTAAGACCACTGAGGTAAGTGGATAAACGCGTGACGGTTAGCGTATGCTGACATGTCAACCATACCCCCGAATGTTCGTCCCACTTTTCTCAACTGCTTCTCACCAAGTCGATTTCTACGGCGTTGGCGTGGATTTGATGGTCAGGTGCCGTTGGCATGGTGGGGATTCCGTTTTGGAGCGTGTGGCAAAAGTGGGAGAGAGAAAAAGAGGGTTCTGGCTTTCTGTGGAGAGGAATCGAGTTTATGTCAAAGGGGTTTTAGAGGATTCATTGCTTCATTCATTTGTAGGCTTTGGTAGGAACTGTACTGATATAGCTAACCCAAGACATTTGGACAACAACAGCCGAAGGTCTAAATATCAACAACAAGTGAGCTACGGGCCATCTATTGGAGAGCTCATATGTTAAGGCTTTTCAAAAATTTGCAGCTCAAAGTACGATAGTCTATAGGCCTCCGTATTTTGTGAACGATAGATTTGGGCCTACATACTCGACAAAATCAAAACAATCATTCAACTTCAAGTTGAAGGAAGGAATACATGCATGCCTGGCCTTTTTATCATTTAACTAAAACCAATCAAAGTGGATAAACATGTCGATTTTTCGAAATTCTTGCTTAAAGAATGTTGGATTTTGTGCCTGATGCAAAACTAGACACTGGGACATGTCAGCTTTTGTTTGTGAGGTCCCAGGATATCCCCCCCAAAGCAACCCCTTCAACCGATCATTCTCAGTGTGCATGACTGTCTGCGACATCATAGACAGATAAGATGGAAAGAAGCTCTTACTTAAATGGTTTTGCCTCGTCAATCATGACAATCCTGCCAAAGAAAAAGCTTTCCTTTAAAAAAAATTTATTTTGCAGTTTATAATCACCATGCTGGCTTTACATTTTCTTCATCCCTTTATTTCAGATTTTTCTTTTCAGCTTTAATATATATATAAGCTTTTATCATTTGTGAGAAATTCCTACAAAAAAAAATAATCCAAATCCAAGCCCAAATTCTACCAATTCTTAAGCTTCAAGTACTACCCTAAAATGGAATCAGCATCCTTCTTTTTATTTTATTTCCCTGTTACCCGAAAAATATGAAAACTTTTTAATTACTAAAATAATATGGGTTGAGCATGGCAGCTGACGATTTAGGGTAATAATGATACAATTATTCTGTGAGAATTAAATATGATTACATCATAAACCCAAACCGTCAATCATCATATCCATTTTCTCATTCACAATCCAAATATTATTGTAATAGAAAATTCTCTTTTTTTTCCTTCCTACTTTTCGAGGTGATTTGAATTGCTTCTTCTTCTTCTTCTTCTTCTTTTTTAATATTATATGAAGAGAAACTTAAATTAACATGTCGATTAGCGATTTAGGTTTACAATGCTGCCATATTATCATCCCAAATCATCAATTGTCATGCTAATTTGAGATTTTCATACTCAATATATATTATTCGAGTAATTAAAAAAATTATTTTATTCTGATAATTTTCTTTTTCCAAAAAAAAAACTATTTTAGTTCTGCATTTTGGACAAGAATGCAAGAAAGTATTTGCAAAATATTTATGGTTCCTCCGTAATGATTTATCCCCTTGAATTATGGCAATTATCTTTAGAATTATGATCTTTACCTTTTGTCTACTATTACCAACACATGATGATTGCCTTTATGTTTTATTCTGATACAGGAATGAAATAAATGAATAAATGAAGAACTAAGAAACCATATTTTTTGCATTGTTAGACCAATGTGCCAATGTGGGCCGATGTAATTTTATTTTTATTTTTTATTAAAAATTTTACTTGTTAGATCTGTGCTTTTATGAAACATGTAGATTTAATATTTATCTTTTAATTTGATTAATTTTAGTATTTTTACCTTTTCGAATTAGTCAATTTTAGTTTTGTATTTTTTGAATCTTGAAAATTCAGTTCTCGCCCAAAATAGTAGCGCTTAAATTCAATTACTAGTCTTGTACTAAGTCTTCGTACTTTTTGAATTTTGTAATTTTAGTCTTGACACAAATTATAATCGTTGTTTCATTAACTAAAATTTTAGGGAGGATTGAAAATTTAACTTAAAAAGTACAGGGACTACAAATGACCAAATTAAAATACAACGACTAAATGGTTGTTTCATGTGCGTCTTACTATCAATGTTGGGAATTTGTGACTATCCCTCCTAATAATATTGTCTGTAAAGTTGGATCATGCATTTTCTTTTATTCCCTTGGGAATGCAATGTACTATCTACACTCAACACTTGTTGATTTTCTTAGTCAATATTGTTCATATTGCAATAATATTAAAATTGTAGGTTCAGTTCAAGGATATTTAAATGTGTAATATATATATATATATATAAACTATAGGAATTTGAGGTTATAGAAACAGAAAATAAAATTTATGTGGCACAGTTTATAAGTTGTCATTTGACACATTAATAGGATGACAATTGTAATTAATGATTTCATTAAAAAAAATTATAGGTTACCATAAAGGCAAGTTTTCATATTGAAATAGAAAATTTTAGTCTAATATTATAATATTTATTAAAATAAAAGGTAAAAAAAGAAGAAGAAAGATTAAGCCACAGTAATCGAAGATTACATAAATTTTCATAAAGATCGTGCGAGTTTATTTTACAATGTTTGTTTCAATCATTGTTTAAAGTAGAGCAAAGGTAAATATAATATTAATAAAATTAAAATTAACATAAATTAATTTAACTATAACTTATAAAAATATTAATAACATTTTTTAAATTACAATAAATTAATATTAATATTCAAGCCATAACGATGTTCTATATTTTTTTTAATATTAAACAAAGTTAACATAACTAATTCTAAATTTGTTATATATTTTTGAAAATATTTTGAATTACATTAATTTCTCCAATTTTTAGGAAATTAATTAACGATGTTAAATAAAAAAACATACACAATTGACTCATGCAATGCACGAAAGTACAAATTAATATCCTCTAATTTAAATAAAAAACATAAAATAAAATTATAAAATGATTAAATATATCAAAATTTTAAATAAAAATAATAATACAATATTAAATGTATAATGTTAAAAATAATAAAATATTTCTTGCTTAATAGTAAGACAGACATTTTGAAAGTTTAGAGATTTTAAATTTGAATTCCATCTTGTAAGTCTTAGTTTATTAAATTTGTTTTTTTTTTTGAAGTTATAACAATTTTAGTAAAATCAATCATTATAAATATTAAATTGAATAATTAAGTAATCAAAATAAATTTAAAAATAAAATTCCAATCTAAAATATCTAAGATTTCCAAAATTTCAAACTTACCATTAAACTTGAAGGGAGAGTAAAAATGATACATCTATAATGGTGGGTAAATGAATGAGCTGTGATTTAATTCATTTCTGATTTTGGTGGTTACAACATTGCAGTCCACTATAAAAAGGCCTTTGTGTTTGGTTAATGGTTACCCAAAATAAATGATATTAAAATCTTGTTTTTCTATTGAAATATGATAAGTACAAAAGGGTCAACATAGATTTTCTTTTTCATTTTGCTTCAAAAGGTAAGGGGAAAAAAACAGTTGGTATTTTAATGGTTTTCCAGGAAAATGGAGGCCTCCCACTACTTTGCAAAATGAAACATATTTAATTTGGCTGGCAAAATGACAGGGAAATCACACAAAATCAGAATCCCATTTAAACATTCCCCAAAATACTCATTATTAATTAATTACATATATTGACACCTAATATGCCTACCTCATTTAAAAAAAAGATTGGCCCTCAAACATATAATCCTATACATGTCCCCACCATCGAAATAGCCTTTTGTTTTCCATGGCCAGAGATGATGCCTTAAATGAGACAAATATTCAATGTGCAAGTGTCATGTATTTTCTCTCTCAGGACCATATACATACATACATTTTTGTTAATTGGATAATATTATTTCATTTGTACATGAGATAGAGTGCTTTTTTGAGGTGATAAAATGTCATGTGTAAATGATAATATAAGAATTTTCTAATGAATTTAGACTCTCCAATTTTAATAGGTTCTCCAAAGATCCATATTATAGAACAGATTTTACATGGCATTAACAGTCACTCGACAAGTAGGTACAATAAAAGCCATGCTCCTTATTTTCTTGGCCACTTCGTCCTTACAATATTCCCCGCTTTGGCGTTTGCTCGACTCCCGAATGCTTAATTGTCTCCTATAGGAAAAGTTTTGAGACTTTCAATGGTTGGTTTTCTAGAAGGGGTTTACAGTTTTACTGACGTCGAAACAAGCAATAAACACACCCCTTCTTTCTCTCTCCTTTGAAAACACAAAATGAAAATGAATTAATAAACGCGTTTTTTAATGAAGAAGGATTGTCGGTTCATATTAATTAAAGAATGGACCATAAATAAAGGAAAAATAAAAAAACGTTAATTGCCCATATCCCCTCCTCCCCACGAAATGGTTCCCTCTTTACTACTATACCATTTTTGCTTATTACCATTGCCTCCTGCCTTTCTTGAACCAGTCTTGGTCCACTCTTTCCTTTCCTTGACGTTTCTTTTATTCTTTTACTTGTTTCTTCATCACCCTTTTCTTCTCAGGAAAAAAAAGGGAGAAACTTTGTTCATTTGTAAACAGGTTGAGGAAATACTACAGAGAGATGCCTGAATGGGTTCAAATAGCGGTAGCAGCGGTGGGCGTCGGAATCCTTTTGATGCTTTTGGTTGTGTTTATACTTCGGTGTTGTTACCGTAAAGATAATATTGACGACAACAGGGCTGTTGTTGGGACTGGAAATTTGCAAGACGGGATTTCTAGACTTCACCAGCCGAGTCTGCATCATCATCATCAGGTTGATTTAGATATCAAGAGAAGAGGGAATTACTATGTTTTCCGACGTGGGGTTTCGGCAAAACCTTTGTTCAATTGGGCTGATCATCCATCTCTCATCACCGATGCAGTTGAAAACGGATGGTCTCGTTTTGGCTTCACAAGATACACGTCGTCTCCATCTACGAGGTCTAGCCTGTTGGGATTATGTGCAGCCGGTGACCATGGAAGAGGGAACGATGTAGAGGTGAACTGGGAAGTATGCCAAGGATCGGTAGATTTCATGCAGAAGATTAGGCTAAATTCCGGATCAAAGAAAGGGACTTTAAGCCATCATTCTATGGAGGCAGCATCTGTTATTAGAACAGCTTTGCCTTTGCCAGGGCCTCCTTTGGGGAACTCTGCCTTCCCTCAAGAGGCCTATTTCGAGATCACGATTTTATACTGTCCTGGAGATAATCGTGAGTCAAGCGGCAAACTAAGCGAAGGTGAGAAGACAAAACTCATCCAAGAAAACTCGAACTCGAAAGCAAGTTCAGAATCTTTGGTCCATGCTATTGGCGGTCATGATTTTAACACGATTGACGAATTAAAGCTTGCTACTATAGATGATGGGAAAGGTGAAGCAGTAATGTTATCAGTGGGACTAACTGCAGGAGACTCTCTTCCTTTGAAGCTTCCTGGTAGTTATCCAGGATCCATTGGTTTCAATTCGGATGGTTCTGTCTATCTAGATGGTAACTCATTTTTTTTAATTTTCAATAAATTTTATATATGAGAAACCCATTTTTTTTAAAAAGATTAATGGAGATTAAACACACTCCATTTACAGATAAAATAGTACAGAAGCTAGCCTTTGTGTTTATCAATAGAAAGAAAAGTGTCAACTCTCCACCAATGAACAAATCTCTCAACTAAAAGGTCTCCAAAATTAGCCTGACCCTGAAGTAGTTGAGAGAAAGGCCCACTGCCACATGGTCATCATTTATGTATAGAGAAGTATTATTTTATTATTTAGGCTAAAGACCACTGAATTAGTTAATGGTGTCACCCTTCACAGTATCTGGAGTAGGTGTAAGCTATTGACCCCAAAAGATGCATCATTTTCCTCTAATTTATTGCTGTATTATCTGTAACTACAAAACTTTAGGCTAAGCAGTTCAACTTTCTTAGTCACATGCCACTTCTTCATTAAGCTTTTATTATTATTACTATTTTTTAATTTTTATTTCTGATGAGCACCTGAACTGAACTGATGCTATTTTTTCTCATATTCCAGGGATTAAACTAGTGTTTGAATCAGAGAAAGAAGAGTGGGGGAAAACAGAGAAGGTGATAGGTTGCGGGTTCGATCCTAGGCAAAAGAAAGTGTATTTCACATTAGATTCGGAGCTGGTACGTGTAATAAATTGCAAGACTGAGGAATTTGGATCACCCCTTTATCCAACTCTTGCTGCAAACGATGATGTTCTGGTCCTTGTTAATTTCGGACAAAGTGCCTTCGCATATGGCCCCGCAAATGGACAACGGACACCAAATCCATGCTTCATTGGCCCTCTCGTAAACTCCCCTGCCGCTGCTCTCGGCTATGAAGACAGCAAAGAACTGTTTTCGATGGGAAGAATTGATTCCCAATGGTTTAACAGAAGCACAACAAAAGGCAGCCACAACAATGGAACTAACTACTATTCAACGTCGGAATTCGATGAGGAATCTGAGGCCGATTTATTCGAAATCATCTTGGACAGTAATGGAAGATCCCCCAACTCGGTTTTGTAGCCTACAAGACTGACAATTTTGTTTCTCCAAGTTGTCTGGTTTAGGCGTTGAATCAAGTGTTTCTCGTGAGAGTGACATCGTTTGCCATTGGAAGGATTAGAGTTTCAATAGGAGGTTGATTTATTTTAACTTGAATGGTTGAACCTCTGCAATATTTTTAGCAGCTTGTTCATCTTCGAAGATACAGATACATGAAACTATATGAGGAATTGGGTGCCGAAAATAATTTTAAAAATTTACAATGTTGACTGACAATTGGGCTTTTGCCATGTATGTTGCCTTCTCAACTATATGTAATTTACACTGTATAGAATCAAATAACACTTGATCCTTTCGAAACGGTTTTGCCTTTTGGTTTAGACAAAAAAACCTAACGTACGCTATCGTTTAACAGTTGAATTATCAAAATCAAGACCACCAGGAAAAAAGTCAAAAGAAGAACAAAGATAGAAAAAGGGAAGGAAGAAAACAAAGAAAGACCCTGTAATAGAAAAGACAAAAAGGTGAGATGCCAAATGCCAAATCTTAGTCACCATTCAATATGCTTAAAAAAAGGGTGGGGGGATGTTGAATATATATTTGTCAATCGATTGGATTCAGCAACAAAAACAAGTGTCGACAGTCGCGTCAAGTTTTTGTTGGTGTAGGGGTCAATTTTCTAGATTAGATGCTTCCCAATGCGATCGTTGGAAATGCTTCTAACTTGATGCTCCCAATCGCAAAATTCCCAAATCCTAACAAAATTAGTGTTAGATACAATTTCATGCAGTTTTAATATTATGACGTGTATAAATGGTTGGTAATCGAACAAAACCTTGGTGTGAAGGATTGCACATCAATTACGGTCCTTCACACCAAGTCATGGAATCCTCAAATAGATAATAATATCAACAAGTTGAGAAAAGTCTGCACATAAAAAAGTTATTGACATCAAAGGTTGCTTGGTGGAGAATGTCAAAACACACCATTCACACTATCATTGTTTGAAAATTAAGTCTAAGCCAGCAATATTTGGCTGCTGAATATTTTATGTATTGAGACAAACAAAGCAAAGTAACTTTAGATTAAAATTTGGAACGCTGCACGTTTTACTGCTTTCTTCTAGAACTTGAAATGTAAGACCATGGTCAATGAATTTTATGTTGGAATTGTCATAGTAAAAAGAATCGTGCTACAGAATTTTTAGATCAAAATACTAAAATCAAAATTACTGTGTTTGACTTGGGATACATATCTATAAGCATAATATTTGCCACGGACATGAATTGAAGGAAACATACCGGGGTTGACTTGAATGATAGGACTAGGATTAAGGTACCGACTATCTTTATGATTAACTTGATTCATGGGACACTCTTATAATATATTGAATTCCTTTTCTGACCCATCAAAAAAAAGCCATCAATACATAAATCAAGCAAAATTTGCATCAGCTCAATTCTACTTATTGCCTCTTTATTTTTCCTTCCTTGCTTCTACCGTGCCTTTTTTCTTATTAGACACTAATCTATAAATATAAACAAATAAACAATAAAAAAAGTGGATGAATCTCTTATTAGACACTTGTCATTCTCAACATTGGGTGCATCAAGCTCCTGTTAGATCAAATACAAAGGCTGAAAAGGTGTGGCTCAGGATCAAAGTCGAGGGGCATTTGCTTATTATAAAAGCAAACATTAATTGCCATTTAAAATATGGAAGACATTTTCAGCTTGGATTTGTTAGGTAGAAAAGCATGGATCTAATTTCAATAATGTAATGCATACATCACACTGTCTGTAAATTAGTCATAGCCTGGATTGTCGATAAAATTATAGGTAACAAAAGTGAAGTCGAAAAAGCAATATGAGTTATAACAGTTCAATCAGATCTAGCATGTAACTAGAGAGACGGTGGATATTGCAGGACTTGCTGTTGAACTCTTTTCCGGTACAAATCTGGGTTCTGTATTAGCCAAAGGTAGCAGGTCAGTACAACGAAAACAAAACTATATAACATGCTACCAGCAGCAACAGAAATGATTAAAGTGTAAACTTTTGTTGTTTTTTTTCCTTTAAAAGGGTGATGCTACTTACAGATACGTAAACCCGATATCCCTCTGTTTGTGCATAGTCGCTAGCATTAGGTTGATCAAGCAAATCTTGAATGCCCACAAGGATTTGCGTCACTGTAATTGAGGGTCTCCACCCCTTGGGGAGGAAGACAAGGTTTTGCTTTAGCAAAATAACATGCATTTTAAATCAGAGGTTGGTGTCAAGTTACTTACATGGCGCTCGCTGAGGATAGATAAGCACACATTTCCTGAAGGATAAACATTAGGGTGGAAGAAACCATTTGGAAACTTGCATATAGGGGGTTTGCTAGGGTAGTCCTCACTGAAGTTGATAGTAAGAGGAAAGTAGCCACCTTCCCAATCAGTCTGAAAAGTTCAAAAAAGAAAAAGAAAAAAGGAACATGAATGGACTATATATAAGCTGTTAATGGATAAAAGAGCAGTTTAAAAGTTAACTTGATGAGATTTTGTTTTTTGGAAACAGTGAGTTGTTCTAACTATGATAAAAATGTTGAAAAGTAAACAAGAGAATCCATTAGTGCAAAATATTTAACTACTTCCAAGCCATGTAAATTCTCTTTCAATGTGTTCTTAGTTAAGTTGAAGCATCTAGTTATTCCTCAGTAGCTATATCTAATGTATTGGCTAGTCTTCCAGTGCAGAATATACATGTTTTAATGCAAAAAGCGATCAAAACCACACAACCCTTGATCAAGAGGGAAAAAAGAAGAAGAAAACAGGGGCAGAAATTATTTATACAAAGATTTACACTGCGTGTACTTCAATCAGATATTTGAACATTGTGATTAACTAATAATTGATCATATAAATTTCAGTTCAAATAAATCGCAGGCTTACATACAACATAAGAAAACAAAACGTCAAAAGCCAACAATCGAAAACTTCAAAAGTCTAAACTTTGCTTAATAGAAAAGAGAGAGAATTTTGTAGTTTAAAAAGTAAAGACTGACCCCTATTTTGCCGGGAATAACACAATGCCAAACCAACAAATTAACAGACCCATCTGGCGCTGACATAGGCTTAGCCACAAAACCCTTCAGAATCACCACCAACAAAAAAAAAACAATAATATAGGGAAAAAAAAGAGTGAAAGCGACGATATAGAAAAAAAAAAAAAGAGTGAGAGAAGGGAATAATGTTGATACATGGGGATGATTTTTGCGCCAGGCTTTTCGTTCCTCCGCAAGACGGCTACGCGCGATACCGTCGGACATGATCTTTTAGGGGGGGGACTGTTACTTTGTTTCTTTGTGTTACTTGAGACTTTTAAGAAGATCTGCGTCTTGTCCAGCAATCTATCTCTATACAAATTTTTGTTGGATGTAGAGATTGGACTGAATTTGGTCTTTTAAAGCTGACTTGTGAGTTGTGACCCTCTATTTCCCTAACCGACCCTTTTTTGTTTAAGGTAATTAATACGAAAAAAAATAAATTATGATGTAAGTTATAATATTTGTATTGGCAGGGGTTTTGAGATTTAATTAACGATTAATAATAAAATTTTTCGGTACAATCATAATTTTTTATACAATTATCAATTAACGGTGTTCAAACGATTAACTGAATCAAATTAATATTAATTGAATTAATTAAATTTTTTAATCTTTTAACCGTTGATTGAGTCGAAATTTTTCAATAAAAATTAACCGAATCGAAATATTTTGGTTAATTCGGTCGGTTAATCGAATTAACCAAAATTTATTTATTTTTATTAAAAGAAATATAAAACATATAAAAAATAAATTGATAATGTTCATTTGACCAAATTAGTAATAGCTTAATACATTTAATTTATAATATCATTTATTAAGTTCGGTTAATTAAATTAATTATCCAAATTTAAACTGAATTAATCGTTAATCGAAATTTTAAAAGGATTTTAACCGACTTTCGACTAAACTAGATCGGTTAATCGATTAACCGAATTAAATTGATTCGATGAATTAATTAAATTTTAACCGAAGTTTGAATCCCTACTATTAATAATAATTTAATATACTTGTATGTACGAGGTTTGAATGAAAAACACATTAAAATCCAAGTGACTTTTTAGCTTTCCCTTTAATTTGATTATGCTCGGTTTGTCCTATCTCAAATTCTCGCTATTTTATATTTTATATAAAATAATTAATATATTAGGTTAAGAAATGTTATACTGAGTATACACATTAATTTTATAAATTTATAATCTCAATAGCTATAATTTATAAAATTTTAAACTAGTAAAGGTAAAATTGTATTTTGACTTTAAAAAAAATTAAAAAATAATTTAATCATTTAAAAATTATAAAGATATAGACTATTAAAATGCTGAAATAAAAAAAAAGTGAAAATACATTTTTACTATGTAAAAAATACAATTTAATTCCGCTAAAAAAATTTCTGACTTTGCCCATGTATAATGCCATACAAAAATTTTAATTTTGTGCGATTTAATAAATGAAAATTTGATTTTATTCCAATTCAATAAATCAGTAACATCATTTTACGTTGATATATTACATACATGAATAATTATATTGATTTAATGTGAAAATAAATGTATGTATTTATTTAAACGTGTATAAATATATTAAAATCAAAATTTTATGTATACATATGAACTGCCATTCAAGTTTTAAGTGTATAATTACATCAAATCAAAGTTCATGTATCAAATTATACATTAAACTAAAATTGATGTATAATTTTGATATTTATTTACAACAATTGTAGCCATACACAAATTATAAGATGGGGTAATAATTCTAGGCGGGCTTGACCTGTATAAAATTTTCTAAAGCATGGACGGCCGATCTCCTGTTCCCCAGCCGAGGGTGTAATTGCTTTAAGGGCCCGTTTTAGCCGGGCCTTATGGAACAACCCAATCTTTATTTATTTTCCGGTATGTTTTTCCCAGAAAATAATAATTTTGATAAACATAAAAGGAAAATTTAGATTCATTCAATTCCAACTTTTTGGATAATTGACAGATGAAAGAATGCTAAAAGTTTGGTGTTAATGGATAAGCATGATCCCTTTTCTACTAGACAAATCAAAACTTATTTCCCAATTAAATCATTGTAGTAACATTATTATCAATATTTTCATTGTAAAAAGCTGTTTAGTTGAACCCAGCTCATTTTCAAGCCCAAGAAAAGAAAAACACTCAGAGATGAATAGAGAAGATAAGAGAGAAAATAGGGCTGCCCCTCAGTCTGGCTGGAAAAACTGTCTACTTTGTAATGAATCTTGGCAGAGCCAATCATCAATGCATTTGATTGTGATTTATGACTAGATATTAACAAATGGAGCATCTTTCTGAAGATGAATATACCCCTCCAGAGGCCCAAAACCCCACAATCTAATTGCAAAACATTGAAGGCATGCATGCGCATGATGAAGTCCTAGACCCTGCACATGTTTCTGTCTCCAACACATTGAAAATAATAAAAACAAAAACAAGAAAGCTTTTTAATTTCATCATCGAAGTGTTTTTACAATACGAGAGCACAACAAAGATCTTTAGCATTAGTTTTGGTGTTTTATTAGGGACAAAAATCATGATGGAGTGGACAAGAAAAACCAAAAAAGAAAAAAAAGAAACACAATTTAGATTTGATTATTGGCTTTCTGGTTGACACTAGTGTCTTGACTGTAATAATTATGCCCTCAAGAATCATAACTTTTCTATGAAACCTTAGATCATGTTAAAAGTGTACTTGGAATATTTAAAACCTAGTGCACTGATTAGCAAAAAAAAAAAAAACTAAGTGATTAGACAGTAGGAGGATAGTCCAAATTAGGTTAATGACTGTGTTAATGATTCTAGTTCATAAAGGGTAAAGATTTATAGAGTTTGCTTGTGAGAATGATAGAATGAAAGGAGACAGAAAGATTGGTGCTTAGATAAAAAAAAAAGGAAAAGGAAAATATAAAGTAAAAGCTTGAGAATAATTTTTTAGTGATGTAAAGGAGGTGGGAGCATGTGATGCAAAGCTCCACATGAGGTAGAATGAAAAGAAATTAAAAAGAAAAAAAAGAAGTTGATGCTGGAGACTGGAGAAGGGTGGGACTTGGAAGTGTGGGACTTAAAGAATAATGAATGCTATCCGCACAATTGCAGCTATCTAGCTAAGCATTCCTGAAATTAGTTATTAAATAATGAAGTTTTTTTTTTTCATTTTTTCAAAGGATAAACATTTGTGAGAACTTACATAGTTGGAAGCAGATTGGAAGGACCAATTAGTACCGATTCTATTATTTCATGGATAGTTGGTGTAAATGTAATTATTCATTATATTATTATAAGTAGAATAAAGGCAAAGAAGAAAACAAATGCAAGATTTGTGTCCTTTTTGGATGTTGCTGGTGTTCATTGGTTGTATGAAATTTTCTCTATGTTAGATACTATGCAAAATATGTATGAACAGAAAGATAAACTATAGTGTAATTCTTTAATCAATATTCCCTCTCTTGAATGAACATATTGATGAAGTTTATATACTCATATGAGAATAACTGCTCCTAACCAACTACTTAACAGATTTGATAACAGACTAACAATCTTAACAATCTTTATACTATTGTTTAACATTCACTCAGCTTCTCAATAGGTATGACCCGAAGTAAACTTCGAAAACGAGTAAACAAAGAGACAGATAATGGTTTAGTAAGAATATCGGCAATTTGATCACAGGTTGGCACTTCACCGACAACAAGAGACCCATTAGCCACCTTTTCACAGACAAAAAACAAGTCAAGTTCAACATGTTTGAATTTGGAGTGTAAGACTGGATTAGCTATAACAACGACCGCACTTGAATTATCACACCAAACTGTAGGAGGATCAGCAGAACTGATTTGTAACTCTGTTAACAGAGATATTAACCACGCAATATCACTAGAAGCTGCAGCTAGACTTCTATACTCAGCCTCTGCTGTGGACCGAGCATAACTTGTTGTTTCTTAGAACACCACGAAACAGATGTATAACCAAAGTAGACATAAAACCTTGTAGTAGACTGGCAATCATCAAAATCAAGACCCCAATTGGCATCAGCATATCCAACCAAAGATAGTCTGTCGGATCGTCGAAAAACCAGCCCATGAGTGATAGTACCATGTAAATATCTCAAGATGCGTTTTAAGGCTATCAAATGAACCGTAATAGGGGCATGAATGAATTGACAGACACGATTTACAGCATAGGTAATATCCGGTCGAGTTAGAACCACATACTGAAGAGCACCATCTAGACTTTTGTATTTAGTAGGATTAACAAGTCGGTTGCCGTCATCTTTAGACAAAGTCGATGAATTAACCATTGGCGTATGAACACTCTTTGTCTTAGCCAAAGAACTCCTGTCAAGAAGGTCTTAAATGTATTTGCGCTGGCATAAATGAAGACTACCAGTGGAGGGCCTATTGGCCTCAATCCCTAAAAAATAATGAAGCTCACCTATATCCTTTAGAGAGAACTTGTTATGTAGTTGCTGAACAAAACAATTTATTTCATCGGTCGAACTGCCAGTAATAACAATATCATCCACATAGACCAAGATATAAACAGTGGACGTGGTTGAAACTTTAACAAACAGGGAGACATCAGTTTTAGATAAGACAAAACTAGTAGAGATAAGAAATTGTTTCAATGTTTCAAACCAGGCACGGGGAGCTTGTCGTAATCCGTACAAAGGGGTATTTGTCAGACGGCACACCAATGGCTCACCATTTGGTCCATATTGAACATATCCTGGAGGCTGTTGCATGAGCACTTCATCAGTCATGTCTCTATTTAAAAAAAAAAACATTGTTTACATAAACTTGATGAAGTTTCCAACCATTAGACACAGCAACAGATAAAATGGTTCAAATAGTAGTAGGTTTGACCACTGGGTTAAATGTTTCTTTGAAGTCAAACCTAGGAACCTGAGAATACCCCTTTGCTACCAACCGTGCTTTTCGACGACTAATCGACCCATCATGATTCTTATTGATTTTGAAAAGCCATTTGCACCCAATTGCTTTCCGACCAAGAGGTAGAGAAACTAGCTCTTAGGTAGAGTTGGCCATTAAAGCATCAAATTCAGCTTGAACTGTGAATTTCCACTCCGTATGAGCAAGAGCTTCCTCAACAGATCGAGGCCCAAAATTTACAACGTTGACTGACAGAGCTTTGGGCTTAAAAATTCCTACATTAGACCGAGTAACCATAGCATAAGTATTTCCTGCAGGAAGAGAAGGAATAATTAGAGACACACTAGATTAGCTGACCAGACTAGCTTCTGTAGACGAACTTGAAAGACAATGTTTCCTTATCTTATTCTCACATTCAACTGGTGAATCAACTGAGGCGGACTCACTGGGATGACACATATCTAGTAACTCAATCGTAACAGATCGATCAGAATTGTAACTTGGATCAGGAGGCAGAGGTACAGCCGGGATGGGACAGTGGTGCTGCTGGGTTCTATAGTAGACTGAACAGAAGAGGTTCGAACAACAAGAACATTTATGAGAGAACGAGAAGATGACTAAACAGTGGCCAAGGCAGATGAATGAAATAGAAACCGACGTTCATCAAACACAACATGACGAGAAACAACAACCTTACCCTCTGGTGTGAGACAATGATAACCCTTATACTGAGAGCTATACCCTAGAAACGTACATGGCTGTAAGCGAAAATCCAGTTTGTGTGACATAAAAAGACGTAAATACGGAAAGCAACAACAACCAAACACCCTTAAGTGATCATATGTAGGCTCACGACCATAAAGATTCTGATACGAAGACTGACCTTTCAAGACCGAAGTGGGCAGTCAATTAATAAGATGCACTACACTGCAGAATGCATAGCTCCAGTAATTTATAGGTAGATTAGCCTAGGCCAAAAGTGTAAAACCAGTCTTCACAATGTATCTATGTTTGTGTTCAGCAACACCATTTTATTTTGAAGTATGAGGCAGGAAAGACGATGAAGAATCACATGGCTTGCTAGAACTGAAGCAAAAGCACAAAACTCACCGCCCTAATCACTTTGAAATTTCTTAATAGTCTTCCCAAATTGAGTACTGACATCTTCTGAAACTAAAGAAAATATTCAACTACTTGATATTTACGTTTAATCAGATAAATCCAGGTAAACCGACTACACATATCAATAAACGAAACATAATACAAATTACCCCCACAGTCAACAAAAGTTGGTTCTCACAAATCGAAGACAACCAATTCAAACGATTCCATATATTCAGTAGTAGAGTGTGAAAAGGGCAATTTATGTGATTTCCCTTTCTGGCAAGCAACACAAACGTTATCAAGACATTTTTTATTTGAAACAATTTGACACTTGTTAAGCACAAGTTTAACAATTGCAGAAGAAGGGTGACCAAGTCTTTTATACCACAGTGAAAATACATCATCATCATCCAAACGATAATCTTCAATCCCAGTGTTGTTAATAGAGGAAATTGGATCAGAAAGGACAGACGAGTCGGCCGAAAATTGATGGAGACCATCACGAACTTGGCTCCACAGTAAAATTTCCTATGTCTAGATGTCCTTAACAATACAATAAGAGGGGTGAAATTCAAAAATTACATTGTTGTCAATAACAAATTGAGAAACATACATAAGATTTTTTCGGATACTTGGCACGCACAAAACATTAAAAAGATGTAATAACTTCTTCTTTGTTGGTAGAACAATACTCCCAAAAGATAAAATTTTAGTGGGAGCCCCATTTCCCATTAAAAGAGAAGTACCTATATGTAGAGTGGAGGCTTTTAAATCAGACACATTCTGACATACATGATGAGTGGCCCTTGAATCTGGATACCATGATAAGGTTCCTATCAGCACAGAAACACATGAATTAGTATTATCAAAGTTGGAATCATACTGTGTGGCATCCGAAAAATCAGATGCATGAAAATTAGGGATTCGAGGTAGCCCAACATAGTGTGAGGAATTAAAATCAAATACATGTGCTCGTGGTTTAGTCTGTCACGTAACTTCAGGAGCATTATTTTACATAGAGCCTTTAAGATCAACATAATTAGCATTAGGCCCAAGTGAATTGAGTCCAAATTTTCGGATAGCATTGACCTGCCCACTATTCGACCCATTATCCTGTCCACTAACAGGCCCAAGAGATTGACATGCATTCGACCCAAAGTGCTGCCCACTATTATGCCCAAGAAACTGGCCTGCATGACTCGGCCTGTGTACCACAGTAGAAGGCCCAACACGCTCAACACAGCGCTGGCCCAAATCATGCCCCACATCACTCTGCATATCATGTCTAGCATATGAACCATAAAAACCAGATGGGCCACCAATAGACCCAAACTAAGCACCATTTGATTTACTAGCAAGCCTAATTCCGTAACTAGTTTTGTTAGGGTAAAAATCCCTAGCTTGCAGCGGATAAAAATCTCGATTTTGAAAGTATGGCCAGTCTCTCCAAAAATTACCACTAGATCTAGAATCACCAAAAGAACCAGAATGACCAGAGAAGCCATCACCTTATAGCCATTGTCCATTATGCGCAGAAGAAAAAAATCGCGTCGTGGTAGAAGCATTCGGACTATTGTAGGTGCGATTGAAATGATAGAAGTAGCGCTACGCCAAATGACTGAATCTGTTACAGATTTGACACTGCATTCGTGACCAGGATCCACGCCCACGCGAACCTACTGTAGCACGCCCTCCACGCACATCGCGCGAAACTGAGTCGACCACCGCAACAACCAAAGGTGGTTCAACTAGATGGGCATGCATCGGAACCTCATGTGCCACTCACATCTGTCGACTTTCAAACTCTATGATAACGTCGACTAATCGCTAAAAGGGAAGTGGCTCCGTCGAGAATGAGGCTAAGGTCAACACTGCGTCAAAATCTGACGAGAGGCCAGCTAAAACAACTTTCACCTTTTCAGCTTCTGACATCGCTGATCCAGAAGCTGCAAGTAATGCACTAATATTTTCTATTTTTGCGATATATTCTTTTACAGTTAAATTACCCTTTTTTGTAAAGTGCATATCATGTTTAATACGGAAAATTTTCGCACCAGTTGAAGCAGCGAAAAGACGATTCGCTGTGCTCCATATTTCCCATGTAGATTTAGCAGATATAAAACATGATAAAAAAAGATGAACTAATTGTAGAAAGGATCCAAGAGGCTAACAACTTATCTTGTTAATTAAACACAAGCGCATCTAGATTTGGAGTGAGTGCTCCTTCTGGAGACGCGACGAACCTAGGTGGAGCAGACAACATGCCCTCCAAGAATCCTTGTAGCTCATATCTCTCTATTATCAACCGGATGTGTTCTGCCATTGGACAAAATTTTCTTCCTCTAGCTTCACCGTGTCATAGCGAGGGAAGGATTGAACCAGGCGTGCGCTGGAAAATATGGACTCATATGATTAGCAGAGGTAGAATCGGCTGATGGCGCCATATGCAAAAGCGGAAACACGTACCAGGACTAGGCGACTGATACCATGTTAGATACTATGCAAAATATGTATGAACAGAAAGATAAACTATAGTGTAATTCTTTAATCAGTAT
The DNA here is from genome assembly GCF_007990345.1 of Gossypium hirsutum. NCBI lineage: Eukaryota > Viridiplantae > Streptophyta > Magnoliopsida > Malvales > Malvaceae > Gossypium > Gossypium hirsutum. The sequence goes on from NC_053441.1 coordinate 18,601,605, forward strand.
TCCCTTTCTTGAATGAACATATTGACGAAGTTTATATACTCATATGAGAATAACTGCTCCTAACCAACTACGTAACAGATTTAATAACAGACTAACAATCTTAACAATCTTTATACTATTGTTTAACACTCTACCCGCAAGATGGGGAACAAAACTTTTTGGTTTTGATATATAATTCTTAGGATCATCTCTTCCTTAACTGTTACTTTGCTCGCAAGAGCAGTTTGGTTTGGATCTCCTCTGGCCCTTCAAACTAAATCTTTAAAAGATATCCTTATTTCAAGATGGATTTCAGGAAAACGATATCTCTGCTGTCTTCTCAAAAAGTATATATACAACTATGTCTTGTACCCTATGGACCATTTGGAAAGCAAGAAACAACCTCATCTTCAGAGGCTCCAATCCATCCCTTTGAAGGCAATCAAAATAAGCTTAGAGGTGACTCAAACAATTCTCAACTCTTTCTCAAACAACACCCTACCCGTTCTTAATGAAAGAACTACGACCTCCTCCCTGGTGTTTACCTCCACCTCACTTCAATGGTCCCTCACCCTTTGCATTATAAAAAACATGCTAAATAACCTTATTGAAGGAGTTGCTATGGCCCATAACTCTAAGGGATCACAAATTATAAATGTGCACAGCTTCAGAATCGACAACAATTTTTTTGTGCACGTTCTCATCCTTAGAGTTGCTCTCTTACTCTTCAAATACTTTGGTATTAAACACTACAGGTTGGTTATTCAAATGGAGGAACATCATCATAGGACGCTCCAAACTTGAATAGAAACTACAACGTGCCTTTGAAGACATCAAACTCCTCCAAGAGTTCAAGATTGTGTTACAACCATCACGCAATTATCACATGGAGAAAGAAACTTCCTATTAGTCTAGAACTTCTTCAAAAACTCTTATTAGTTTTACGTGGCATTAATTTTGTTTTCTTACCTTGCACCAAAAAAAAACTATCTTTGCGGAAGGAATTCGTGTATTGTTCAAAAAATTGTACGTGTGCATCACTCGATTTTCAGCATACTTGCTAAACCTACGTAAGTGTATAAGTCTACAATGGATAATGTAACAAGTGTCCAATCACCAATGAACGGTTGTTACATATATTTGTATTCAGCTTGTGATCAGCTTATGACAAGACATACAAAAGTGCGATAGCAACACAACATACGTACAGAGGAAAACCCAAAAATAATTGGTCGGATATTAAAACATAAACCATCTAGAAGTAGAAACTGTTCCAATCATATTGGCTTGTTCCAAGATATTGCCCTTTTTTTTTATAGTTAAGATGTTAAATTATTAGTATTCATAACTGCATTTTTTGAACCCTTTTCAAGGTTGGTAAGATGGGGTTATCGATTTAAAATATAGGGAAAAAAAATCTCAAAGAGTAACAACAAGTTTTACTCAATGTCACGCCATTTTTTTTATGATAAAATAAGTAAGCACTAAGCACCAACAAAAAGGGACAAAAAGAAGTGGGGTTTGCTTTAGTTGCTTGGTATGTATCCAATCTAAACGGTCGAATTGGAAAAAGGAAAGAAAAAAAAATCCAGTGATATGGTGAGTTAGGTTGAGGAAAAGGAAACTTGGGGTTATGGTTTTTGCATCAGCTTTTGATATTGGGAGTGCTGTTTTTCCCTGGGTCATTCCTTGTAAATGAAGGTGTTCGACATGTGCCTCAAAGAATTGGTTCGATGACAAGTTTGCTTTAACTTACAGTCTACCGCATCAATAAAAAGGCAAGCAAGCAAAGCAAACGGCTATGTGTTTGTTTTCTGTTTTGTAATAATGATAATAATTTGTCTCAGTTGTTAAGCCTTAGCTAAAGGTCATTTGTTATAACCTAATCTTATAAAATTAAAAGTCCAACTACAACTAAATAGGTTTTTTTGAACACCCTTTTGATAGAAATTCATTGTCAAACCACTTTTCTTTTACCAGTAAAACTGATGGGAAATGCTCCTTCAACTGGATTAGTTTGTGCTTAGTTGTTCATGTATCTTTTGGGATGTCATAATTTAAAAAGATTTCAACTTCAAATATGTTAAATAATCAATTTTGAAAATTAATTATCTTATGATAAACTGAATTAAACTCTGAAATAAGAATAAATATATTGTCGACATGAATTTTCAGCTACGGCCCACAAAAGGAGGACTGCGCGGTAGCACGCTACCTTTGGGATGGTGGGGAAATCTTATCAGTCCCTTATCAATTGCCTTATTTTGCATACACATTTTATGAAGCAAGCACTTACAACAGTAAAACAGGGGAAATTATTACAGCAACCCTTTCTCAACTTGATGGGAAGAACCGTTTTCTTTTTTCTTTTTTGTAAAGAAAACCCCTTATAGATAATCCTTTAAATTCATAGTATTCCAACTTGAAATTTGTAAATAAAGAAGTAGCCAAGAATGCATGCCTTGCAAGGGGAACCTTTCAATCCAAACGCTGCTGTCAACCTAATTATACAAGCCCTTAATTTTGACGTTATATTGGTATTGTTGACAACACTTGTTTATCTACAAATTTGTAAAATATAATTATTAATTAGGCAGTACCTTTAATGATTTAACGACTCAGCGATGCAACAACCACCGGCATTTGGTGTGGTACTGTATGTATCGTTTTTAACTAGGACGGCTTCAGCTCGCCAAAGACGCCCAACCGTAATGACATATACCTTCTAATTAAGCCCTACAAATGAAAGGGGTGACGGACTTTTTGTTGTGTCCTTTCGTTTTCAAACGTTGGTTATTAGGAATAAAAAGCTAATTTCTGGTTGTTTTGTTGTGTTAATGATGTTTCACTCTAATTTGGTAGCTCAGAAGGTATACGTATTATACACGAAACAAGAAATATAATTAAAATAATGAATACTTAAATATTTTAAAATTTATGTAATATGAAAAGAAAAAAACAACCAAGAGTTTCACCATGATTTAAGTTTTGACTTTTAATTTGAAGTTCCTTTTCATATACATATATATAGAAACTCAATTTAGCTGAATATTCTAAATCACGTCTAAATTTAACATAAATTTAGTTTCATAACTACCCATGAGGGACTAATATGTCTAAATTTAACATTAAAAAAATAAAATCATTTCCTTTTTTGTAAGATTTTATTATAGTAGGATTCTGAAAAAAAAATTTAAATCAACAGTTAAAATAAAAAAGAGAGAAAAAGAAATATCAATCAACCATTAATCAATCAGTTTCAACACAAGAGGAGAAAAACAACTAATTTAACAAGTTTTAAATTACTAGCACAATTTCTTAATTTCTGAAATAATTTGATTAAATGGTTATAGTTTTTCATTTCTGTCTTTTAAATTCAATCGTTGAATTAAAATGAATCACATCATAATAAGATCTTAGATGTTACCCTTTTTTTTAAAAAAAAACTAAAATTTCATTATAGTGGAGTTATGTGATCATTTTAAATCAAAGGTTAAAATTAAAATAAAAAATATAACAATCCATCGTTGATCATACCACATGAAATTTGCATTGAAAAAAATTAAGTTTGCCTTTTAACCAATTTAATTTGTTTTAGCATTAAGGAAGGGAATAAATTGATTTTTAGAAAAAAAAAACAATGTATCCTATAACTGATCTAATAAGTTTTTAATCATTGATACTATTTTCTAATGATCATAGTCTCTTCATTTTTATATTTTAATTACAATCGTTGATTTAAAAAGAAACTGCGGGGTATTACTATAATAAAATCTCATCACCATTTTAACGGAAAAAAAAAACCTCTTCATTTCATAAATATAGCAGCCAAGTGCCAACATGAGCCACACCCCTCAGGAAAGGTTAATGCAAAAGAGAAGAAGAATTAATTAACTGCCACAGAATCAGTAAAAGGTAGGACCATACATAAGTCTGACTAAGTGAAGGTGGGGTCCACTTTATATTTAGACAGACCAAAAAAAGGGCCATGTGAGTGTGGGAGACCACCAGCTGGCTATGTCTATTTTGTGGGTCTTTTTCCTTTCTTTTTTAAATTTATTTTTCCTTCTTCACCATTCACGGGTTAGCTCTCAATATGCAAAAAAACACATAAATATTTTTCTTTCATTTTTTGTCCTTGAAAGAGACTAGCTTTTTGTTTTTGTTTTTTCATGATCAAGTTTATTTCTTCACTTAATTTTAATTTTTAACATATAATGGAGGTGGATGGTGGTAATTTGATTTCATCTGTTTTATCATTTATACATCAATTTATTATTTCAGTAATTATATACAACGTGATCTTTTAAAAATCAAAACTAGTGGCAAAGAAAAGTAACACTATATTAATACAGTATTTATATATGATCACATGCAAAAGATTAATAAAAAAGTACATGTATTGTTAGTGTACAAAAATATGTATGATACATTTTTTCCCCAGAAAATCGTAGATGATTCCTAATCACGTGGCTTATGTGCTGTGCCATCCTTTTTTCTACCATATTCTGGGCATAATCATGAACTGTTCAGCATCATAATATGTGGTTTTAGGAACACTTACCTATCTTCTTTTTCTTTTCGTTAGGGGTGGGGGATTAAAAAGAAAACCCAGAAAAGATTGGTGGTGAAAAGGATATACTTGGAAAATAAGAACAAAAATAACGTAGAGAGGGTCAAAAAGAAAATTCCATGAACAAGGATGGTAAGGACCAGAGAGGAAGAGAGAGTAAGGGAAAGGGTAAAAAAGGAAAGAGTGTTATGAAAGTTAATTAATTTATATTTTTTACAGAAAGATTTTGTAGTGAAGGCTAAGGAAAATGATAGTGGTGGTTGTCACTGCAGTTAACTTATTGGCCGTGTATTCTTGTATTGTAGTGCCACCCCACTGCCTCTAATTCCTCAACTACCCTTCTCTTTATTTTCATTTTCTCTCTATCTCCCATTCTCTCTCTCTCTCTCTCTCTCTCTCTTTTGTTTTCCCACAACGAGAACAGCAGCAACCCTTTGTCTGGAACTCACTCAGCTTTCTAATTTTTTTTTCATCGTTAGTTGTTGCATCACTTTCTTTGTCCTGAAACATCTGTATTTTCAGACAATGAGAACGGTTTTTTAGAAGGGAAAAAAAGAAAATAAAGATTTGATCTTTTTTAACTCTTTAACATAAACTAAAATAAACTTACCCCCCCCCCCAAAAAAATAATAATCACTTTTTCTTTGTTTTTGGGTTTTTTTTTTCTCCTTCTCTCTTCGTGTTTGGAAATTGTGGAAACATTTTTTCCTTTGTTTCTTAGCTGCTTCCTATGGAAGCTGCTGCAGCTTCTGAGGATTGTTGTGTTAAGGTTGCGGTTCATGTAAGACCGCTTATTGGTGATGAAAAGCTTCAAGGTTGTAAAGATTGTGTTACTGTCACCCCAGGAAAGCCACAGGTAGAGAATGTCGGTGTTTCACTGTTGAGTTCTTGTTCAATGGGTGATTTATTGGGTTAATTTTAAGTATATGGAGATCTGGATCTTCGGATGCTTGAATGCTTGATCAGTGAGAAATTCACTGTCTGGTTTTTGGATCAGAATTTTTGTCATCGCTTACTATTTCTATAATTGGGATGCTAGTGGGTTGGTTTCTTTTACCCTGGAAGTTAAAATATGTAAAATTAAGCTGAATTCAGTTGGTTTCTATGATGGTTCTATTTTTTTATTTCCATTTTTGGGGTTAAGACTTTATGATCCTTTTATAAGTAAGCTTATGAATTATTAAGTGGAACTAGTTGATGCTGGATTTTATTTGCTCTGAAACTTCTGTTTAGGTGAAGTAATCAATTTTAAAGGAAGGAGGAACCAAATTAGAAAAAAAAAATCGTTTTGCTTATGAAGTTTCATGTTGGTTGTACATTGCAGGTACAAATTGGGACACATTCTTTTACATTTGATCATGTCTATGGGAGCACAGGTTCTCCCTCATCTTCCATGTTTGAGGAATGCATTGTTCCCCTCGTCGATGGGTTATTCCAAGGATACAATGCTACCGTTCTTGCTTATGGACAGGTACAGCTGAATCTCCCACAAGACACCACTAAATATTTGCATTTTTGTTTTCTTATGATTGAAGTTCCTATAAATTTGCAGACCGGATCGGGTAAAACGTATACTATGGGCACAGGCTTCAAAGATGGTTGCCAAACAGGAATCATTCCTCAAGTAATGAATGCTTTGTTCGGCAAGATTGAAAGCCTAAAACATCAAATAGAATTTCAACTGCACGTTTCCTTCATCGAGGTTTGTTAAATAACCAATCATTTCTTTTTGTTTCAGTTTCCAGTTATGCTATTTGCAACGTAATGAGCAGTCCAATTGTTTTGCAAGCATAATTTTGGGGATGCATCTCCTATAGGACTTGTTTTCCAACAAGCTTTTAGTCTGGTCTTTATGTTTTGGTTAAATTAATCTAAGCATTGAATGCTGGAATCTAAAACACCATTAAGGAAACTGTAACACATTTGCCAAAATAAATCTAATTCCCAGATCAAACATACATGTTATGAATGTATCTTCTGGTTTATGTTATCCTGAATTCTCCTTCAAATGAATACAAATATCATACCTGTTTTGAGTGTCTATTTATAGTTTATTGTTCTGAAATATGTAATTTTGGTTTGAAAGATTCTGAAAGAAGAAGTGCAAGATTTGCTGGATCCTACTTCTTTGAACAAATCAGATGCTGCAAGTCCGAATACAGGGAAAGTACATGTCCCTGGCAAACCACCAATACAGATTCGTGAATCATCAAATGGTGTTATTACACTGGCAGGATCTACGGAAGTTAGTGTCAGTACATTAAAAGAAATGGCTGCTTGCCTAGAACAGGGATCATTGAGTAGGGCAACGGGGAGTACAAACATGAACAACCAGTCAAGGTTAAATTCATGTTCTATTCTTTAGTATTTATGCGTTTTAATTTCTTCAGAACTGTGGAGATGCTATCTGGTCATTCTTAGTTCTTTAAATATGGGAAAACATTATCCGCCTAGGATCATTATTTGTTAAACCTGTAAACTATTGATGCCCTGCTATGCTAAGGTAATGTCATTACCTTAGTTTATGACGAAAGGGTCATATATTTCTACAATGGTAAAGTTTTTCCATGAAAATCTCGAAATTTATAGATGCTTTTAGAATAAGGCTTGTCCTAAATTTATTTTTATGAAATTCTTTATCTGATGTTTGTAGTTAATAGTCTTCAAAAGAAATATAAACTCTGGAAATGTTAATGCTTTCTTGACTTGTTTTAGTTTTACCTCTTTCTTATTTAATATGCTTTTCTAAGTACAAAATTTTGATAATCTATTTATGTGGTTGTATAGTCGCTCACATGCAATCTTCACCATCACCTTAGAGCAAATGCATAAACTCAATCCTGTTTCTGGAGATGGAAGTCCTAATGACATTATGAGTGAAGAATATCTTTGTGCCAAGTTACATTTGGTTGATCTTGCTGGATCAGAGCGAGCAAAAAGAACAGGTTCCGATGGTATGCGTTTTAAAGAAGGTTAGTGACACTGCTTATCCTGTCTTTATGAAAGTATTATTCTCCAAATCAAAACATAATAATTTCCATCTTTTTCATCTAAACAGGAGTTCATATCAACAAGGGTCTGCTTGCACTTGGTAATGTCATCAGTGCACTTGGTGACGAAAAAAAGCGAAAAGAAGGCGTTCACGTTCCATATCGAGATAGTAAACTTACTCGGCTTTTGCAGGTATCTTTTTGCCAGGCATTATTTATCCTTATTTTATGCAAAAGTGTTAAGAATGTAAAATTGAATGTTTATTTTGTTGGAAACTGTCTATTTAGGCTTAAAAATCAATTCTTTCATCTTTCTAAAGCTTGATTGCATTGGAAAATTGAGATACATTAAACATTTTACAAGATATTTGAGCACTTAAAGTAGCCTAGCCAAGAGAAGAGATATGCTATCATTCAGTCTTGAACATGTTGTACATTTTGTGCCTCCTTTTTTATCTCAAAGCTCAACTAAGACTTGTTACGGAAAATTATCTCCTCAATTGGTCAAGGACTGTTCCTGCATTTAGTTGTTTGATCATAGTTATGCCCAGGTGTAATAAAAGCTTATTTCTTTGGGCAGGATTCACTTGGTGGCAACAGCAGAACTGTGATGATAGGTACTGCCATTTCTTCTAATTATTTAACCTGCTCAATTATTTCCTTTTTTTAAAAAGATAATAATTTGACATATTCATGTTCAAGTTCCTTCCCATTTTGTGCACTTTAATCATTGTCCTTAACTCTTTCTTTATGAGCAGCCTGCATTAGTCCTGCTGACATCAATGCAGAGGAAACCCTTAATACTCTAAAGTATGCAAATCGTGCTCGTAACATCCAAAACAAGCCCGTTGTAAGTTGAAGACAAAAATTTTCATTACTTTCAAAAGTTTCCTCTTTCTTTTCACTCCTCTGCAGATTTGGATTTTAGATGATATAAAAGGTAGTTTCCATACTGAACTTTCACTCTTGTTTTCGATTTAAATAGGTTAACCGAGATCCTATGTCCAATGAGATGCTAAAGATGCGTCAACAATTAGAGCATCTGCAAGCAGAACTTTGCGCACGTGGGGGTTCTGATGAAGTACAGGTATCATGGTACTCATAACTACTTAAATAAACTTAACAATTAGTTATGATTGTTTCTTGGGATCTTAAGTTATATGGTAGAACACTTTGTTATATATGTCTCAAAGATTGGTTTGGTCCCGGGTTTCTTCTTGGAGATAAGTTATATAGGATTAGTCCCTCGGGTCTTTTCATAGGACTGATTTTGTAGGTTCTCAAGGAAAGGATTGCTTGGCTTGAAGCTGCTAATGAGGATCTTTGCCAAGAGCTTCAGGAGTTCCGTAGCAGATGCACCATTGTGGATCAACGTGAAACCGATGCTCAAGTAAGTGAAGGAGACCCTTATTTGAAATTTCTTGGTTGATTTACTTGCAAGTTTTTATCATGAATTGTGTTTTCGAATGTTTATTAATGAAAAAGTTCCTACTTCAGGATGGAAGTCCTTGTTCTGTCAAAAGTGATGGGCTTAAAAGAAACTTGCACAGTATAGAGTCTTCTGACTATCAAATGGGTGAAACCATGATAGGTACAGACTTAACCAATCCACACAAGCTGTATAGCATTTGTCTTCATGATTTATTTATTTTTTCTCAAGGTGTTTTCTTCACTTTAAAATCATGGCTATTTTAGCAGCTGATTCTAGAGAAGTTGATGAAGCAGCAGCAAAAGAGTGGGAGCACACACTTCTACAAAATACTATGGACAAAGAGTTGCTCGAGTTGAATAGACGCTTGGAAGAGAAAGAGGTATATTTTTTATGTCTTCAACACTTTGCAATATTGTTCATAGTTATTATTCACAAGTCATATTCTTAGGGGTCTCTATTCTTGATAAGTATATAGCATGTCTGGTTTTAGCAGACTTGGCAACTTATCCAACACTAGCTAATTCTCCTATTTTATGTTTGAGCAGTCCGAGATGAAACTTTTTGGAGGTGACACAATTGCACTTAAGCATCATTTTGGGAAGAAAATTCAGGAATTAGAGGACGAGAAAAGAGCTGTGCAGGTTTAAACAGACATCTTTTAATTCTCAGACTTTACTCGAAGAAAAAAATGGATTCTAACATTTCTTAACCTATTTCCTCCCTTCAGCAAGAAAGGGATCGCTTATTGGCCGAAATTGAAAATCTTTCTGCCGGTTCTGATGGACAAAAACAAAAAGTACAAGATATCCATGCTCAGAAACTAAAATCCCTTGAAGCACAGGTGACAAGTTTAAGTTAAATGGCATTCATTGTTGGACTGAAGAAAAGGGCTAATTCTGATTTCATTGTTATTGTGTAAAACTTATTTGCTCCAGATTCTGGATCTTAAGAAGAAACAAGAGAACCAAGTTCAACTTTTAAAGCAGAAACAGAAGAGTGATGAAGCTGCAAAACGACTACAAGATGAAATTCAATCCATAAAGGCGCAAAAGGTTAAATCTTATGTTTGTGTTATATCGTTCATATGATTATATATTCACTGTGCTGAATCTCCTCACCTTTCCCCCTGCCCTTTTTTTCTTTTCTTCCCTTGCCTATTCTGTGGTTGTAGGTTCAGTTGCAACATAGGATAAAACAAGAGGCAGAGCAATTCCGTCAGTGGAAAGCCTCTCGAGAAAAGGAACTGTTGCAGGTGCCTTCTTTGTCCTTTCTATCAACTTACACAATTTATAATAATCTGTCAGATTATTAACTATTGCACATATTATTGTGATATTACATGAGCGACAGTCATTTACTGCTTGAATTATATCTTGGATTCAACACTGGTATTTGCATCCATTGTTTGTATAATATGCTTAACTGGCTTGATATTGCATGCACATTCAGTTACGGAAAGAGGGCCGGAGAAATGAGTATGAAAGGCATAAGCTGCAAGCTTTAAATCAGCGCCAGAAAATGGTAAGCATATTTTTGTTTCTTGTGTGATGAGTATCTACCTCTGATTTGTTTGTAGAGAAATAATTTGCAGCTATACTAACTTTCAGGTTCTCCAAAGGAAAACTGAGGAGGCTGCCATGGCCACCAAGAGGCTAAAAGAGTTGCTGGAAGCTCGTAAATCTTCTGCCCGTGATAACTCGGGTAGGTTTTTTCTTTTAAAGGTCCTTCTGTAATGCCTTACGCCAGATAGTATAGTTTTTTATTGAGGGAAACATAAAGTATTCGTATTCATGCCTTCAGTCACTGTTATTTGTTCAAATTATTAATTTTTTGGTATCTTCCAGCTATTGCCAATGGGAATGGAACAAATGGTCAGGTAATGTTCTCTTCCTTTTGTTTGGGGGGGGGGGGGGGAGGGGTAATTTTCAATATTCACGCCTTTCAACCAGTTAATGTATCTTTACTTCTGCAGACCAATGAGAAAGCGCTACAACGTTGGCTAGATCATGAGTTAGAAGTAATGGTGAATGTGCATGAAGTTCGCTTTGAATATGAGAAGCAAAGCCAAGTGTATGTAACGAAATCTTATTTGTATAATAAACCTGGTGCAGAATATATAGACTATTCTTATGTAACTTTCACTTATCATGCATTACCTCCAGGAGGGCTGCACTAGCAGAAGAGTTAGCTGTCCTGAAGCAAGTAGATGAGTTTGCTTCAAAGGGGCTGAGCCCTCCAAGAGGAAAGAATGGATTTGCCAGGTATTAGTTGTCCAAAAGCACTGTACTTCATTACTAGCAATTTACTCCTTTTCTTACCCTTCCATAATATGGTTTTACGGCCTGGTATTAGTAAAGAAGCTTGCATAAAGCATGCTTGGCATATAACCAACATTTGTACTCAACATGCTTTTCCTTTCCCACACTAATAGGTCATCCGTGGTTGGAAGTTTGAGGAGACTGGTTAAATACTTAAATGCGGTTGTAGATATGATATTTTCTCCATTGTATAAAGTGCTCCAACCTCTCCTAACATTCCTTGTATACGTTTTTCTGCTTCACAGGGCATCCTCCATGTCACCAAATGCAAGAGTGGCCAGAATATCTTCACTTGAGAATATGCTCAGCATATCCTCTAATTCACTTGTAGCAATGGCTTCGCAACTTTCAGAAGCAGAAGAACGGGAGCGCGCCTTCACTAATCGCGGACGTTGGAATCAGTTGCGCTCCATGGGAGATGCAAAGAACCTGCTTCAGTATATGTTCAATTCTCTTGGAGATACAAGGTGCTTTCACTCACCTAATGTTGTATAAATATACATGAAAGTAGGTAAAATGTAATGGCCTAATCCTTGAGTTCGACAAGAGGAAAACGAAAGCAAATAAATTATGGCTCAAAAGAGTCTCTGATGTTTATATGATATAAACAGGTGTCAATTATGGGAAAAAGACATGGAAATCAAAGAAATGAAAGAACAACTTAAAGAACTTGTAGGTCTGTTGCGGCAGAGCGAGCTACGAAGAAAAGAAGTTGAGAATGAGCTAAGAGAGCAAGCTGATGCCATTGCATTGGCTACGGCAGCTACGGTTAGTTTTATTTAAACCTTACTAAGGTTTTACAGTGTGGCTTTATTTACGTTTTCATCTAAAGCATACCATAACAGTCTAAACTTATTGGTGGAATCTCTAAAAAGGAATTTCAACTAAAATAGGATTTTCTTTTGAAGCAAGATAAATAGAAATTTAAGTTTATTGTCCTGGATCTAGTTGTCATCACTGTTGCCTGTTTTAACATCATTGCAACTCCTAGCATTGCTTTTGACTGAATGTGTCTATGAGCAGGGGAACTCTCCAAATTCATTGAAACATGTTGCTGATGACATGAACGGTTCATTATCTCCAATGTCTGTGCCAGCACAGAAACAGCTGAAATATAGCCCAGGTATTGTTAATGGCCCAGCCAGAGAGTCTGCAGCATTCATAGGTCAAACACGAAAGGTAACGTCATTCTCCAATTTTAATCATAGTGATGCAATATGCTTACATGCTTAACTAAGGAAAATTGGATTTGCTTCTTGTCCAGATGTTACCGCTTGGGCAGTTACCAATGAAGAAGTTAGTAGCTATAGGACAAGCTGGCAATGGCAAACTGTGGAGGTGGAAAAGAAGCCATCACCAATGGCTCCTACAATTCAAATGGAAATGGCAGAAGCCATGGAGACTTTCAGAATGGATCAGACACAGTGATGAAACAATGATAAGGGCAAGGCCTCGTTCTCAAGCTCTAACACATAAAGTCTGATATTTGATGTTTACCAGATTACATTGGCCATAGTAATCTTGGTCATATGTATGTTCCTAATCCAAGGTGCAGGGTGAAGCCTACAAAAGAATGCAGGTAATTTCTTCTGCCTTTGTATTTTCATGTTGGTATAACCTCAAATCATGTGCTATTGATGCCCTTATTACAGTTTCTTTTAATTAGCATGGTTTCTAAGTTGTTGAGTAAAGAACCATTAACAAAGCCAGCCATGACTGAAACAATGAGACAGTACTTACAGAACAATTAACAAAGTAAACTGATGGACTGCTAAGTTGTCCACAGGATAGCCAACTCTAATACAAAATGTCCTAGTTGATGAACTGCTTGGTTGAGCTATATTTTCATCTGACTTGAGGGAATTGACTTAGCAAAACCCTGTTTGCCATTGATCAGTGAGCTTTACAGTATCTTTTATTAGTTAATGCAGTGTACTGGAACTGGCTGTTGGAACCTGCATATGCCGAGTTGGTTTAGTTGATTTTTTTGAGAATGTCAAAGTATAGGTTTGTAATATTCCAATTTTTTGGGGGGCTCTTATTACTGCATGCGGAGCATCTTGTAAAGAAGTGTTGATGCTGCCAATGGGGTTCTAAATACGTTGAAGACATTAGCATGAGATTGTTTCAACGGTGATAAAAATAAGTACATTGGATCTTGCTTGAGCTGTCTCTAAGGTTTTGGTGTATGTTCCATCAATAACACACTTTTAGGGAAGAAACTGTTTGTAAGTCATAGAAATTTGTATGAAAGCTATAGTCTAATTGTATTTTTCTTTTTCAGTTTTCCAATTTTTTTACCCAAATTTATAATTTCTTGGTTCATATATTTCAGCATGTGTGCAAGCTTCTTGTTAGTTTTGTTGAAAGATTGAACTCTGTAGCATTTTCATTTGTTATGCAAGGAAAATTCTCCTAGTCTTTTGGATTCTCATGGAAACTGGTTTTGAGCTCTTTCTTTTTTTATTAATGTGAGCCAATTAAGAGATAAGCACAGCATTTCTTTATAACCCACAGCCAAACAGTAAATGAACTGACAAAGCAGGGACCGCAGAAACTCTATTATGAAGAAACTAAGAAGCAGCTTCTTGTGTAACAAACAGAAATGGAACTGGCTAAATAAAAGCCTAAGAAGGCTTGCCTTGATTACGAACCACTGTGAGAAGTTACCTTCCGTCCTTACATAGTGTTGTACTTGCTGCCGTGGGGCGGCGGCGGCGGCATGTTGGAACTCATAGCAGGTGGCATTTAACCTTTCCATTCTCCGTCGATAAAATAATGCTTTATTCTTACCTGTCTTAATTCACTGGAGGATTTTGGCAAAATGAAGACTGCACTTTTTTTGAGTCAGCTTTTGGGATTCTTTTATCGGGCCCATCCTCCATGGGTTTCACTAAGCTCAATCAATGGTTTTGATTTGGGCCATAATGTTTTAAATTTCTCTACGAATGCCATGCAAAGTGCGAGGAAGAAAGTCGAGAAACTATGAATTGTGGGGTAAATTTCTATTTCCACTTCTATTCATTTAAAGGAATTTAGGAAAAAAAATTATTTGGAAAAGGAGAGAGATACCAATCTCCTTTTTTAAGCTTGGAAAATGGAAATTGACACCGCAAAGCAGCCAAGCATGAAAACGAATTGGCAGAGGCAGCGAGTTAGATACACTTTCCAGCTGGCGGACCGACTACCATTTAATTATTTCACAAAAAAACTTACACAACGGTGACCGGTCATCAGCCCATTAACATCAACTGCAACTGGCAGAATGATGATGGTGATAATGAAGTTCTTGCATATGAGATATCGAGAAGGAAAGCGTGGACACGGAGGCTCAAAAAAGGTATCCATGAAGGGGCCAACACTATGAAACGACGTAAATAATGTCAGAAATGAAGATCCAAATGTAGCAAGTAGCAGCAATTGCATACAGTATATATAAGGTGGTTTTTCATTTCTCTATTGCACATCACTGAAACTATAGTCCCTACAATTACATGCTATTAAAATCATAAATTAATTAATTAACACGTCCTAGAAAGTGGGTCCAATTCACCGTTCTCCATTAATACAGCTTCTTTAATCTCCTGTAACATCTTCAGGATTTGCCACATCGTGGGCCTTTGTTCAGGAGAGCTCAAACTACAAGAAATGGCCACTTCAAGCAGCATCCCTAACCTTTCATCATCCCCTCCATCGTCTTCTCTACAGGACCTAAGCCAATGCATCATCTCATCCGGCGCCAACAACGGATGCTGGGAAGGTGGTTTCCCTGACAGAAGCTCCAACAACAAAACCCCATATGTAAAAACGTCGGATTTCGATGTCGCCTGGTGATTCGAATTGCGAATTTCCGGAGGTTTACGTGCGATGCCATCGGGATCTTCTTCGTGTACAGAAGTAACTAGGGCTGCCAGGCAGTAGTCGGCAAGACAGGCCTCAAAGTCAGGGCCGAGAAGGACGTTAGTGGACTTGAGATTGCCGTGGACAAGCCTCCATGCTTGGTGAATATAGGAGAGACCTTGCGCTACGTCCTCGGCTATCTTCAAGCAGGACGTCCAGTGGAGTGGCTTTGCCCTTGTTGATTTCGATCCTGCACGTGCAGTTTTAAGTTAACAAATTGAGCCTTTGAATTTCTAATCATTTAATTTTAGTCCCCATGATGTTTTTGAGAAAATTTCACAACTCAATCGAAAATCTAAGTGGTGTTCCTATTAAATAGTAGCCAATCGGTATTGAGACACTCGGGACTTTGGACTCTGACGGTACGACTCCGTATGCGGTCCTACAATATGTTTGACGTGGACCCGTCAATATGATCCAACGATCATGTTACAGTAACAGTGCTTCACGTAGAGACAAAAAGGACAAACCATTAGAATAGAAAAAAAAAGTGTTTTATTATTAAATTAACACGAACTAATAATATTGACACTAATTTATTGACATCAAAATCATATCAATTCCCCATGTCGTGGGGGTCAGCTAGATTCTCGGTGTTTGCAGGATACTTGGATACCTCATAAATGAAAATTATGTAACTGACCAAAGTATGTATCTTTATGCTTTTTTACTACAAACCCAAGGAATCTGTGATTAGGAAAATTTATTAGTAAGATTAAGCAAAGCATTTTCTCTTACACGTGTGCCTTTCCCTGAATGGGTGGCAACCCGAGTTAACACCGACTGAAATCGCTGCCTATCTCCGAAACAATGCAAATCGTTCAATAATTGAAGAAAATGAAAGCATAAAGTTATTACCGTGAATGAGGGAGAAAAGACTGCCATTGGACTGAAAATCATAGATAAGAAGCCTCTCTTCTTTGGCTTGGAAATAAGCCCTGAGGGGGACCAAATTGGGATGCCTTAAACCGCCAACTGATTCCATGTGTTGCTCGAACATTTCCTTCGTCGTGGCTGCTAATTTCCCGGCATCCAGCCTCTTGACCGTCACCACCGTACGATTAACAAGCACTGCCTTGTACGTCGTCCCTACGGTTCCCCTCCCAAGCAACTCAGCTGACGCTCTCATCAGCTGGTCCAGCGAATACAACTGCGCCTCACCCGCACAGAATATCAAGTTTCCGCTCTTGGCAACTTGCATTCCTTGCACTCTCTTTACTTTCTCTTCTAACTCAGTTTCTTGTTCCATTTGAACCACAGCCGCAGCTTGTGCTGCAGCCGCCCCATCATCGGATTCAGCCGCAGCAGCTGATTGTTTTTTATCTGTCTGTTTCCTTACTGCCAAGACGAAGCAAAGAAGTGAACCAATAAGAACAAAGACCCCAGTAGAAAAACCTATAATAATCGCGGTCCTTTTGTGTTGCTTTGAAATTGGCTGAGGCTGAGCCAACTCCACTCCATGCTCTTCTGCACTTTGACCAAGAACCACCGTAGGAGGCGGCGCCACAACTGCGGCTGTGGGACCGAAGAAGTGGGGCCTTGGATGACATTCTTTGTGAATAATCTCTCCACAAAGACCAGGGTTCCATAAAAATGAAGAGAAATCAAATCGTTGCAACGTTGGGGTCACTGGAATTGCACCAGTAAGGTTGTTCCCTGAAATGTTAAAGGTTTTAAGGGAAGACTGGTTAAACGGAGGAATCGTTCCATTAAACCAGTTCCGGTCCAACCGAAGGTAGTATAACCGGTCTAAATAGGCTAACGAGTTTGGTATGTTGCCAGTGAGGTTGTTGTAGGACAAATCAAGGGTTCTTAATCTGTGAAAGGAAAGAGTCGAAACAGGGAAGGAACCAGTGAAGAAATTATGATCGAGAAAGAGGGTTTTGAGATTGACGAGGGCTGAAAGATCAGGAATCGGACCAGTGAGAGAGTTGTTTTGGAGACTCAAAACCCGGAGCTGGCCAAGTTGGGACAATGTGTTGGGAGCAAAAACGCCACCGAGACTTAGATCTTCCAAAATGAGACGTACCACTTTTTGCTGGTAACATGTGACTCCCTGCCAATCACAAAAGGGAATGCTTGCATTCCGTGAGAACCCGAGATGGTTTCTCAGATCGGCTTTAGACTGAAAACCCAGAAGAGCAGTAGCCTCAGGTGATGTCAATAGCTTTGCAGCTTCACCGCATAATACCAACAACAAAATGGAGAAGAGCCTTTGAAGAAGAAGAAGAAGACGAAGTCTTTCGTTCAGCATTTCTTGGGATACTTGTTAGCGCTCTCTCGGTGGTTTCTACCCTTGGTGAATCTCACTATGTCTTTTCCAAAAGCAATAAGCTTTGTTTGATTAAACTGTCTCATTCCCCTGAATCTGATAGGGCAAAGGGTGCGGAGAGAGGTAGAGAAGAGTACTTTGAGATGGCAATAGGAGCAAGCAGAACGTGACAAAAGCATGTAATATAGGTAGCGGGGCAGCTGTCCGACTGCAAGCTCAGAATCACGTGAAGGCAGGGGAAAGAATAGAGAGACATGGGCTATAAAAATATTAATAAATGAAAGCTATCTAGGCATCTCTAATTTCATATTGTGTCAGTAATATATATTTCTGTACGGTTGAAAACTGGCTCTTTATTTGCCCTCTTAACTAACCACTTCCACTCTTTCGATCAAAAAACAAAACTAACCACTTCCACTCCAACTAAACAAGTAAACTATAACTTTCCATACAAGTCTTCCCAGTGAGTTCATTAACATTCAAATGTCTGTAATTGTGTATTTAATATCGGGTTTAACTTTTTTTTACATGTTATGGTGCCATACAGCTGCCACGTGAATTCACAGTTCTGTAATCTTTGTGATGGCCGACGGGGGATTTGATCGAGCTTTTTAAGGTCAAAAAGAATGTGGTGTGTGATCTTGGGGTTATATAAAGTTATTTTGTCACATTCTTAACACAGACCTTCGCCTTACTGGATTGCCTCTCATGGAAGAAAGGTACTTTTTACTGTCATCGGGGATTATGATTTATGGGGAAACATTTCCTTTTTTTTCACATAAGAAACATTTCTTAGCAAAAAAAACAAAATCATTTAAGGTTGTGGATTTTTTTAGTCTTAATCAAGATCATGTTTCAGAAATCAGCTTCGACCTCACTTGTTATTTTTTTCTTAACCACGAGTAATCCAATCGGTTTAGGATAGTTCACTTAAAAATTTAAACCCATATTATTTAAGTATTAAACTAAAGCTTTAATTATTGTTTTAAATATTCTTTTTAATAATTGAATTGTATAAAGTAAATTTTTATGCAAATTAGATATTATAGGAGGGCAAAATAATTTATCGAATTTGATTTTAAGTTTAAGAGTGTAAAAATTTCTCAAATTTTTCAAAAAAAGTAATTAAGTCTTTTTTTTCATTCAATTGGATACTTGAACTTTCAAAATGTATTAAAAAGGCCGGGTAGATTTTTATAATTTTTTTATAATGTTTAATCAATTTTAAATATTTTTATATATTTTATTAAAATTTAATCTTTTTTATAACTTTTATTGATTTTTATCTTTTATAAATTTTTTTGCCACATGCCACGCCGTGGTTGTGACACGGGGTGGTTTTAACTGAAAAAAATTAAAGGCAATTAACTTTAATGGTCAATTGTTAAAATTAACGATCGAAGGGCTTTTTTAATGCATTTTGACCGTTTAAATATTCAATTGAGTGCAAAAAAAAAAAAAAGTAGAGCCTTAATTGCTTTTTCTGAAATGGTTTAAGAGTCTTTAATTTATTTTTGAAGGTTTAAGCACTCAATGAAAAAAAAACAGTGACTTAATTATTTTTTTGAAAAAGTTTGACCCTTAAGCGTTAGTTTTATTAAAAATCATGATTATATAAAACTCACCAGACGGGTTTAGCCTAATTATAATTTGGGCTAACACGTTAACTCGAAAGTTAAAAGCCTTTTATGGGTTGTGATAAAAGTGGAAGGTACATTCAACATGAATGCAGAGCCCAAATAACTGTAGCTGTTGAATGACCCCAATTAGCACACAATAGAACAGAGAGAGGGCCCAAGGCCCCAAGCCTTGATTAGCATATTTCAACCGCCATGAAAGTTCTGAAACAGTTATCTGTGACAAAATTGAGTGTTGAAAGGTACGAAAATTGTGAGATCGAGTGTTGTGTTTTCTCCTATTTTTTCATCTTTGAACAACTGTCGTCTCCTTTTGCGCATACCCCAAAGTTCATTGAAACAAAATGTGAGATGGGTTCACCTTTTTCCTACAGAATTTCAAAGCATTACTACCCGTATAGGTCATCTCTATAGTTTTAACTAAAGTGTGGCAATGGTGTGTGTGACTCGGTACAAGTACCGCTTAAATATGATCCAACCAAGTTCTGCTGCAGTAATAAATGCATTAATTTACGAAGAAGAAAAAATAATACAAAGAGCCGATCCAACGTCACAATCTTGAATGGTAAATGCAGTGCAACGTCAAAATAATGCTTATCCAAAAGGGTAGATGAACGCTTCGTCAACATTAAAGCGTAGGTAGCTAGCTAGGGCGAGACGAAGAAGATTTATTGCAGCAATCAAAACTATTCTGCTTGTGTGAGACGAAAGAAATATATGGTCTTAAAGTAGAAAAGGACCCAAACAGGAGAATGCATGGCTAAAAGTTAATGCTGCACAAATCATGAATGGCCATAGGCCATGGCCGGGGCAACGGTTATTTCAGCCCATAAATTCGAATGGGCTGTTAAGATTAGTTGATGAATGTAATAAATGGAAAATAAGAAATGAGAGAAGCAACTTTAATGGAAGAATTTAAAAGCTCAACTTGTGTTACAAGCATCCTTCCAAAGGATGAACATATTTTTTCTGATACAAAGAGCAATACATATTGAAACATAGTACCTAATGATGAGTGCAGACATGCAAATGATACAAGTTCAAAAGCGCACCATATCCTTTCAGAGCGGGATGTATTCATCTTTAAAGTAATTATATCACGGTTGCGTATATAAACCCATAATCAATGCGCACAAAATAGTCTAAAAAGGCCAATTAATTCAATTGAACTTACATAATTCACTAGGATTTGCCTGATATTTGAAACATTATGGGAAACCTATCTACTTGAAGCCTGGAGATCCAGTGAAATACTCTAGTAATTCATAGTTATCATCGTAAATTTGTAGATAGACTTTAATTTTATCTGTTGATGTAATTTAAACTGTACCATTAGATGTAGAAAAACTCAACTATAAATAGAAGTATTCCTTTCATTTGTATTCATTCATTCAGTTTTGTTTAATCAAATTGAGAGAACATTTACTTTAAAATTTTCTTGAGCCTTGGAAACAAAGTGATAAATTGTATGGTAGATGATAAGCACATAACTAGGAAACAAAGCTAGTGGACGGGTGACAGGCTCCGAATGGTGTGGTGGTGCTAGGGGTGAGCAAAATTCGATTCGACTCGAAAAAATTGAAAAAAAATTTGAATTTCGAGTTAAACGAATCGAGTTATTCGAGTTAATCGAGTTATTCGAATCAACTCGAATTTTTTTTTCGAATTTCGAGTTCGAATCGAGTTGAGTTTTCGAATTCGAATAACTCGAATAATTCGAATAATTCGAATATCAAACTATAATATTTTACAGTTTTACCCTAAACTCCCAAACTTTTTTATTTTTCCCTCAAAACTTTTACTCCTTCCCACTTTCTCCCCAAAACTTTTACTCCCCTCCCCTCTCAACCCCCCAATCTACCCAAAATCCATTTCCCACCAAAATTTTACTCTTCCATTCATTTTTTTTTAAAAAAAATTACTCTCAAAAACCCTCAAAACCTTTTATTTTCCCCCAAAATTTTTACTCCCTCCCACTTTTCTCCTAAAACTTTTATTCTCTTCTCATCCCACCTCCCATCTACCCCAAACCCTCCCCCCTCCAATTTTTTTTTTAATATTTTCCCTCCAAAATTTTACTCCCCTATTTACTTTCCCTCAAACTTTTATTCCCCAAAACTTTTTATTTTCCCCCTAAACTTTTACTGCTCACCCTTTACTCTCAAATAAAAAATCAAAATTATCCAAAAAAAATCACTAAACATAAATAGTATTAATTTTATTTATATATACTATTTATATTATTAAATTAAATTTCACATTTTATATTATTTATATTATTGAATTGTTTAGTCATATTGAATATTTATATTAAAATTGAATTCTTAATTATGCCATAAAATATTCGTGTTAAAATTTTATATTTGTATCAATTTCAAATTTTATTTTTAAAATAAATTTTATTAAAAAAATCATATTTTTATATTTAATATGTTTTTTAATTCCAAAATACATAGTGACAAGAATCCGAAGATAATTGAAACAACTAAGCAAACAAATAAGCTAACCAGTATATAAAAAATTAATAAATAAATTATGAGGTGATGAAAGTTAATAAAAAATTTGATTAAGGTGGACAAATTTTATTACAATGGGTGACAATGGTTACAAGGACCCAAAATTATTTTTTAAAATTTAACTCGAACAAATATATTCGATTCGATTCGATTCGAATTTCATCTCACTCGACTCGATTCGAGAAAACTTCAAATAAAGTTAGGATGATAAAATGAGATTCGAAAACTCGATTAACTCGAAAATTTTCGATTCGATTCGATCGAATGCTCACCCCTAGGTGGTGCTGAAGTTGGAGGAAGGCGACAAGTTTAGATAAAGAGGAAGAGAGCCGCTAGCTTTATTCCATCCTTCTATTATTGAAACAATTAAGGTTTGAAGTTCATGTGAACACTGTACCTTAGCTACAACGTCTCTTCACTTTTACAATTTGGTTTGAAAACGCGATGCTGCTAGCTTTAGGGATAAGGAATAGTTTACGTACAAGTGATACCCTAACAAAAAGAAATCAAAGTGCTCTGTTTGCAGCACTTTACTCTTTCTTTATTTCCTTGGTTTCAAAGTAATGTTTTTGTCTTTGACATTCTAATTACTTGGTAGACCAAATTTCTAAGGTTGTTTGCAAAATCATAACCCAACCTAGAACAAGAATAACTTCAAATTGATATTGTGCGCATCATTTTTCTGACAAAACTGGTGTTTGAATTGCAATTGTAATGTCAAAGTTTTAAACGTTGAACAACTCTACTTTTGAGTTTTCAAAATGAACCCTTTCACCATAATCGTAATTGACAGCTTAACTGCTCGAATCATAATGGCAAACCTAAGCCTCAAGAATTTTACTTGTGAACTTATCTTCTTTGGCTTTTAGCTTGTGACAGATTAACACAATTTCCACTTAAGGTTGTGTTGTTGGTGAGTGGAGATTTTCATTTCAGTAGGAATAATGAAGGGAAAAAAGGGGGGAAAGTTGACTTAAAACCAATTAAATCAATGATTCAATCGTACCAAATGAAGAAAATAGTACAAGGAAAGCTCTTATTAGAAGTGAAAATAGGCCAACTTTGAGGAAATGTTCCTTATATGGTTTAAAAAGATAGCAATGGCAAAGAAGTACCCTTAGTCAAGCAATCTAAATATGGTAAAATTACGTTCAAAAAGAATGTCGTAAAATAATTTGATACAGCTATAAATGAAGAAATTCAACATCCCATTTCTAATTTTGACTAAATGCCAACGTAAATTTCAAAAGATTAGTTGTAACATTAAAACTTAGATCCCTCCTTGAAGCATAGGTAAGCAAAGGGCAGTTTTGTGAATAAATAGTAGAAGTTTGACCTAAATAGTTTAAAGCATGTAATAACAAGAATAAAAGAAATGCTATCTGAATTTTCTCATCTGAAAAACTTGGAAAAGCAAAGAATTTAGACACTAGCTGATGATAACTGAGAGCAAAAAGAGGGTGGGTGGGGGAGGGGGGGGGAACAATAATCAACATGCCAGACCGGCTAGTTTGACTTATTATTATTCTCCAAATTGAAAATGGACATATCTCCCAAACAATATAGATTCTCTACCACTACCAAATCTGACTATAAAATCCCATGATTGCAACTTGAGTCTACAAAACGAACCGAAATGTAGCTTGGGGAACAATCACAAGCTAACAAAAGAACCACCCACACCATTCTCTTTTTTATTTTCCTCATCAAATCAAACTCCACTCAACACTAATTAAAATCAGCATCAAGAGTCAACCTTGATATGTAAGACACCATCCATTGTTAATAAAGTAATGAAAGACTCTTTATTTGTTTATTGACTGCAACACTCATTTGCCTTCAAATATAAAAATAAAGTTATCAGAATTCAGAGCTTTGGTGGTCATTGGAGCAAATTAAAGTGATACCATCCTCGACAAGATCCACCACCATATTTGTATAATATTATATATGAAATGAACAAAAATTCTGGTAATCGAGTATAACTTTAATAAGTAGAACGATGAAAAGAACCCACCCCCTACTAGTCCTACTTAACATTGTCTTTTGGCAAAACCAAGAATGGGGAATCCTATATTGTCCTTTTAAACAACTAATATTCCCACTAATCAATCTAATTGTCTTGTTGGACAGTTGACTATCTGAACAACCCTACTTGAGGAGGCTGGCTCGATTTAGATGACCATTGAAAGGGGGGGGGGTGCGTCCGATGGATCGTGACGGGACTAAGATGACTCAAGAACCAAAGGTGCTGGGGAATCCGAGATGTGTCTATGATTGTGATCTCCTTCATAGGTTACAATCAGCATCATTGGGTCGTCCATAGCTCGCTCTACATGTTTCCTTGCAGGGCAGCCTCTTACGCTGCTACACTTATAATAGCCCCTGAAATTGCCCAAAGAAACGGGTAAGGGGAAACTCGGGTCTGAGTTAAGTGGACTGAAAAGCCTAACTAAATGAACTAACTCAGTGGGCAATTCAATGTACGATGCAAAAAAGTCAAATGAGATTTAAGGCCACCCACAATATGACAATTGCAGTTGAAAACAAAAACATTCAATGCAAACTTGAATTAGTTTGGAGGCTTTTGGTCAAGACGCAAATAAGTGAAATATCAGTTAATAGCCCATGATAAAAAAAAAAACTTGAAAGGTAAAAAATTGAATGCAAAAAGAGAAGATATTAGCTCTTTGATTAAACAAAAAGAAGAAAAAAATTTACACACCTTGGATGAGGAGAACCTTTGATTGGTTTCTGGCCATACTTTCTCCAGGAATAATCATCAGGAGGAATATCAGCCATCTTGGTGCTAATAGCTGGAACTCTAATGACTCTCTTTACTCTTGATTTCCTATATATATACCAGGAATTCAATCGCAAAGTTAAAACTTGAGAAGGGAATCGATTAAACCATCCAAATTAGTTTACATGAAGAATTTGTATGGATAACAAAGATGGAAAACCAACCTTTTTTTGGAGCAGTGGCAACGGCTAGAGGAAGATCCACACTTGAGAGCAGCATCGTCCTTGGAATTACACTTTCTCTTCAAAGAGGAAGAAAAATGAGGTTTACCAGAACAAGGGATATGGGAAGGACTAGTGAATTGAAAACCAGAAGACAAAGATGGATGCATGCTATCAGTGTCCCCTGTTAATGAAGACATAAAAGAATTCCCATCAGACAAAGGCGGCGAAGATGAAAAATTGATAGCACTGGCCGTTTCATTTCTCTCCAAAAGACCAGTCTTTGGCACCAAAAGAGAACTGCTTTTACTCTGGTGGTGATTGTGAGGCAGAGGAGGCAACCTATGACCCAGACTTGAACAAAAAGGCTTAAAAGCAGACACCTGATTTTTGGCTACTTGAAGAGAAGAATCCCCTGACTCTGGTATCTTTTGCCGAGGTTGTCGTGCATCTTGTTGCTGGTGTTTCACCTCTTGGTCGAGATGACTAAGAGGAGCACGTCTAAATCGAGCATGTCCGGTTCTGGGCTGCCCCAATAAAGAAATAACCTTCTTGAAGGACTTAACAGTCTTATCTGTAATAGCTTGGAGTTCCATCGCCGGCTCCGAACCCGACGGAGAAGAAGTTTTAGAAGAAGCATCTTGATTGTAAAGCTGTTGACTTTTGGACATCAACCTTATCAATTCTTCAACACCTTGAATCCCAGCAGTTGTAGCTTCATTCAAAGCAGTTTCCTCTATTTTCCGTACAAAACTATTACCACCATCGTACCCCATCATCAATTCCACAGCCATCTCTGTTCATCCAAGAAGAAAACAAAATTCCCAGCACCCCACAATTTCGACAAACTCAAAAGCTAACACAGTTTTATAGATAGAAAGAAGGGAATAATACTTGATAGAGAAGAAGAGGGAAACTGAATTGAAATAACGATGAAAAAGAACTGAAAAGGCAAACAAAAGAACGTGAAAGATGATAATGTTGCATAAAAAGGAAGGGAATGAAGTCAAACAGATGCCCTCCCTAATGCAAGGGCATTGGTTGGGTCACTGACCTGTTGCTTCTGTTACGTATTGCCCGTCAACCTTACCCTCCAATCAGATACTCCCGCGTATACAAAAATTTGTCAGCACGTTGACAAGCAGTTTTTAAAAGTGGGGTCCACTAACAACGGGCTAAACCGGTTTGGAAGACCGTGTCGAAATGATGAAAAGAAAAAAGAGAAAGAGAGGGGACACAAGGTCAAAAGGTTGTGATTAGCCGTTGGATTAAAATCGTGAGTTGGAGACAGTGAGGTAGAGTTGACCTTTTGCAGGTTTTTCAAAAATAAATATAAGAAAGTCAGTATGGGCTCCAGTAGGAACGGCCCCACCTTCTTTTACCTGAAACCGAAAGCAACGTCAAACTCTCGTCCCACAAGTCACATTGGATTCTTTTATTCTTTTTCAATAATCAAACAGTTTTTAATTCTATTATTAAAATGATTGTAATTTTAGTACCTACGATTCTAATACAAAATATCCAACTTAATTGATATCCGCCCTGTTGGGTCACATCACTATAAAATCTAAGAAACAAAGGCCCAAGCAGCCCAAGACAATTACCTTAGAGTCTACCCAATAAATGGCAACCAACCATGAATTGCCAACAAGCCGAGGACAGGTATCATCATCTTCTTTTATACCTACAAGATGACTTTGGTTTAACTTAAACATCGAACAATAATTGGAGTGTTAACTCTTACGCCTCATAATTTACTCTTTCTTTCATTTTGCAGGATCTCTCATTTTATAACCCCAAACTCAAATCCATATCCATATCGAATAGAACATGCATTATTTTTTTTCCACTAAAATCTTAATTCTCACTAAACTATTAATTATCGTTAATGGTATAACGGTAAACTGGCGTGGCACATTAAATCCTCATTCCAAACAAATATTTTAGGTTATATTATACAATTGGTCCCTATATTCTCCCATTTTGAACAATTTAATTTTTCTTTTTTTATGTTCTTTTAACTCTTTTTTTCATTTTCTTTTTACTCCTCCCTCTGTTTTCCTCGCTTTTTCATTTCTTTTAACGTAGTTTTCTCAATGTTTTCCATTTGTTAAAAATAGTCCTTATACTTTTTTTTAACAATTTGGTTTTTTCTTTATTTTCCTTTTTTTCTTTCCCTTTATTTTTCTTTCTTCACATATTCTTTGTTGCAAAAATATAATTTTTGTCCATCAAATAAACCAAGTTATTGTTTCATTCACATGATTTCTAAATTGAATTTTACTCAAAATCGAATACCAATCATTTTTAATCAAGTATCGATTAGAATATAACCTAATCAAATATATAAAAAAAACACATCCTTGATCAAATCTAAACATAAATTGAATTATTTATATTTTAAAAAAAATCTGTTACCAAATTTTACAAAATCGTGTAAATTATTCCTTTCCATTTCTTTTATTTTCTGACGAATAAAATTAAACAAATGATAAAATTGATCCAAGCCTTTTTAGATATTCTCAAGCAAACTTGATTGGAAGCCAAACATGGATGAATCGAATAGAGAAAGGAAGCATGGAACCAAACTGATTTGAGTAAAGTTGAGGGTGAGTTTCATATAGTGGTCGTTTTACTCATTGAGAGTGTAGAGCTTGTTTGAAGAACCCGTGAAACAACATAATTTCAAGAGGACGAGAATTTTGTAGGTAAGGTAGATAAGGTAGGCGCAGGGGTTGCTTAGGAGGTTGAGGGAATAGGTTCGATAAACTTTGTTGATGGTGGACTGCCATAAATCACGACTAGCGAGGTCTTCGAGTGAGGCGAGCTTATAGACTAGGTCATTGAGAAATCCAATTTGATTTGTTAAAGCAGTGATAGACGATTAGAATTTGTAATTATGGGGTGAGAATATGCAAAACAAGTTTTGTTTTGGTTTCAGCTTTTGTCTTTTGTTTTTTCATAAACATAAAAAAGTTTTAACAAATGGAAAATATAAAAAAATTATGTTAAAAGAAATGGAGAAAGGAGAAAAACAGATGAGGAAGTAGAAGAGAATGGAAAATAAAAAGGAAAAAAAAAGTTAAATGAACATAAATGAAAAAAATTTAAATTACTTAAAACAAAAAAATATAGGAACCAATTTTATAACTTAGCCTAAAAATTTTGTTTGAAATGATGATTTAACATGCCATGTCAGCTTACTGTTACATTGTTAACGACACAATTAGAGGTTCGATGACTAAAATGTTACAACACGATAACATAAGTGACTAAAATGTAACTTGAGAAAAAAAATGACTATTTTAATAGTTAACCCAATTTAAAATTAGTATGCATAGTTAAAAATGGAATGCATAACGGTTTTTCTTCTTTACAAACATTTTTAGAACGATAGATGTAGCTTCTCAACACCTGAAAAACAAAGAAAAGGAAGGACAATGCAAAGAGGCTAAGAGCCCGTAACCTAATCTGGAAACAGTCAAAGTGGCCCATTCAGAAACAGAATTTGTATCCAAAATGAACAAAGAAATAACACGAAAAACCAAATGCCAAGCCCCAACCCTAAGTGCTGCGAATTCGAGGGACTAGAGAAAAATATTTAAAAAATGTTAAATTTTTCTATTAATCATTATACTAATAATATGCATAAGTTATTCTATTTTAATTTAATCACTTTATGTACTTGTAACTTTTAAATTTTAAAATTATAACCCTTATCAAACTTGTAGTTATTAAATTCTTTAAGTTCAATTATGCTATTTTCAAATTTCGATGCAGTAAATATATTACTATATATGCAATGCCATGTCAAATTATTATTTCTACATATTATTTATAAAAAAAATTCAGTTAATGTATGTAAATGTTATCATTTGCATAAGGATTGAAATTTCAAAATTAAAAAAGCATAAGGACTAAGAACGATCTAATTGAAAAACATGAAGTAAAACTTTAATTTTATACATAGCACAAAATTAATGGTAGAATTTAACTAATTAGATTTAATTGCTACCATGTCGATTAAGGCTAAAGTTTTAAATTTTTAAAAAATATAGGAACTAAATTTGACTAATTCAAAAAGTATATGAATTCCACTTTCGTTTTAAAGAGACATACTATAAAAATAGACTGGTTTATGAAACTTCTTATCTGGATGGGAATCAAGAAAGTTCGAAGTTAGAAATATTAAAAAAAAAGAAGATAAATATTTATTATGGATTGAAAAACCTCTTGTGACACTTCTTTTTGATTCTAAACGATGGAATTGACCTTTGCGATATATAAAAAATGACCGGGTTGAAAATGCTATAAAAAATGAAATGTCACAATATTTTTTTTATACATGTCAAAGTGATGGAAAAGAAAAAATATCTTTTACGTATCCACCCAGTTTAGAACTTTTGGGGAAATGATACAAAAAAATATATATTTTTTCACACCAGAAAAATGGTTTTCTGATGAATTGTATACTGATTGGAGTTTTATCAAAAAATGGTCAAATTAAAGTGTATGAATTAAATCCATGACTAACACAAGGTATAAGGACTAGTAGCAAAATTTAACCAAAAACCCATATAGAGAAACAACAATGCCCAAATGTAGTTTCCCTTTTAAGTCAAAATATTGGTGCGAGAAATCCACTTAGGCTCTATATGAGTACTACACATTTGAATGGTGATAAAAGTAATTGAGTAGATTTTAACTCCCATTTGGACAGGCGATGAAATTGAATCTGGCGGGATTCGTTATTATAGTTATGAGTTTGAATACTGTAGTGAGAAGATTAAAATAATTATCACATATGCATTTAGATGCAAACATAACGGTGGCAATAAAATAAAAAATAATAATGAAAAAGTAAAATAACTATTAAGTAAGTTAAATTTAATATATATATTAAAATATAATATTAACATAAGAAATTAAGTACATAGATTATTTTTTTGTAATTAATATTATTTATAAGTATTTTATTTATATATTTTTATATAATAAATTAATATTATTTATATATTTGTAATTAATATTAGCAATGTATTTCAACCAAAAGATAAAAACATATAAATTTCTGCTAATTCGATTAACTGACCGAATTAACTGAAATATTTCGGTTTGATCAACGATTAAAAATATTTACATTTTGAATAATTCGATTAATAGTAATTCGATTCAGATATTGACCAAACCGACCATTCTAAGTGACGGGGACAAGAACGAATATATAAACTGTGTTTTATTTCTTATGTTTCTATAAAATAAATAAATACTAAACATGTTTTCATTATTGAAAATATTTTTTTATTCCTATTTATCAATGGTGTTTTTTAATTTTTAAAAATAAAAAATGAAAATTGTTTTTGAAACAAAAGATATATATATTTGATTGTTTTTGAGCATTGAAATATAATATCATATTTGAAAATCAGTTAAAGAGTGCTTTCCAAAACTGAACTCAACTTAATTTAATCGTTTTACCCGATCTCTTTGATGCAGACATGTAAGGAACTGAAGAGGCAGCAGAAGCAAGGCGTAGAACAGTATCCATGTTATACGCACCCCCAACTTGCATTGAATTTCCCAAAATCTTGAATGCCATTCAAAGAATAACTAGCAGGGAAACCCACGTTTGAGAACCATCTAGGAACAGCTGAATCAAACAATGATAGGCAGACCAAATCTCAATTGCAATAGAGCACTCAACTTGACTTCCGCGTGAAGACTGTGTTCAGATCATAGATGACCTAACAAATTCAAAAGTGTCACCCATCCATTTTTATCCAAAGAGATTCGATTCAACCCCACATTTAGTTAACCAGTACTAAATGAAGATAATTCAGTACAAACCAGACAGGCGAAAATAAATTGTTGGGACGAGATAAGGAACTTTGGTTTTACCCCGTCTCTTAACCAATGCAATTAAAATCGTTTTAACTGATATGATTCCACTTTTGCACCCCTAGTTGCGTAAGTCAATAATTTCAAGTTTTTTTGACTGACAAATTATTCCCAAGGATATTGGTATGAGCAAATGGGAAATTTGAGAGGCTGGTTGGATGGACATTTTGTTTCTTTAATTGGGTTCACGCCATTACTAATTTCAACATGCCTTCTGCAATGAACTAGGATGGGGAAGGGAAGTAAAGTTTGTATTAGTTAATTTTTCTTTAAATGTGAAATGGAATCAACAAGTTTCTCATTTTAGGACTTAAAAAGTCCGAGAGGCAACAAAACTCCGTAACGCCATCTTTCTACCAATAAGATGTTGAAACATAAACAACAACGGAAAAAAAATCAAAGTCCAAACAAACAAAAAAGAAAAGGGATCTTGCCAAAGACATAAAGAGCTCCCTGGGGAGATCCTTGCCCATATATGTCAGCACATGGGCCAACTGGCTGGAAGTATGGAGGTTGAACTCAGAAAATATCCTCTCCTTGATTGCATCAGATTCACTTCTCTATTATTATTATCATCAGCTTTACGAAATCCCTTTATCCAATTGGACTACCATGCATTGCATTTGGATCTGGTTGGGGAATCTCCTCTTTATTATTATCTTATCTTTCACTATATCATGTTCTCTGATTTGTCCCAAAATAATAATAAACGGATTCTGTGAAAAAACAAATTAATGTAATTTAATATGTTTAATTTTAAAGTAATGAGATAAATTTTAAAAAGGATAATTTTTAATGTTAAATAAATATTATCTTACTGTATTTTAAAAAGGAAGGGGGTGATAAGTAAATTCATTTATATGATGATGTCTGAAAGCAAATTATTAAATACCAATCAACATCCTTGGGTTATTTGTCTGATGTGGTTAGGACAATTCTTTATTGCTTTTGAAAAGTACTTTTAAAAAGTGCTTTTGAAAAATTTGAGTGTTTGATATTACTGTCAAAAAGTGCTTTTGAAGAACAAAATGTCCATTTTAGACATGATATTATAAAATAACAAATATGTATTTAAATAATGTTCAAATTAGTTAATATTATGATATTTTAGCAAAAATATAAAAAATAATTTATTATAACTTATTGTTAATATTTTAATATATAATATTAATTTTAAATATTTCTAAGTAATTAATATTAATTATTTATAAAATTTAATTAGAATATATAAACTATATTTAAATATAAGAATTAAATATTTGTAATTAGATATCGACACAATTGTATTATTATAAAAATTATTTTTTTATTTTTAGTTAATGCTTTTAACACATTTGTATTATTTTATTTTAAAATGTATTTGAATATATAACTCATATTATATATTAACATAACATAGAAAACATAAACCTAACAAATTAAAATATTACATATATTTCGATTAAAGTTTTAAAAAGGGATAATATTTATATACCAAATATAAATACTAAAAATTTTACAATAGCATTTACAATTTAAAGTGAATTCATTAAACTAGAAGCTATACCATCTCTTGTTAATTCCATTTCAAAACCACTTGAATTGTTTGATTCACCGTCATCATCACCATCATCGTCGTCATCATCAGGATCACTTTAAACTTGCAAAAAAAAGAAGAAGAAAATCACCAAGGGTTGCAAAAAAATAAACTGTCATTGAAACTTACTTTGAAGAAAGTTTCCTCACTGTAAAGCAATCAGTAAAGAATTTATTATGACCATGAAAAGAGTTTCCCCAGCATATCTCACCCAAACTATTGAATCCACAAATAGAAAAAGGGATAGAAATGACATCCATATTTAGACACAAGTAAAAGTGTACAAGCTGCAGTGTTTGCAAAAGCCAATCATGAAAATATTGGTCAACAGATTGTTGCAGCACATCAAAATCTTGTTGCAAATGTTTCAGTTGTTCACATCTGAGCCTAAGAACCAAAAGAAGTTTATAAGAAGAAACTCATTAATAGACATTACAAACAATAGACTAAAAACAAACAGATCTGATAATATGGGTCAAACCATCTAGCCAATGGAACTGATTGGTCAAGAAATTTACATTAGAAGTTTCTAACTTTATGAACTTTGAACAATGGATGAGGACTAGCATTTGCAACTCCATGACACCATGATATTTTACCATTATAATGGGGTTTAAAATTTTAATCAACATCTTGTGAAGTGCATTGATTCAATTATGTTAACCATTGTATCAAATATCTACTACATGAATGAACTAATCCACCCAATACTAACAAATTCAAGAACAAAACAAACATTTTCAAGCCCAGTCCAAATACAAGAAGAAATGATTACTTCGGATCTCATCATATGAAACAGGGATCAAATAATCAAAGAGTTGAGTTTCAGTTAAAATTCATTTTCTTTCCCTAAATGAACAAGAAAAACAAGAACCCAAAAAATCTTTAGTAACAAACAATCCCACATTTCTTAAGAAAAAAGAAGAAGCAAGAAATGGAATTGATTGGGGAATTTCAACAAACAGAAGGATGGCAAAATAAGACAATGAGAGAAAGGAAGATTGAAACAAGAAAGCAAGAAAGGAAGATTGAAACAAGAAAAAAAGCCATAGTTGAAATTATTTGTCTCAAGAAATACCAGCTTAAATCAACAGCTTCAAAATCTTAATAAGATCATAGATGAGCAGAGGAAATCAAGAAGATGCTACCCTACACATTATATGCATGTTTAGGACCTTTATTCCAATTCTTCCATAAACACATTCCTCAAAACTGAGAAATTTGTGAACCCATGATATATTATTTTGTCAAAATGGGATGGTAATGGCATAGACAAATTATGCACTATGCTTTCCACTTTCAACTATTATTGAAACCAAATGTGTTTATTTAATTATTTTATCACACATTCAATCAATACAACAATTTATTATTATGGTTTTTTTTTCTGGTTCTTACGAAATAGAGTGTGTGCTGGGGTCATCTCTTTGATCCCAGCTACTGTATAAGTATGATAACACAAATAAAATAAATCCTAAAGCCAAACACGTGTATGCCTTATGAAAGCTACGACTGTTATTTTATTATTAGGTGATGAAAGAATAGAGTATTTAGCTACTATCATAACAGAATCTAATTCACAGATGAGGCAGATAAATGGTCATAAACTCACATATTTGAAGCAATTTATGTCCAACCTAGGTATCATCCCTAAGAGTATTTTATAATAATGAAGCATAAGATGGCAATCAAATTCATGGGAAGGACATATTAAACACCTGCACTAACTGATTGGTGGGGATCTAGCAATCGTTAAAGCAGAGCAAAGCAGCAAAGGCACAAAGCAGAGCAAAGCAATAAAGCAAAATAGGCATAACAGAAAAAAGGAACACTAATTCTGAAAGAATTACAACACCATAACCTGTTTCACCTTCATTAACAACGCTCATACAATCAGCAACATGATGTGCATAAATAAACATAAATTCCAAAATCTAGTTTGATAGGGAGGGGGAGAAACCTACTCTTTTCAAAGTTTGCCTTAGAGAGGTCACCCTGCTCTAGTGCATATCTGTCGGGATGTAGGTGAGAATCAGATGCCAATAACTTCTTCGGAGCAGTATCAAAGCTGTTAATCTTATGCGCAAAATGTGTGTACTGGAATTTATCATTTTTTAGAGCATCAGCAAGTTTCCATGCCTGCATAACAGCAACAGAGTAATGACAAGCACTTCAGTACTGGGGGCATAATCTTTTTTGTACTTCTTAAAGCATCACAAATTATTAGCAAATGTAAGCATATTAGTCCTCGACTGCTTCAATTTTGAAATCAAAACACTCATCATGTCAATAGACAAAATGTTATAATATGTAAACAAAACTTTCAACATCGTAGATAAAATACTACTGAAACCAGGCACCAGGGCTTTCTTGTTCATTGTTAGAAGCAGCACCGTTTATTTAGCATATCTGAAGCTATTGAGAAAAGTAATACGTATGATACTTGGAAAACAAATCTGTTTTCACCATTCTGACAGGAAATCTTGTCTCAAAAGTCCAAAGTTAATAACTACGGGGGAAGGCTCAACATGAATAAATTGCTTTCTGATTAAGAATCCCATGTAAAGAAACATCATTCTTTGTTCTGGTAATTTTTTGACAGGAAAAAAAGAATATTCCAGAATACAAGCATCAAAAGAACTAAGAGAGTGTTTCCGAGAAGAATAAAAGATGAAAACAACTCAGAGTTGCTGAAAAAAGACTAACATCCTTTAGTTCAGTGCCGAGAAGTGGTTCCCCTTCACTATCACAAGGTTGATAACTCATTGACTCATTCCATTTCCCGGTCATCAATATCTTTGGCTCCTCAGCGGAATTATACACGTATCCATCAATCTCATATTGGCCAGCTCTGTGAACAACCAAGACCTAATGTTAAATTGTGAAGTGAAATCCTTTCAAGATTTTGATGAACCTTTTTTTTTTCTTTTTCAGTCTTCAAAGAATATAGAGAGAAAAAGACACTGGCAATTTGTGCCTACATATGCAGATGAATAGTAATTTCTCGTAACAGAACTATACCCAAACTATTTAAAGAGAAGAAGAAGAAAAGAAACTCTCACCTGCGGAAGAGGAACAAAGAACAGGAAAGAGCTTTGAAAGCCGAAAATGTGAAAAAAAATGGGTATACAACTCCAAAGAACCAACAGAGGGGAAAGAACGTTTGGGGGGAGAAGACAGGTTAATTTGGTCAATTATTAGCCAAAAGCACTTCAAGCTGAAGAAAAGGAGAAATTTTTAGCTTTTTCATCTGGAGAAAAGCCATTTTCTGATGGTGAATTTTTTAGGTGAAAGGAGACTATTCTTCATTCGTTTTAAGAGAAAAAAACTTTTTTCTGAAAAAGTCCGTCTAAAACGTGCAGAATAACGGACCCTTGATGTATTATACATCATCATTGTCCAAAGGCACATTAGCCATAAAAATAAAGTCTTGGTCTTATTTGTCCATATCCTTATCGACATTATTGGTAGGTCTAATTAGGAGATAAAAGCTTATACAACATGTCATTCGTTGTTGGCATCTTGAGGATATTTTTAGATTATTTCAATTCTCACTGTCGGGCTTGATTTGATTTAGTTGCTAATTTTTTCATGTTAATTTTAAATTTTTGAATTCATTTTCATAAATAAATTTTGTTTTCAAAAATATTTTAAAAGTTTTATAGTTTTTCAAAAATCATAATTTTTTATAATATTTTTATATCAAAAAAATATTTTAATATGTTTTAATTTAAAATAACTAAAAAATTAAACCTTTATAATTAAATAATTTAATGACACGTTAACCTCCATGTCATCAATTTTTCATGTGAATGGCTACATTAGCTATTAATTCAATTGCCACATTGCCGCTTAATGATCTGTTATAAATTTCGAAGAAAATTATATTTCAAAGATTAAATTAATCACTAATTTTCGATTAAAAAACTCAATTAATTGATTATAATTTTTAATTATTAATCACTAATTTTCAATTAAAAAACTCAATTAATTGATTATAATTTTTAATTAAAAATTTAATTAATTTTTTTATTTACTTTAGTAGGAAGATTTTTTGTTGACATTTAAACATTGTTTTTGTTTAAAACTAAAAAACAATGTTTCAACTTTTTTCCTAAGCATATCTAAAAAAAAGCATTTCTAGATTAGTTAATATGGTGCAGATATATATTTATGTTAGATACAATAATTGATGATAAAACTACTATTTTTAAAGAATAGAGACTATATTTTTTATCCATTATTTTGGCATATTATCTCAACTTGATATTTATAGGTTTTTTTTTTTGCCTATTCGATTTTTTATTTACCATTTTGATATTTTCTTATAACACTGTTAAATTTTGATACGTGTCACATAACAATAATGACATCATCATCTAAAAATATTTAAAGTTATCCAAAAAAAATGTAAGTAATAATTTTTTCAAATAAATAAAATAAAAAACCTAAACTTTTAAATTAATAAAAACACGAAAAATCAATTTTGATCTTTCTTTCTAAATTAAATTTCTTCAATTTTTTTATTGAAGATAAAATTTAAATATTTTTTTCCTTATTGGTTTTCAAAAAATCAAACCCTAA
The DNA here is from genome assembly GCF_007990345.1 of Gossypium hirsutum. NCBI lineage: Eukaryota > Viridiplantae > Streptophyta > Magnoliopsida > Malvales > Malvaceae > Gossypium > Gossypium hirsutum. The sequence continues at coordinate 18,638,244 of NC_053441.1, forward strand.
AACAATTTTTTTAGGAAAACATTTCAAAGACAAATTAAAACTGATTTTCGAAATCCCCTTCTTAATCTCCCATTCAAACTAGTTTTCAAAGGACTAATTCGAAAATTTTCAAAGCCTTAATCCTCAAAATCAAAACTTAAAAATATATTGTTTTTGCCGATTGTGTCTTAACTCGATTAGTTCGATTGAGCCTTAATCCTCAAAATCAAAACTATAAAGTATTAAAATAGTGATGGAAAAAAAGTTAGGTACCAAGTTTGGATAAAAAAAACTATAAATATTAAATTGAGAGAATGTATTAAATTCAGAGGCCAAAGGACTATTTAAGCTTTTTTTTTTTTTTAAGATGGTAACTTAAAAACTGTTTTAAAATTTGACAAAAAAATTTTGATTTTATAATAATATCAATATTCGCATGTGCTTTTGAGGAAGTAGTCGACTACATCAGAAAAGTAAGTTGGCACGTGTGACAAATTTCGTAGAGAAAAAGAAAACTAAAAGTTTTGATTTTTTGTAAAGGAAGGTAGGAAACTACGGGCTAGTTCTTCGTTGCTTAAAAAAAATACTTCTAATTTCAAAAACACTTTTGAAAGAAGAGCTGTGAATAACAAGTTACTTTTGGTTGAAATTTTTAACTTTTCAGAAGCACTTCTGAAAAGAAGTTGAAAAGGAAAAGTTAAAAGTTTTAGTTTTTCCTCTCCCAAAAACACTTTTGTTGCTTAATTACTTTTTCACCCTTCCAATAATATAATATTTTTTTTCTTGGTGCTTAATTACAAATGTGTTAAAATCATTAATTAAAAATAAAAAATATTTTTTAAAATACTAATTACAAATATTTAATGGTTATATTTAAATATTTAAAATATAGTTTATATATTCTAATTAAATTTTATAAATAATTAATATTTATTGCTTAAAAATATTTAAAATTTATATTTCATATATTAAAATATTAACAACAAGTTATAATAATTTTTTTATATTCTTACTAAAATATAATAATATTAACTAATTTGAATATTATTTAAATGTATATTTGTTACTTGATAATAACATGTCTAAAATGAACATTTTATTTCTCAAAAGTACTTTTTAACAGCAATGCTAAATACTCGAATTTTAAACCAAACTTTTCAAAAGCACTTTTCCACAGCACTTTTCAAAAGTAATGAAGAACTGACCCTACGTGTGAAAGTTTGATTAATCTCCTGCGTCTAAATTTAACGTTGATTAATCTCAAATTAAAAAATTGATAATTCTAATTATATTAAGGTATAATGATTAGTTAGTGGCGAAGTCAGAAAATTTTTTTGGGGAGCCAGAATTACATTGCATATTTTTATGATAGTAAAAATGTAATTTCACCATTTTAATAATCTATATCTTTACAATGTTTAAAGGCTTAAATTAAATTTTTATCATTTTGAGGGCTAAAATACAATTTTACCATTACTAATTTAAAAGATTATAAATTATAAGGGGCCTAAATTAAAATTTTTCTATTTTAAGGGGGTCGGACCTTGCCATCCCCTATCTCCACCAATGGATAAGTTTAATATTTAATATTTATTTATTTTTATCAATTTAATATTTATTTTAAACTAAATTTAGTTATTAATCATTTTTAAAAAGTTATCTCTTTCTTTTAACTGAAATAATGGTTAAAATATTAATTTTTAATAATATTGGCTTTGTAGCATGTGTGATAATTTATGTGTATCTTGTGCTAACATGACATTATTTATCTTACATAACACATCAATTTAAAGCTTTTACATACTAAATGCTTGGGTCGAGGGTTTTTTCATCACGTAATTACAATTGTTGTGAGAGTTGCGTGGCAGGGATACACTTGACAGGATATAAATAATATAAAAGTTATAAAAATATTCAAAATTTTAAAAAATTTAAAAAATAACATGAAGTATATGTAGACTTCATGCATGATATCAAGTTTAAAAATTTAATATTTTAGTCAATATTTTTATTAAAAAATAACGATCGCCTCTTTTTAAATGGTTTATTGTCAAATTCAATTGTTTTTAAAAAATTGAGAGCTAGCTAAAAAATAAAAAATTAAATTGGTAAAAGATATAAATGTTAAATTGATAAAATTTTATTAAAGTATAAGGGGATTTTTTTGTCATTATCCCTTTTTTAACTTTACAAAAAGTTGCTTAAACGAGAAGGAAACTTGGCAAATTAATTTTTATTTTTCTTGTTAAGTTGGAAAACCAGTTGTATATTTAGAAATTGTTAATTAGGTTAAAATAGTGGATATTTAGTGGTTGACAAAAATATGTCATTGTCACAAGAATTATAAGTTATTATGAAATAAATATTAGGTAGAAATTCCAGATAAGCACATTTTAGAAGTAACCAAAATCACGTGATAAAAGAATTGGTATATTAATGTGTTTATTATTTCAAATGTGATTTTAATTCGAGTTGCATGTAAAAAATTAACACTTGATATCTATGGTTTTAGACAGATTCAATGAATCTTAGCAAGAGCTTTTAGTTATTTTTAAACTTGAGAAAATTGTCTAAACCTTAATATATCATCTTCTATATTAAATATTTTTTTAGTAAAATTTCTATTAAATAATTACATCTTCAGATTTTCTGATAAAGGAATTTCCACTTGACATTTGTTTAGAATATAAAGGGAAGAATCCTTGTCCTTTTGTTAAAATTTAGATTTAGTTTTTATGCTTCAAATCTTAATACTTTTTATTTTTGAATTTAAAAATTATAATTTAGTTATTAATATTTTTGCATTTTTACATTTTTTTATCAAAAATTAACAATTTTTTTCATGTTGATTAGATTGATTTAATATGATATAATATATAATTGATAAAAAATATATATATATATCTAATTTTATCCAAATATAGGTACTGAAATTATTGACGCAAATACTAAAGCCGAAACCAAAAGTCATTCATCCCTTCCAAACACTCCGACTTTGCGTATTGGGTTATACCAACTAAGAAAAGGTCCGGCCCAAGACTCCCACCCGAACCATTTAGTTTGCCAATTACCCTGCCAAGGTTAAAAACAATATTCTTACCGCAGTTATAGTAGCAGAAGTATTATGACGAGCATTTCAAAATAAGTTTTTTTTTTTTAAAGTAATCACGTGAAATACTATAATTATATGAAACATTATTCTGTTACATAAATATTATACGAATCATGTAAAAACGTTTTTTTTAATTATGTTGATTATAAATTTTTGTGTTAAAAAAACAGCTGTTTTTAGAATTTTCCGTCAAAGCAGCTTTCAGGATTTTATTACAAGAGCTCCTACTTCCGTTTCTAACTCATCACGTTTCTAACTCATCCACATGCTTCTTTGATGTGCTGTTCTACCTTGTCACTCCCCCTTCCGTTTCTCAATAAACAAATAAATAAATTAGTGCCCAACTAATCCTGTTGGGGTATTTCTTTTCTATTTAGATTTTTATATTGAGTTTACCAAGTTCATTCCTTTATAAATCCTTCATCATTGCCCTTTCTTCTCCCCACACATTCAAAATCCTCTCTTTTACCTTTTTATCAGAGACATGGGTTTACAGCGATCAACTATGGCGATGCTCTTGCTGATGATGTTCACTTTATCATCAGCTCTCGACATGTCGATCATATCCTACGATGAAGGCCATCCCGACAAGTCCAAGTCCAAGTCCAGTTGGAGAACAGACGACGAGGTTATGGTCATGTACGAGGAGTGGCTTGTGAAGCATGGAAAAGCGTACAACGGCTTGGGGGAGAAAGAGAGGAGGTTCAAGATTTTTAAGGACAATCTTAGGTTCATCGATGAACATAACGTCGATGAGAGCCACAGTTTTAAAGTTGGGTTGAACCGGTTCGCTGATCTGACCAACGATGAGTACCAAGCCATGTACTTGGGAACTAAGAAATCCAGCAACAAAGTTTCCAAGAAGAGTAATCGTTACGCGCCACGTGTGGGTGAGGAATTGCCGGCATCCATTGATTGGAGGGAGAAGGGGGCAGTGGTTCCTGTCAAAGATCAGGGAAGTTGCGGTACGTGTTCTTTAACTCCTATTGGGTTTTGAGTATTGAACTTTGTTTTAATTCCCAGATCATTAATTTTAGTTGGGTAAATTTTATTCTTATTTTTTGTCTTTGATGGATTTTTGTTTGTTTAATGAAAACTACACCAAGTATCGTTTTGTGTTTTGATCTTTATTACCTTTTATATGTCGACTGGAAATTATTTGTGTCAGTTGTACTTTCGAGGAAACTGTAAAAACTGAAAAAGACATGATCGAACAGATCAGTCCACATGAAGGCTCAGGCCCTAATCCATCCTGAAAACTGAAGTCATGGAAGAGCAATTGTGTTAGGATAAGTTGGCTGGATGTTTGTAGTTTGTACGTAAATATGAAATAATTGAATCCAGTGTATTCTAATTGAGAGAATTTCGTATATGTTAAATTGCTCATAAATGATCTGGTAAGATGTATTTACTGACCACCCGGTTTTGAATGCAGGGAGTTGCTGGGCCTTCTCAACTGTTGGAGCGGTGGAAGGGATAAACCAGATCGTTACAGGTGATCTCATCTCACTCTCCGAGCAGGAGTTGGTGGATTGTGATACTTCCTACAATGAAGGATGCAATGGAGGGCTCATGGATTATGCCTTTGAGTTCATTATCAAGAATGGTGGTATTGACACTGAAGAAGATTACCCTTACACAGGTCACGATGGCAGATGTGACTCCTACCGGCAGGTAGGTATTTAGTTTCAGATTCTAAAGGGAACAAAGATGGCGTTTCATCCGGAAAGGATATGATTGCAAAATATAGATTTATCTTTCCCATCCTCATGTCTTGTTTTCTACACCTGCAGAAAACTGCCAAGGTTGTTACAATTGACTCTTATGAAGATGTTCCACAAAATAATGAGGGCGCATTGAAAAAGGCACTTGCGAATCAACCGGTTAGCGTTGCCATTGAAGCTGGAGGCAGGGCTTTCCAGTTGTATGCATCAGTAAGAATAATGTCCTTCAAAATTACTAGTTATTGCAAAGACAATATGTTTAGATTAACACCCATGATCTCCATATCGCATTCGGTCGTACTTAATGAAACCTAGAAATGATGATCTTCTCTAGTTGATGTTGTTTTTCGTCACCAGCTTGTCACTTATTGAAACCAAGGATTACAATATCGAATGCTTTGTGGCTAATTACTCTTGACTTTGTCAAGCCTGAGTGACTAATTGATCACGAAGCAATAATGTCTTTGAAAATGGGGTTTGAATAATGTATTCTACTGTTCTTTTAATGTAGGGTATTTTTAACGGAATATGTGGGACACAACTAGACCATGGTGTGGTTGCTGTCGGATATGGCACAGAGAATGGTAAAGATTACTGGATCGTAAGGAACTCATGGGGTAATCAATGGGGAGAGGAAGGTTATATCAGGATGGAAAGAAATCTAGCCAATACAGCAACAGGCAAATGTGGAATTGCAATTGAGGCCTCTTATCCTATCAAAAATGGTCAAAATCCCCCTAATCCTGGCCCCTCTCCTCCATCTCCAATAAAGCCTCCTACTGTTTGCGATAATTATTACAGCTGTCCCGAAAGCAATACCTGCTGCTGTGTCTACGAGTACTATGGCTACTGCTTTGCTTGGGGGTGCTGCCCACTTGAGGCTGCCACTTGCTGTGACGACCACTACAGCTGCTGTCCTCATGACTATCCTATCTGCAACTTAAATGAAGGCACCTGCTTGATGGTATGATGAAAGGATGATTTTGCTGCATTTTTTTGTTTGAATAGCATATGATCATATGTTTTTGGCCTATAACTCATTAATGTTTTTGTTGCTTGCTTGAATTCGTTTTGCAGAGCAAGGGTAACCCAATGGCAGTGAAGGCACTGAGGCGCACTCCTGCTACGCCTTTCTGGGCCCATGGAAGTGTTGGCGTAAAGAACAATGCTTAAGGAGAAGCCTGGGATTTTATGCAGAAAATGATACTACAGGGAGAAGGGAACAGTGCTTGACCGATCTCCTCTGTTTTGTCATACTGCAATCCTTTCTTTCATTCTCATTTCAGCAGATGGATGGTTTATAAATGTTGTGCAGATGCCAACTATGTATATAGCTTCCTAATTAATCCATGCTGCATTTCTGAAACAGACGGAACATTGTCAATTTCTATTGTTTTCTGTATATCATGTCATTCAGCAATAACTTGCAAGAATTGATCTGTCAATCTTATCCTGATCTTATGGTTAGTTCATTATCATTTCAATATTTTGACAGTCCTGCATGATTTTAAATTTGAAGTGGAAGATATGACAGCATTGGAAACCCTGGTTGCAGGGCATACCTCATAATTTGTTGAATCCTTTTATTTCAATAACATAGTAGTATAGATTGATAAGTTGAGGACAATTAGAGGCTGAGCAGGGTATAGTGCCTCGAAACATAGAGTAGAACAAAGCTTATTACTTTTGTTCTCAAATTGCTTGTCACATTCAATTAATTGTTTCGTATAATGCAGGTTCTTTAATGATACCGGTAGATCGCATTAGTTCTACTGGTATTCATTTGAGAAAGTAACTGATAATTGTTACAATTGAAGCATTGAATATATTTATGCAAGATCAATGTCGCCTATGTTGCAATAAGTACTGCATATTTAGGTATGCCTGTGTTTTTTCATCTTTTTAAAAGGTAATGACATTAAGAACTCAAGATCAGTCCTTCAGAAGTTGTTCAATGCAAACAATCTCTCTACAAAGTTCTGCCTTCTCTCAAGTTTTCTTTGGCAAGCCTCCTCTTTTTTTTTTTTTTTTCCCTTTTCCTTTTGTTTCGTAGAAAAACTGAGGCCCCTTCTCTTTTTCCTTGTGGGCTTTTGCTGCTGGAATGGTGGGAGGCGTGGCTCCAGGCCTCCTCGTGGTCTTCCACAATTCTTCGGAGCTGGTCTCCTTTTTTCGAATAGGAATTTCTTGGATCTTGTCTCTGTTTTCGTTGAAGCCTTTGTTCTCATGGTGGTTCGATTTCGGTGCCTCCCAGGACCTTGCCGGTCTCGCATTTCGACCATCATTAGTGTCACTACATCAGACGTTCTTCTGGTGGGCTATATTGCCAATGTTTGGTTTCCTTGTCAGCATTGTGGCGATTTGGACGTCTTTTTCGGGCTTCACAATGGCATGCATGCCGTTTGGCCAATTGCGGTAACCTCTCAGTTTTTACCGAAACCCTCTCCTCCTTATACTGTGACGGCGGCGTCGAACGGCAGCAGCTAGTGTTAATTTTTTGAGACTAGTTATTGTTGGGCCAAACCTTGGGCTTTGTTATATTTGTTTGGGTTTTGTGCTTTTATACTGTATATAAGGTCACTAATCTATTAGTAAATTTAATTTTGGTTATTCAAGTTACAAAATAGTCAGTAAACTATCTGAAAGTTTTAATTTAAGTCATTAGGGCTGTTAAAATCGTTATTGCATGATCTCTATTCACACAATCTGCACTAATTGAAAGTTTTCATTCCTTTTCTCTTCTATAGTTCATTTTTTTCATAAAACAACTTTAAGCGTCAATAGTTTGCAAATCAAAATCCAAACAATTTTCTCTTCAATTTCTGGCATTGACTCTCATATTGTCTTGAGCCTAATGTATGTTCTTTTACTCTTTGATAGATATTGATCTACCATACCAATTGTCGAAATGTCGCTTGGAGCTAGTTGGTCGAACTTTAAAAAAACTTAACAACCTAATAGCAACTTAAATAAAAACTTTCGGATAATTCAACAATTTAGATAAAAACTTTTGAATAGTTTAGTGGCCATTTTGTAACTTTTTAAAGTCGAGTGATCAAAACATAAGCTTACTAATAGTTTTGTGACTTTAGTGTAGTGTACTTTTTTTAATGAATCCTCTATATCTATATATAAATATAAAAAAGAAAGGATAAATCTTAAAACTATACATCAACTTTGGTTTACTGTGCAGTTTTATATATAAACTTTAATTTTGTGCAATTTTATATAAGAAATTTTGATTTGATCTAATTCTCACAAATTATTAACACAATTATTGATATAGCTTCATTTGATGTTTATATATTGCATACACAAATATTTATATTTATCTAGTATAAAAATAAATAGGTATATTTATTTATTTAAATATGTATGATTAAATCAAAATTAAAGTTTGATGTATACATTTGAATCGTAATCAAAGTCTCATGTGTATAATTACACCAAATTAAAGTTAATGTATCAAATTGCATATTGAATTAAAATTTATGTATAATTTTAGAGATTTATCTTGGAAAAAGAATCGTTGAATGCAAATATTCCCTAGCTAATGGCTCACTGTAATCTGGGAGTAATCTTCGGTTACAGAAATTAATTTGCCAAATTGGCAACTTCATAAAACAGAACAACAGAAAGAACATGACATAACTAAAAGTTAACAGGTCAAAAAGCATTTTTTTTACAGGTAGCACCTCTAAAACATTCTGATCTTGACCTTACTGTTTTCCAGACTAAACAGTGCAAGCTTGAAGAAGCAATTATTGTAACTGATTGTTCACATTTGCTGCAGACTCAGAAAAGGTCTGAACTCTGAACAAAGACATGAACATGAACATTCCAATTTCACAACCGTGTTGATAAAAGGACAAAATCAAAAGCCAACCAACATAAAAAAAAAAAATCTAAAGCCTAGAGCACAATCAACTATAGCTAGAATCCTCACAATCAACTGTCTCCATTGTCGATGATGGTACAGCCCTTTAATCAAGCGAGGAGGTCATTTCAACTCCTCCATTTTATCACACAAATGGAAGCGAAGATTAAGAGGGCTGCTAGCAAAACCTCAAAAAATGTAGTCTGCAATTAGTGGAGGCAATCTCTGAAAGTTTTTCTCGACTCAAAATAATGGTGTTTTAAGACTAAGTTACTATCTTACCTACTAAAAAGGGACCCTTTGCAACATAAATCACAACTCATTTTTCCTAAGAGTTATATAATAAGACCCAAAATATTGAAAAAGCAAAGGGGATTGGGGACCATCCACTGTGTCGGGTGGGAGGAGGGGCCAGACACCAAATGTCGTACACAACTCAATTCCAACCCCAACTCAATTATCCGTTGTCATTTGATATTTCTAGGGGACCATTGCTGGAAGGGACAAGGATTAGACCATTGTGGCTGAACCCCACCCTTGCCCTTATTGTGAGAGGAGTTGCCTTCAGCAATTGGCATAACCCATATAATATCTGTCTTGATTATGAAAGCACACAATCGAAAGCAATACGTTCGGAAAATTATATTAACTCCTAAGCTCGCTTTTTTAAATCTAAAAGCTCAATCTTGTTTTGTTTAACTTCTTTCACATCACTTCCTTGCTTTTCGTTCCTCTCTTTTCTTCTTCTTCTGCTTCTTAAATCTCGGTTTGCTCGGATAAACACCATTATCATCAACTTCATCACCCTGACCCTGCAACTGCACATTCGTGTGTATAAGGGTTGTTTTTAGTAGTAAACTAATGGAAAATCATACTGGGTTAGTTGGTAAGTCTATACAATATAATCAGCCAGCTTATTACATTTTATTAAGTATTTCTAATATTTTATAGACATGGGCATATGAAAAGGGTGCAAAAACAACTAAGTGAGCAAAAAGAAGACCAATCATATCTTTTGATAATAATATAGTTGATTGTCCTAATTACTTCAAGCTTTAGAATGTTTTTTCCTCATCAGCCTTTGAGAGGTCCAAATCCTAGTTCTACTACAGCATCATCTTGTAGCAATAAATTAGCTTTTACAGTTCTTGGCTTCTCCTCATCAGCAGCTTCCAATTGATTTGAAGCTTCTATTTTTGTCTCAGAAATGGGAACTTCACCTAACGAACCTCCATTATCGGCCTTCCCTCTTTGGTGTGTATTGTTGGTGTGGTTGATGATGTTTATTTCAGGAGGTTCGCTAACGCTATAAGATGGGATGACAGAAGGCAGCTTGGATAACAAAGCTCCAAGACTGCAAGACACAGTAGGAAGAAGGGGTGGAATTGACCAAAAGGGTGGTCCTATAATGCCACTTTGTGGTCTGTTCCAACCTAAGTTGATGGACTTGATTGGAGAATCCTCGGGTCTTTCGTCGATCAATCTTTTTGTTCCGCCAAACTGGGGTTTGTCATCATGACAGATAGTGGTTGTTTCATGGTGTTCTGGCATCTGGTTATGTGGTTTAAGGGCGTACGGATGTTGTTGAATCGGCAAGTATGGTCTTTGAATGGCGAATACACCAGGTATACTCTGGAGATAGCTGAATTTCCTCTGTATGCTGATCACCATATTAAGATCTTCCACCATCTGAAAAACCCCATCACTCATTGACTGACTTAAAAGCCAAAAATAATATATCCAAAGAAAAAAAAGGGAAAAAGAGAGAGAGACCTTGTCCAATGAACCAAGTTGAATGATCCCTTCTCTGACAGAAATGATGGCAATTGTCTGTAAATCAACAGAAACTTTAATGAGCTTTTGAATGGAGCTACGGAAGCGGTTCTTACAGTTAGGATTCTCCTTTCACATTGTTTACTTTCTGTAGTTACCAACCTGAATGCCTGAATTGAACTGTGATGTCCATGCCTTTGGCTGCTGCATAAAGGATAAAAAAAGAAACTGGTAAATCAGATTACAAGAAAATGTACATTCACTTATGAGGACAAAAGAAACTAGTAGACATGTTATCTTACAGGTTCAATAGACATATTCCAGGAGGAGATGAAGCCTGGATCATTTTCATTTGGGATTTCTTTATGCACCCATTTGTGACTGTTATCTGCTGCAATTTTCCCTACTAATCTGTAATCAAGGTGCCATTAACTTCACCATTCAGGTCTTCAAATTGCTATAAGGAATTTTAACGATAATTAAAGTAATTCTCACCCTTCTCCATAGTTATAAACTTCATGTGACATTTTGAAGAAAATATCAGCTCCAAACCTTCCCTTTACATAACCACTTCCAGCACCCTCACATTCATAGAAATCACAAAACCCATCTTCCCATACAAGAATCCTATAACACAAAGCCATTCAAGAGTTTAAAATTGAACAAAAATCAAACATGGCTTGTACAACAAAAAAGAGAAAAATAACTGAGTTGACCAGTTTCTTTTGTTTCCTTCGGAACGATCAAGTGCACTCCCTCCATAATCCCACCTGCAAGAGAGCAATTTGATTACCTAGTGAAGGTTAGACAAATTTGTTATCACTTGATTTCGACATTAAAGACTCTGCTGAAGCGATCAAACATGTTGGCACTTGACATTTACTAGTAAGTTCTTACTTTGGTGGTGGATAATTTCGAGGCAGTATCCTCCAAAACACTGCATAAACCCACTTTGATGAAGAAGAAGAAGAATCTGAATATGAACACAAGCTCCGTAGCGTGTGCTGCAAGAGACAGTTAAGCATTGGAAGTCCAGCTTCCATTGTCACTCACAAAATTAGAGAGTGAGAAGAGAAAAGAAGAGAAGAGAGTTGCCAGCGGACAAAGAGTCTTAGTTAAAGTTGCACATATAGAAGGCAAGAACAAAATAAAAGCATAGCCACATTCCAAACGCAGGACAGTTCAGTGTAAGCAACACGCTCCAATTAAAGTGATTTTAATGGAGGGACCGGTTTCATTTATGGTTTGATTCAATACTTGAAATGTCAGAGAAAGGACAGGTTTCAACACACTCAAAACCAAATTGTTGGCGAGTTTAATACACTCTTCCTACTAAGGGTAAGGACTTGGGGATGGGATTTCTTGAGCAGACAGGTTCCCCACGGAAGCTTCTTTAATTTTGTGTCTTTCCTTAAGAGAGCATAATGGACAAATATGAAACAGCATCAAACAGTTGGTTTTAATAATTCTGTTTGATTAGGAAATGATAATGTCAAGAGTTTTTTTGTGGGATTATCTCACCATGCAAACTCCAGTAGTTTGCAACTGATAATCATAATACGAGGAATGAAGGCAATATGAGAATTGGGATCTTCTTTCTTTCCATTTTCCCGGAAACCAACCACTATCTTTTATTTTCTTGTATTTAGGATCTATTTCATTAAACTGAATGCAAGAACATTCAATCAGATGGACTGAGCCAATGCTTTATCAGCCTCAAATTGAAGTGCCAAAAAAGTCAAAGAAAAAGATTCCCCATTTGTGTTCTCGGATAGCTTGAAATTGCTAGATGACTTGCAGTTCATTTTGAAAATGTTTCTTCCACAAATATATAGGACAAGAATATACCCTATTGTAACAAATCTTTTGATTCTGAAAAGCTTCAAATGCTTTTCACAGCTAAAAATTACAGTTCATGTTCATTTTCAAATTAACAGGTGAAAAATAAATCCACAGTCTAAATGATGTGAAGATTATGCTACTGAACAGCTAGAAAACTTTTTAACATTTCTTCTTAGAAATTTATAATTGATTTTCTATGAAAGGCACTTCATTTGGTAACAACCCCAAGGAAAATAATGTGTTTGTTTAATTATAAAAGCCTTGCTTACCCTGAAATTAGAGCTATGATGAAGTATGAATCTATTTAAAGGGTTAAAGAAAGTGATGTCGCAACAAGCATTTCGAAACATCTTTGAAGTGTCCTTTTTTTTTTCTACTTTTATTCTAACAATATTCGATATCACTATACATGTTTGTCCATCGTTGTAGTTGGATTGATACTAAAAGGTTGATTGATGGGTCTTATGAATCAATAATGCTAATGACAGGATTATTGACCTATCAACTTTTTAACCTTATAGCTGGCTATGTTAAATGGCCATGAACCTGAACCTGGCCCAACATCCCAGTGGATGGAAAATGATACAAGTTCATAGATCTTCAAGCAATAAAAAAATATCACTGTTCTGATATATGGAATCCAGGTTCTTATATGTCATAACTACAGTGTTTCTCTAATTCTAAGAGCCGAAAAAGTTTCAAGCTTCATCTTCAGCAAGGTCATCCAAAATGGCATCTGCAAAGACCATAATGATAAATATTGCAGGTTTCCGATTGAAGATTTGTGTTTTACTGAAGACAAATTCCTTTAGTTAGCCATGGTGCACCATCAATATAGCTAGTAAAGCAGTCAAGAAACCACTTCATGCATTTTCTTAAAACTCTGGCAAATTATTACAGATGATCCAAAACGCTAACAAAGGTTTCAATTTCAACGTCATAAAGCAAAAAGAAAAAGAAAAGAAAAGAAAGAAAGAACAAATCTGAATAAAATCTTATTTATTATAACTTTCTGTAAATAAAAAAAAAGTGGTCCTCTAGCAATCCTTTTTAATTACTGAGAGTGCTACATCATGCTTCATGAACACGATGAACACGTCCCACTCACCTTTTGCAATGTCCTGGTGTAGCGCATCAACTTGTTTAACTGGACTCCATTCACATTGCTGCGCTCCATCAAAAAAGAAAATTTACCCACTGTAATTTACATATAGCTGCCGCGATATGTTGGTTGAAAGACGAGAGAGTGATTCAAAGTGAGACAGGAAGTTAATGGTTTTTCATTCAGAAATTGAAGTAATAATTGCAGAGGATATTGGATCAAGTTGAATAGGGGTGGTGGCATGCACGGTGGGGGCAGGTAAAAAGATTGACAGCTACAATTAGTAAGGCAAAAGAACATCCCAACTCTTTCTAAAAGGACATTTAAGGCCATGGCCCTGCCCTCTCCACTCCTACAATTATCACTCCTTTCCTTGCCTTGCCTTTCATTATCTCTTTGGATTGAACAGTCCAACAACCCACCTCTCATTGTTGCAAACCCACTGTCCTAAATCTCATCAGAAGTATGACTCCACCAAAAAAAGATCTTTACTATTTTTTAACCTCATTCTCTATGTTCCTATGCACTGCCACACACTTTACTGAAAAATTTGTTAGTCGCTTACTATCACTAATTGACCACCACAATTTAAAGCTTCAACAGGTTTAAGGTTGCACCAGGATGTAAAGGATATGCCAAGCTTAAGTACTTATAACAAAATAAGTAATAACCTTTCCTACTGTAGAAATGGTTGTGATTCCAGCTAAAGCGTACCTGCCCAAATCTTTTGTTGACTTTATAAATATATAGACCGGGACTTGGGTTTCTTTTAATTATACTCAAAATCTGCAAGTTTTTCAATGTCATGAATGCTTAATTTCCAACCTAGGTCCACCTCTGCATATGATCAAATAGAGCCAAAATAATATACTAATAAAGAAACTAAACCTCAGCAGCACCAGACAAAACTGTGTTTGTGCCCAATGCCTAAGCAGCATCTTTGGGTATCAATAAAAGCGACCATTCATTAAAGCAAGGAAGTAGAAACGTAGAATTAAATGCTGGGGAAGTTCCAAAATTTGTAGTTTTATGGTATCTACAATGCTTTACAGAGTATTCGAATTTCATCAAATAACAAACTCCAGCTATTCATGATGGACTACAGTGCTTTATTTTCTCCTACATGCAGCAGTTTTTTCTTTTCTTTGAAAGAAATGACCTATCACATACTTAGAAAAGTTGCTTCTCTCGTGGAGAAATTCCATTGAAAGTGGTATTAAAAACTCAATAACATCTTAAAGACTTGAACATTAAATGGTGTAACCTACCTGGGTCCTGGAGCCTCCCGTTTGGGGGGTAGATAAGACTAGAGCCACTTCCACTCCAATTTACAACAGCTCAAAACAGAGAAAGAACCGCAATGACTTGAAACTACGTACAAGGATGCAATTATAACAGCTACAAGTACTTGAAAGGAAAAAATATCTCCAAAGGCAAGATAAGGATTATTAAATGATTACTTTAGAACGATGTTGATTCGGGAACTTGCTTTCACTGGGATGAGGGGGGGGGGGATAAGTTATACTAGTGTATCTAAAATTTATAGATGGTTCATAAATGTCACCTCATAGTTAAGATCAGCTAGTAAATCATTTAACAGGGGCTGCGAGATGTCAAATCGAATGAAAATTTTGTGCAGAAAAATAGGACACTGTTGTCTGGTTGACAGATCATGGAACATGGCTTATAGGTAACCGCTTAATTCTTTTTGACCTCGAAATCTAGCAGCCTAGCTTGAGCCAATGGCAATATAGGCTGAGGAGAAGTGATAGCAAAGTATCGGGCTTTTCTAGCTTTTTTTTAGCCCAGACAAGAATGGCCGAACTCCGAAAGAAACCGCACAGATATCCGATAAAACTTAGGCCAAATGGCAACTTTCAGCCCGGATTTTTTGTTGAGACTTTAACACAAGTACACGACTATGGAAATTTTTAGTATATGAATATATTTGGCCTTTCAACTTGATAAAAAAATATTTTAGCTTTTTATTTAATTTTTTGTTTTAATTTTTAGATTTATGTTGCTTATCAATTTATTTCAAAATGGATGGAAAAATTAATTTGTTGACATGTATTGTCACATAAGCAATTAATTAATTTTTTAAAATTAAAAAATTAATAAAAATGTACAAATTATTTAAAAAAATAAAAATATTGAAAATTATATAAAAAATTTAAATATTTTTAAATTTTTAAAAGGTTAACATGGCATACACCTGGGCTACCACCTGGGTGCCATGTTAGTAAAGTTAACATCCGTTAACTTTTTTCATCCATTTTGGGTGATTTAACAATTCAAGTTTAAAGACTAAAAGAAACAAAAAATAAAATAGAGTGCTAAAATGATTTTTTTTGTAAAGTTGGAGGACCAAATCAGTCATTATGCCTATAAAATATAAGTATAATGTCAAATTTAGCCCTTAATGTTTACATATTTTATTAATTTGTTCCTTTTTTTTATCTAAATTTGGCGCAACGTTTTTAAAAAAAAATTGAATTTAGCTATTAACCTTTCGAAAAGAGTTGAATTGTTATTTTTTTAATGAAAATGCCAACTAAAATATTAAATCTATGAACTTGACAGCCAACATGGCAATCCACATGTGCTTCGTACTAATTTTTTTAAAATTTTAAATTATTTGTTGACATGACTTATAATTTAAATAATGTCATGTCAGCATGAAGTACATGTGGACTATCACGCGAGTTACCATGTCAATATCATTAAAAATTTAATGATTTAAGTAGGGTTTTCGCTAAAAAAATGAATTTACTTTATTTAAAAAGTATTAATGATCAAATTTAGCTAAAAAAAATAATGACTAAATTAACAAAATATATAAATATTAAAAGCTCCGGCATATCTATCAACTAGAAATGGTATCATTTAACATATGTGGTAGTAGATTGAAAAAAAAAACATATGTGGTAGTAGTTAATTTAGAATTGATGATAAGTGCAATAAGCTCTTCTCCAGGAATAATAATATATTTCCTTGGTCAATGATGCCAATTTTATTTGAAGATAAGGGAACTTTGGTCGAGTTAATGCCTACCAACACCCCTCAATCGACAAACAAAACTGAGTTGAGTTGGCATGCTGTTTTTGACAATATGGCCATTGACTTCCCCCGTTGGAACGAGTTTACCCGAAACGCTTCATTGTCAACTTTGGAGGAGGAAGATAACAAGCAATCACCCCCTACTGCACCCTTTCACCCGTTGACTTTCCCCGCTTTGCGACTTGCAATAGGATTTAATCATTAAATGGTTATATTTGTAATTGTGAGTTCAATGGTGTTCTTGTTTTTTTAAACTTTCCTGTTGAGGGTTTATTAATACTAAAGTTTACTACATTAGGCATTTTTTAATCTTTCATGCAGTGGAGATGCTTCTTCTCAATTAACTCCTCATAGCACTCGTTTATCCTACACGCTTTCTGCAAGTTGTTGGCTTTTCCCATGAAAAGAAAAATTCAAAGCGCCCCTTGGTTAATATTTAATACAACTAACATGAATGACCAAAACAGTTTCGTCAACCCTTAGCCAAAGGAGGTTATTTCCTCCAACCCCTATAAATATATATACCAGTAGTAGGAAGTCGTACATTTTATATTTTCATACTAAAACGCAGGGTTCGGTTCAGTTCAGTTCAGGATACAGTAGTTTCACACTTGCATTCATGTCGATCTCTGGAATCCATGGCCTGCCTTTAGAGGTTACAGGTATGATGCATATGATTTACCTTGTTTCCCAATCGGCATTGCTATTAGCTTCTTATATTCTCATATCACTTTGCAGTTGTTGGATGTTACAACTTGGAAGACAAAGAATGGGTATCAAGGCAGGATCCTTATGTTTGTCTTGAATATGGGAGTGCCAGGTACCGAACCAAAACCTGCACAGGTAAATTAATCCGTCTCTCTTTGGTGTTCGGTTTGCTAATTAAGCATATGACAGCAAAGTCAACATTTTGCTTCGAGTAATAAAGGTCGTAAGTCAACGAATGTTGTTAGATGGAGGGAAGAACCCTACTTTCCAAGAGAAGTTCATTTTCACACTCATTGAAGGGCTAAGGGAGTTGAATGTGGCGGTTTGGAACAGCAACACTCTGGTTGCTGATGATCTTATTGGCACTGGAAGGTAAACCTCACTCTATACTGATTTAATTCAGACCTAATACAAAGTCCCTAAACTCTTAAACCAGTTATTGCGTACTTCACAGGATTCAACTCCACAAAGTTCTTTCCCAGGGTTTTGAAGATTGCAACTGGCCTCTTCAAAGCAAAACCGGCAGGTTAAATGGAAGCTTGTATATAGGGTTTATAACCATGGCAAATTTACATCTCTGATAGATTTCTTTTGGTACAGGCATTCAGGAGAAGTCAGACTCATAATGCATTACCCCAATGCCCAAGTAAGTTCCATATATATTTGTAAAATCCTATTGAATAATGCAAACACAAATATAAACCTGATCAAGTAACCATGGTTTTCAATTGTAGCAACCCCAAAAGTTCAAGACAAAAGGAGCTCCATCGTTTCCTGAATATGCACCATCAGCCCCCTTCACCCAGGTCCTACCATACAGTCATCCACCAGCAGCACTGTATCCGAGTACGGTGCCATATGCAACCCCTCCATTGTCTTACAATTCATATCCTCCGCCTAGTACAGCAACGTATCCGCCATCTCCATACGCTGGTTATCCTCCACAGGCCCCTCCTGCGAGCTATCCTCCACAAGTATACCCACCTCCCCCTCAGCCTTCAACTTATTATCCACCAGGTACATTTTTGTTAGCTATAATACTTGCGCACTTTGTCTTTCTAAGCTGATACGAATCCCTAAAAGTAAAAATATTTTCAAGAGCTTGAAGCTTATCCCATTCTCATGTTTTTGTCTGTTGCTTTATCTGAATTCTTTTTTTATGGTTGCTTGCTGCAGCACCGACTGCAATCTATCCTCCGCCGCCCTATTGAGCTCTTTTTTCACTAATGTCATGCAAAGCTGAGAGAAATCATTGCGTTGAGCCACAATGGCTTTGTAATTGTGCTGATTTCTGCGGAGAATTCCATTGCGTTGTATGGAAATAATTCCCCTTATTTAAATCTGTATTTCAAAAAAAATCTCTCGGTCGTTATTGAAAATTTGGTTTCTTTGAATTCACTGCTTGTCTGCAATTCCAGATAATAAAAAGCAGTTTGAGCTTCCTGGTTTTTCTCCTACGTGAAGTTTGCTTTTTGTTATTTTTGACAAACAAAGATGGTTGCCAAAACCAAAATAAAAACTCAAACCCGACTTGATTAATTCATATTTATCTATTTTTTAATTTAAAAATAAAATTTTTAAAAAATATAATGCACTAAAAAAAGATATTTTTAAAAAATACTACTATAAATATTTTATTATATTAAAACTTTAAAAGAAAATGTAAGTTTTAGATAATAAATTTAATGGTTATTGGATTAAAAAATATATTTGCAAAACGCCTCACCCAGGGCTGCCCACGAGAGGTTGTAATTACAGATATGTATTCATCACATAATAGAACTTCATTCCTTCAAAGTGATTATAGATTGGTGAGTGAGCAAAGCATAGGCTTAAAACAAGAGCTTGGAAGTAGGAAAAGCCCATGGATTAAATATATAAATCTTCACTTATTAAGTTGGAAATCATTTATTAGTATAAAATCATATATTAGTATACAATTACATTTAATCTTCTATTATTGTTACAGATAATATTTTAAGTAAGCACTGTATTACATTACATGTTGTCATCAAACGATTTCCCTCAAATTTTGCTTTTCTACATTTTAACCTCAACAATTATAATAATAACTAAAAATAATTATTTTTTCAAGTATTTTTAATTTTATATTTAATACTTTTTGTTTTATAATTTAATTTTTAAATTTTTAAAAAATGAAGTGAATATTATATTATTTTTTAGTTTTTTAAAGGATCTACTGGACCAAGTCCAATGACAATAGTATATTCATTTTTAATTAAAACTTGAAAAATGAATAATTGAAATTTTTTATTTAATTATAAAAAGTGTATATTTAAAATTTAAAATTTAAAATTTACTTTAAGTTAAACATGAAAATAAAAAAGGGATTTTAACGCCAAAAATAATAATTTTAATGAAATCATAATAATTGTTCAAAAAAGTAAAAAAAAAATGTGAAAATATATTTTTTAAAACTTGAAAAAACAATATATTTTAACCAAAAAAAGCGTAGAATATATTTATTGTTCAAATAATTTAGTTTTTAAATTTTGGGAAAAAAAAGTGAAGTGAAGTGAATATTATATTAAATTTTAATTAAAACTTGAAAAAAAGAAGATAAAATATTGGAAAACAAACAAAAGATTTTAGTTAATTTTAAAATACGTTGATTTCAAAAAAATAATAATAATGTTGAACATTCTATTAGTTTTAATTAAAACTTGAAAAAGAGAGAAGATTTTAATGTCAATAATAAAAAAACTCAAAAAATGTGAAATATATATTAATTATTTTTTCAAATATTTTAAATTTTAAATTTTGAAAAAAAGAAAGTTGAAGTGAAATGAATATTATATTAAATTTAATTAAAACATGAAAATAAAAAAAATTAACGTCGACAACAATAATTTTCATGAAATCATACCAATAAAATTATTTGATAATTTAATTTAATAAAAATAAAACTAATTACATATTTAATAATTATTTCAAAAAATTATCAAGTTTGTATATGTCATTTATTATTTATAATTTCGAAGTTAATGTTTTAATAGATAAATTATATGAAAGTAATAAAATTACTTGACATCAATATACACGTGTTAATATGTTCACAACAAAACATTTTGAAATATAACGCAAGTCAACTTAACGAATATCTAAATTAAAATTAAATTCTCAAAATTAAAATAAATCCCAAGTTAAAATATACCATTAAGTTATTGTATATTTTAAATTTTAATTCTTATACTTTTATTTTTAAGAATTTAGATGCTTTACTTTTTAGATTTTAAAATTTAGGTATTACTATTAATACTGATAAATTCGTTGGTGCGAGATTTCACAAAAAAAAAATTCACTTGGTAATCATTTGAGAAAGTAGAGGTACTAAAGTACAGGGATTAAATTCCAAATTTTGGAAGAGTCCAGGGACTATGGCACATTTTAACAAAATCCAACTATGGATTGAATCTGAAAGTTATACATAGTAAAGTGAGTAGTAGAAGAATTTAACCTTTTTATTTTCCTACTAATGAAAGGAAAAGCAAACATTGGATTTCGCACTAGATACCTACTCTGTTTCCGTATTGATTAATTAAGGCGGCCTTCATTAAACTCAAAGAAGAAACAGAGAGGCTGAAAAAGCATAGCGAAGGAGAGAAGCAAAAACAAAAAGAAATGGATTACCTAGGAATCGATCTTAGCTGCGCCATTGGATCTCTAAAAGATGGCAATTTCCCTCCCAAGGACTGTTTGTTGCCTCTCATCTCCAAGCTCCTCGGCTACGCCATCGTCGCCGCTTCCACCACCGTCAAACTCCCCCAGGTCTCTTTCTCTTTTTCCCTTCCTTTCTTTACCTTACTCTTCTTTAATCTGATTGCCGGTTTGGGTTTTTCCCTTTCTTTTTAAAGATCAATTTTTTAGTTAAACTTTCCGAGGTTTTTTTTATTGCTAAAAATTTATTGAGATCGTTTAGTTTTCATGTAAAGCAGTGATCTTGTATGTAGGAATGAGATCAATAAACCAATCTTATGTGCTTTCTGCACAGACATCAGTTACTGTCTTTGCTTATAAAGCGTTGCTTGATCTTTTCAACTTGTAATAATGCTTTTATGGTTGTAACCGTTGCAGATATTGAAAATTGTGAACCATAAAAGTGTTAGAGGACTTAGTCTTATAGCCTTTGAGCTTGAAGTAGTTGGTTATACCATTGCTTTGGCGTATTGCCTTCACAACGGACTACCCTTTTCTGCTTATGGGGAGTTGGTATTTCTTTTGATCCAAGGTAAATCTAGCCTCTCTTTTTTTCTGTTGTTGTTACTGTGAACTTTGCTTGCGAGTAGAAGAATTTAAATATTCCTGGTGATCTCTTTAAAAAGATAATGGGAACTGGAGTCATGTTTCCTATTGACTGTTAGCTTTGGATGATATGCCATTGGTGCATGCTAATGAAAGCATGATTTGATTTGATTTGTTTTGTGTAACATGCATGTTAATTTCTTGCTGTCACAAACTAGTTTCATGTTGCCTTACTCCCATTTTCCCCTGCTGCTTTGCGTCTTGTGGTACATGTGCATGCTTGTGGATAAATTAGAAGTAGAATTTGAGAAATTAATATGCCATGCGGGCATTATAATTGAAACCAATCCGTATATTTCCCGAACTTGTTAAGCATTCTATTTCAAAGATATGGTAGCAAACTTCATATCTTCACATCTTAACAAACATTTTCTTTTTGGTTTGTTTGGGTTTTTTCACCTTCATGCATCCTTTTATATTCGATAAAGCCAATATTGCATCTTGAAAATGTTTGATCTGATTTTTCTTCTGTTACAGCCCTAATCTTAGTTGCTGTTATTTACTACTATTCAAAACCCGTGGGCATCACGACCTGGATCAGGGCACTGCTGTATCCTGCTTGTTTCTCTGTTAAATTTTCCTTTTTCCTTCTGTTTTTTATTTTTTTATTTTATCTGCAGGAAATATGTATGTTCTCTTAACATGATGGTATTTCAGATATTGTGCTGTAGCACCAACAATCTTAGCTGGCCAAATTGATCCTGTTCTTTTTGAAGCTCTATATGTGAGTAGCATCTTTCACAGTCCATTTTGTATCTTGAAAACATTGTTGAACATGTAGCGTCTTGTGTTCCTTTTTGTCCTTTACCTTGTTTCTGTCATCAACTTATGGTTGTGGGTATACTATTATTAGATCATATTCATCTCTTAATATTTAGATTTTAGAAGCTTTAATATGGCTTTGCAAGGCTAACACTAATAATGTGGACATAACCTGCTACAGGCATCCCAGCATGCAATATTCTTCTTTGCCAGGGTGCCACAAATATGGAAGAACTTTTCTGTAAGTATAACTTGAATTCCATATTGAATTTTTTATCCCGCTCTTGAACTGTACAAATTTTTCCATAAATTTCCATATCAATTAGGCAGAAGGAATCTGTAAACCTTTATCTGATATATATTTGACAACCATCACTTGATATGCATAAGGCTTTGATTCTTGTCATTCCCGTTTTTGCATTTGCATGCTTTGTCTGCTCATCATGGGGCTCACTACTCAGGGTTGGTATGAAAGATGGAAATGAGTGAGGATGAAAATTTTGTTAATCAAATGGATAAGACTCAGTTACATTCTTATTTTGTAGCTTAGCCATTAGATTAACAAATTCTCCATCCTCATTCCTTACTATCCTTCATATTGTGCAAAACCTAAATGCTGTAACAGTTATAACCTGTAAAAAGTAGTTGCTTGTTTTTGCTCAAAGTGATCTACTGTTTTCATTTTGAAAACATAGTGTGTAGAATGATGGGAAATCATCTATATCAGTTCCTGTTGCACAGTTGCATCACGCTAATTTGTGTCAGTTTCCACAACACTTCAGCTTACTTTCTTTTTCATATCCCTCAGCTGTAACTTTGTTCTACTTTTAAGCAATCTGCATATCCTTTTAGCTAATTCTTTAGTTTTGTTAATGAATTATTGTTTGAGCAGAACAAAAGCACTGGGGAGCTCAGTTTCTTAACATGCTTAATGAATGTTGCTGGCTCGCTTGGTAAGTACATATTGTTCACAGAGGTAGTGTTTTTGTAACCAATGGCAAGGCAGAAGCAAAGCTCATTCGATGTGTTTCTGTTGCAGTGAGAGTATTTACCAGCCTCCAGGAAAAAGCACCAGCAATGGGTATCCTTTTTCTATTATACTCGCATATTCTTGAAAGATTTTTATACACTTAATTAAAACATTTCCATGATTTCTTGTTTCTTCTATTCTCCATTCTCCTTTGGCTAAATGAGTTATCGGTTATTAGATTTCATAACTGAACTGACTGACTTAGCATATATTATTTTTTTAATTATTTTAAAAGTATTTATAATATAAAATATAATTTTAAAAGGAAATTTAAAAAATAAATCAGTTAGGTCGGTTAAGTATAGAAACCCGATCAACTTAACTGTAGGTCATTTTAGTCTTCTGTTTTTGGGGGGCATGTGGACTCATCAGTAGACATGGTATGTTATGAAAAACTGCATGACACCGTTGGTTTGATGCATTTGATGCCCTTGACTCCCTTGAAGTTCTTTTGGGCTCTGTACTTGGTATTGCAACAAATGGCGCAGTCCTGAGTCAAATTATTCTGTATTGGAATTCACAAGTCCCGAAGGAGAAGAAAGCAGAGTAAATTGATATCATGTCAGGGTCAGAAGTAGGAGGAGGTTAAGATTGGTGCAGTCGGTGATCATCGGATTATCATCAACTTATAGTTGACACTATGAATTGGCAAATCTTGTAGATGATTCATTTTAGATATTAGTAAATGGGATTGTTCTACTTTTATGTGCTTTCTTTAGTAGTTGACATGAATCATGCTGCATTTGCCTGTTGGTTAGTATTATTTTCATTTTATGTTGAATATTTGATATCCATTTGTTTTTAATTACTCTCTCTAACCATATTTTATATTCCCGGTAAAGCAATAGAATAGACCAGATGGAGTGGAGAAGTATTTGAAGCGTGAATTCTATGCCTAGGTAAGTGTTCACCAAGTGTTCGGAACGGTCAAATGGGCTTCAAACAAAGTTCAACCGTTGATTCTCTTTTAAACACCCAGCTGCCACAACCAGGGCATGCCCTTCCCCAGGAGTCAAATGATCATCTAATAGATACTGTTAACACCTTATTATATTTGAGAGGTGATCAACCAATGAATCAGTGGGCCTCTGATTTAACATGTTCTCATTTGGCAAGTTCAATACAACACATACGAGTTGATCATCTCTGCAATATGGAATTCATACACAGCCAAAACCAGAAATTGCAAAAGTTTTCAAAAACATAATATGTGAAGTCAATATGCATAAAAAGAATCGGAAACTAAACAAATACACCGATCTAACAAATGTATTAGGGTGCTGCCGTCAAAAGAATATATAGGAAAAAAAGAACATCACTTCTGAAGATGAAGATTCAAATCAACAGCACAAATCATTGAATTTAAATTTCTTCAAACATTGGATCCCATGCTACAAACGCAAAAGAATGTAAACAGTTCGATACGCCGCCTCCTCCAATCCAAATCAACTCTGAGAACTGCCATTACTGTTTCCAAACCTTCTCAGAGTACAAGCCACTAAACTCATCCCACTCAAAAGCCCCAACAACTTATGCGATGTGGATCGGCCAGTGCTGCTGGAAGCAATACTAGGTGCACCAATTTGACTGGCTACCATTGGAGGAAATTCGACTCCATTATCTTGTGCACCACCACCATCACTGGCACTTGCATCCAACTGTTCCCCTGTATCCAAATTAATTACGAGTGATCCTCTATTCGTTCTTAACCATTCCACCCCCTCCGAAGTTACTCCTCTACATTTCTTCACCTTCACTTTAACCAAATTCGGGCAACCACTAGCTAGGGCTTCCATTCCATGGTCTGATACAGGGCAACTCTTAATACAAAGCTTCTTTAAAGCTATGCATTTCAAAGCAATACAAGATATCTCTGCATCACCAACTGTATCACTACCGCATAAAGCTAACCGTTCTAGATTCTGACAATTCGAAGCTAACATTTCCAAACTTATTTTCGTCGGATTAACACCAATAAGAACTAATTCTTGTAAATTAAGGCAAGATTTCGCGACAGCAATTAATCCTTGGTCACCTATTCGATTGGCCTTCCATCCATCAATGTGAAGCTTCCTCAACAATCTACATTTCTCAGCAACAGATCCAAGTCCGACGTTCGTGCACTCTGGAGTCTTAACGAGGTGAAGAATTTCTAGGTTTAAACAATTGGAAATTGCCGTGAGACCTATGTCGCTTACTTGGATACGTTCCATGTGAATTTCTACTATACCTGTGACCCGATCCACTATAAGAGGAAAAAGCTTATCCCAATCACCAGAGCACCTAAAAAGTTTTAAGGATCTCAGATTCTTAGCACCAACAATAAGCGGACCAAAGCACTGTCCATTGTAAAGCTCTTTTAAGCAAATTGATTTCAACGATGCCGCCGCCGCCACCCCTGGTCCTATCGGCTCAGCTGCAGCTCCGTCGGTGATGCCACGAAGTCGTTTCACGGAGAGTTCCTCGAGAGCTGGACAGTAGTCGAGCACGGCGTTCATGCCTTTAGCTCCGAAAGTGCAAGATCCACACGAGAGTTTCTTTAGACACTTGCAGTTTTTAGCGAACGCCAACATCCCTGCATCAGTTAAGTCACGACATGCTCGGAGCTTAAGACGAGTCAAGTTCCTGCAGTGCTCCGAGATTTGAGCAAGCGCTTCGTCGCCAATGCTAACAGATCTACGGTCGCATTTCAGGGCCAGTTTCGTGACAGCATCGAAGCGAGAGAAGATGGAAGGAATGTGAGGGTGCAGATCTGATTGGGCGTTGAGGGAGAGTCGGTGACGGCTCTGTCCTTCAATCCTCAACCACCGCCGGCAAACAAGAGAACACCGTTTCCGGTCACCAGGAGTAAGAGACTGGAAAATGCAAGCCAAACACTCGTCGGGTAGAACCGAGATGATATCCGATAACCCATCAATGCTATTTCGTTCAACCTCTTCCGCTTCCTCAGCCTGCATCTGACCGATCAGAGCCGTTGATTTCGATTTTGAACGTTGGCTACGGTTACAATCCCGACGGCTCGTGAGTTTGGCCGTCGAAACTGATTGGCCCATCAACAACAACAACAAATAAGTAAACCCTAAAGAAGCAAAAGATTAAGAGACAGGCGGAGGGTTAGTATCCTGGGAGAAACCGTAGAGAACCAAGGACCATGTTTCAGGCTCTGCATCTGTTTTGTTCTCCTTGGAAACGACCAGACCAACGGACTTCAAAATGGGATTTCGTTTGGCTTTTTGTGTGAGCTTTGGCTGGCCTTGTCTTTCTTTTTGAACCAAATAGCCCTTCCCTATCCTATTCCTACCCTCCACTCTTAAGTTTCTATACGCCTTTCCCATCCGCATAAGAAATACTTTTCTTGAGCCCCACCCCTGACTTTGGGGTCAAAGAAAATCAAAAGATGATCAACGGTAGAAAACAAGTTGTAAGGGTGAGGTTGGGCACGGGTGATGCTTCCTTACTCTAAAAACAATTGATTAGTGGTACAAATCTTAGTGAAGAGAAAATAATAATCTAAAACACCCAAGTTGTGTTTTCCTTTGAACCACCATGCTCCTCTTTTTAATACACGAGTTTCGTAAAGATTTCGCGAATCTTCAAAAGCTTCTATTAATCTTCTTCACGTGTACTTGATTTTGTTCACATTTTAGTATCAATAATTCATTATAGGATGATTGCGCAACCATTCATTTATTTTTGTTTAATTTTAATCCTAAATACATCTTGTTTCCAAAACTAATCAATTATTTGATTTTCAAATTCAAATTTCCAAGTCCCAATTTTCGAGGCCTTGCCCAAAGTTCAAAATGCAATTAAATCTTTTCATCTATTAATATTTTGCAACTCAGACACTCTATTTTTATGTTTTTTTCAGTTTGGTTATTCTAACCTTAACAATAGTTGACTATACACCTCAAATTATGTCTACACTCTTATTTTGGTCACTTAACCTCTAGATTGCCTTCATTTTGGTCACCAATTTTTTAAGTGTTAATTTGGCTTCAAAAGAATAATGTATTGAAAACTTGTCATTTTGTACTTGTTTATCTTTTTTCCAATATTGAAATTTTAAATATCAATACATCAAAATCAATTAAATAAATTATATTGTTGAATTATTATTCCTTGATAATGTCAATTGATTTGTTACTATAATATTGAATTTAATTAATTTAATCTCCTAATTTTAATTTTATATTATGTTTTCAAATTATCTTTAACGAAATCAACGTCAAATAATTGATTATATAATCTTGAACCTTCCATACTAAGTTGAAAGTTAAGAAATTATACTTACAATTAATTAAATTAATTACTTGTTCTTTTTTTAGGTCAATAATTTTTCTTTGCTTTTAGCTTAGCATAGAAAATTCAATATCATATAATTAAAAAAATTTTGAGTTTCGTATACAATTATTAAAGAGGGTTATTTGATCTGGCTTTAATTTGGAAACATAAAATAAAATTTTAAATTTTAGAAGGAGTTTAAATTAATTAATTTCAATATTATAGTAACAAATCGACTAACACAACAAAGGGATAAAAAATTTCAACAATTTATTTAATTGATTTTGATATTTTGATATTTTGAAATTTAAATTTTCACTATTAAAAAAAATTAGAACTTTCAGTAATGGAATAAACAGATACAATACGACAACATTTTCAATGCATTATTTCAGTTTCTACCTTTTTTTACTTTAATCTTTAATTTCTTTTTTACCTAGATCAAGACATAAAAATATATATTTTTTCGATGACCAAAATGAAAGTGACCTAAAAGTTGAGTGGCCAAAATAATAATTTAAACATGATGTAGTGTATGCAGTGTGTAACACCCCTATACCATGTTTGACTCAATGAACCTAATATAGGAATATTACATTTGGTGCCAAATTAATTCTTGGCTAATTACTAATATATTTGAATATAAAAACAGACACTTGGAACATACTTAATATTTTTCCTAAGTATATGTCATTCTATTCAAAATTTGAAAACATACCCTGTTGTTGCTTGAAGATGTGATGAGATGAAAGCTTGCAATCTCAAATTCAACTCTTCAAAAAAATTTATGTATCTAATCTGCGCACGGAAACAAACCCTACGCTAAGTATATACCTAGTGGTATTACTACAATTCAAATACTTAAGGTAAAAACAATATATATACACGTTAAATCTTACCACTATTTTACCTTTAATAAATCATTCATGCATTTAAACTTTAATTTTATTTTAATAATATGTATTTTAAATAGCTTCTCTTCATTTTAACTTATATATCTTCTTACTATATCAATATCCATTTCATGCATTTCATCAATAACCATTTCATAAAATCATTATTTCATATATTTCATTTTCACATCTCAATTCAATATCTCATTTCAAATCAATTTAGTTCAATTCAAATTGCTTTTAATTTCCAATTAATATACCTTCAAATATTCACATACTTCATAATTCAATATCATTTCTTACTTCAATTCTTTTATTTTTCCTCTATTAACATGACTCGGACTTTGGCAGATACACGAATCCAACCAAACACACCAGTACGGCACATTGTGCCTAAAACGGTACATAGTATCTGATTAGTATACGATACATAAGTGCCTGAAACGACACACGAAGTGCCTGAAATACGACACATAAAGTGCCTGAAATATGACACATAAAGTGTTTGATCGGCAAAGTCGATAAATCTCGTACTCTTCCAAATCCTATGGCATGCCAACTATATCCGACTCAGCCTGACTAGTTAATAGTGTATTCAATATATATAGTTCTCAATTCAATTTCAATTAATGCCATTTCAATCACAATATCTCATATTTTTCATTTGATTCAATTTCACATTTCATTCAATTTCGATAAGCAAATTCACTCCCAACATCAGTATCACATATCAATTTCCACTTTTTCAATTCAATTCTAATAAAATCCATATCAATCACCAATTTCAATATTTCAGTTCAATACCACAATAGTTCAAATTATTGTAACGCCCCTAACCCGAATTCGTCGCCGGAACAAGGTTACGGAGCACTACCAAAGTTTACAAATTAATTATCAAATATTTCATTTCATCTAGCATTCATATTTGAAACCAATCAAAATCAAAACATTAATGAGCCATCGTTGGCCAATTTAACTTATACATGCCATTATAACCAGAATCAAATCATCCAAAATTACTGATAGAACCAATGGATAGTGTGATATATCTCCGACAAGCTTCTAACCCAATCGAGCTTCCAATAATCTAAAAGTAAAGAAAAACAAATACGTAAGCAATAAATGCTTAGTAAGCTCGTATAAGCTTTAATCAGGTCCATTCATTTCAAATATGAAATTTATAAATATCAATAATAATTTAATATTGATACCACAATACTCATGTGGCTATATTCATCAACTCACAAGGTAAATAAATCCACATCATCATTTGTACATATTATCCCTAACATAATAGGATTTTAAACAACTTTATACTCTTCCGAATTTCTTTATTTTCACTTGCATTTATTTACTTTCTACACTCATTCCATATGCATTTAAACATAGTCTTTTTTCGAATTAATCATATAATAAGTCTTTTCATAAGAAACTACATAACTTTAAACTTACTACACTTTCATGAACACAGGCATATTTTCATTTGAGCACTTACCATTTCAACCAATAGCTTGGCATTTGCCTAAGCATCAAACAACAACACTTGTAGCGTACTTAAACATATTTCATATAATTTCAACATCGATAACCTTACTATCTCAACATGTTACACTTGAATTTATTACTTGTCTCCACTTACATAATTTCCATATACCAACATATCAAGATATTGATATAAATACATATCATAATACATATCATTATCTTACCATTTCTTCATATACATATATAAATCATTCAAGACAACTCTCAATATTTTACCTTTCGAATAACGACTTACGGATATGAGTACATCGTTTTCAAAAGCCCGAAGGCTGAACAGAAGCTCATGGGATCTAAATAGATAGTAAACACGAAAGTCTGCAACAAATTCTGAACCTTAGTTTACTTGGGTAA
This sequence comes from Gossypium hirsutum, assembly GCF_007990345.1. Taxonomy (NCBI): domain Eukaryota; kingdom Viridiplantae; phylum Streptophyta; class Magnoliopsida; order Malvales; family Malvaceae; genus Gossypium; species Gossypium hirsutum. The sequence goes on from NC_053441.1 coordinate 18,668,606, forward strand.
TTTGCCGTCAATTAATCCTTTACATTCGTAGTGCCTGTAACAGCCCAATTTTCAGTAGTGTCAGAACAGTGATTTGAGATCACTAAATTCGATGAAGAAGTTAGAAATATTTTTGAATTAGTGAATTTTGTGATTTAAAAGAAATTATTAGGTAAATTGGGTCGAAAACGAGGTATCGAGACCTCGATATTATAAACTGAGCCGTAAATATTTTTATAAATATTTACGGAGTGTCAATAGGATAATATTAAAGTTTCGTTAAGAAATTTTAATGTTTCGATAGTTAATTATGAAAAAGGATTAAATTGCAATAGGGATAAAAGTTTAATTATAGATTAAAGAAAAGTTAAAAGGACCAAATAGGCAATTATGCCTTTTTCCAAAGTTGAGGCGGCATAAGTATAAAAATCTGAGATTTTTATGTGTTAAAAAAATATTATATTATAGTAATGATTATGTTTTTATATTATATTATCATTAATATATTATATTATATTATATATATACATAAAACAAAAGAAAGAATAGAAAAAAAGAAAGAAAAGAAACAGAATAGAAGAGACGAAACAGAGAAATAAACAGAGAGCAAAACGGGCAGAGAAGGAAGGAAAGAAAGAAAGAAAGAAAGAAAAAGAAAAAGGGAAATTTAAGGTTTTAAGGTTCCAAGCTCAATTGGTAAGTCAAATTAAGTCTTTTTCTTATAATTTTTGAGTTTTTGGAATCCTAGAGATAAATACTACTTGATTTATGTTGATATTTTGAAAGTTAGTAGATTGTTAGACATGAGTTATGTTGAATTAATTGATGAACTAGAGGTTAAAATGATTGAATTTTAAGTTAGAAGTTAGTAAAAGATTGATTTGTAAAATAAAATATAAGTTTTGAATTGATAGGGATTAAATTGAAAGAATCCCGAAATTAGGGATTTATGGGGAAATTGAAGAATTAAACTGAGTTTATAGTAAGAATTAAGAGAGAATATAGAGTTAGAATGCAAAAATAAAATTAGTATTGATAAGAGATTAAATTAGAATTTGATGTTGCCATAGAAGGAAAAAAATGTTCAGAATGTTATAAAACATAAGAATAAGAGATGAAGTTTAATTTCCGAGCCTTGGGGCAAAATTGTAATTTTCAAAAAGTTAGAGTCGAGGGCTATTTTAATAAATTTGAATATTAAATAAGTTAAATTTGCTATTATAGATCAAGAAGAACGAAATTCGGGAGTAGATCGGGGAAAAGAAAAAGTAAAGGACTAAATTGTAAAGTTTAGTCACATTTTGTATCAAGGTAAGTTTACAGTAAATAAATGCAATATTCTTTTATTTTACATTATTATTGTCAATTTCCAGCATTTATATACTTATGTTATGAAAATATGTAAAGTCGAATTTAAGGTGGAGTGACAGAGGAAAAGTGTTAGAAAGCCCCGGTTGAACCCTAGGAATGTTAGGATATTAGAGTTGACAGGACAGAACAGAAATGAGCCATGTAAGTCCATATTAGAAATATGGCTTTGGAGACAGGATTGAGCCATGTAAGTCCATATTATATATGGCATTGGAGACAGGAATAATTCATGTAAGTCCATGTCAAAGACATGGCATTGGCAGGATATTGATAGACAGGAACGACCCTAGTATCCTTAGTATTCCGAGTGGTTCAACGGGTCAGAATACGAGTTAAATTACAGTGAATTAACAGCAAAGGAAAAGTAGATTATATTTATGAAAACGGAAAGGTCAGGTAAGAAAAAAGGTAAGGGAATAAAGAAGAAGATAGAAATTGAGAAGTAAAGAAATTTATGATGTTAGATGATATTATGCATAATTATCCATTATGTTGAATGTTGTGATTTATTTGCTTGTAAGCTTACTAAGCCTAGTGCTTAATCTCTTTATTTTCTTCTTCTTATAGTACTTATCTAGCCACTTGGGGATCGAAGGAAACGTCGGAGGCCGATCACACTATCAAAGAAATAACTCGGTATAATTAGACGTTTTGTTTTGTGTATGGCATGTATAGAAACTTAGCTACTTTTGGTATAATATGAACAATGAGTGATGTGTAAGTAGTTGATGATGTATGGTTATTAAAATGATTAAGGATGAAGGTGTTTGTTGTTATGAAAGATTAGGTGATAAATTATGCATGGATATCATGAGAGGATAAAATTTTGCAAAGAAACAGAATTCAGGCAGCACAGTGACGTGAATTTGAAAAATCACCCAAGATAGTATAAAATGAATTAGAGGGTGAATGATATATGGAATTAAATCTTGTTGAGTCTATTTTCATGGAAAAATAACGGTGTAGAAAAAGGAAATTTATATTTTAAGATATGTGAATTTTAGTAAGATAGGGTCAGAACTGTTTTTGGAGTCCCCTGTTCTGAGTTTAGAAAATAATTACAAATTGTACAAAAATGGTTATGAGTTGAAATTTACATGCTTAGATTCCTTAATGAGTCTATTTTCTGTAGAAACAAGTAAGAACTTCATATGAAAATCCTACAGTGAGAAAACTTATTTTTAGTGACTAGAGGTCAGGGCAGTCAGGTGGTGAAACAGGGGAGACTTTAACTAATAAACTGTACTAATTTGCTGAACCAAAAATTCTAAAAATTTTATGGTGAGTAGATATATGAGTCTAGTTTCAGGGAAAATTTACGGAATTAAATTTCGAGTTCTGTAGCTCAAGTTAAAATTAATTTAGTAACTGCTGCGCGATTGGACAGATTTGCTGCGAATAATGAAATAAATTTTTAAACTTAGTTTTTATGCTCCGAATTGGTAAGATAAGCTAAGTAATGCCTCGTGCTCGACTCCGGAAATGGTCTCGGGTAATGGGTGTTACAGTGCCATAATTCAGTTATGGTGTTATCATCAGAATGCCATAGCCCATCTATGGTCTTATATATAAACATTGCCATGGTCTAACCATGGTCTTACGTTCATAGTGTCATAACCCATTTATGGTCTTACCATCAGAATGCCATAGCCCAGCTATGGTCTTACATATAAACACCGTCATGGTTCAATCATGGTCTTACGTTCATAGTGTCATAACCTAGTTATGGTCTTATCCGTCAATTTATCCTTTGGCACAGAATGATTGTACTCAATCCCGCATTCAATCCAAACTGAGTATTAAATTCGATAATATATTTCCAATAATAATTCAATTCCAACAATATAACACACACATATATATAATATCCATCACCAAATAACATTCACTTTAATCAAAATTATACAGAGTATGGTTCATACGAACTTACCTAGCTAAATTGTAGCAATACCAATATACATGGGCATTTTGGTATTTTTCTATTTTCCTCGAATTTTCACCCGATCTTGATCTAGATTAATAATTTCATTCAATTTATTAATTTATACAATAAAAAAAGTTATTTCCTGTAATTTAGTCGTTTTTTATATTTTTACTAAATTGCCCCTAAAATTTTACTTTTATTCAATTTAGTCCCTAAGCCCAAATCATGCAAATTAACCATTTTTAATTCAAACCCATGCTAGAAGAATATTCATGGCATTCAATACAGCCCAATTTTGCAATAATTTCACAATAAACCATTGTATTTTTACTATTTCAACAATTTAATCCTTAATTGGGAAATTCATCAAAAATCACTTAATAAAATACTTTTAATTAACAACTAATATCTCAAATTCATCATTTAACATCAAGAATCATATATATTCATCAATGGTAACATCCAAAATCTTTAACAAAATAAAAAAAAAGGTAAGGTTTGATTGGATTTAATTGTCACAATCTCAAAAACATAAAAATTATTGAAAACATAGCTAAATTTAACTTACATGTAAAGGAATAAAGCCAAAAACAGAAACCTCCCCCATGGCTATGGTGTTCGCTGGAATGTTGGAGAAGAAATGAAATAAAAATGTTTTACTTTCACTTTTATTTATGTTAATTTCCATTTAATTACAAAATTGCCATTGGTTTTATATTATTTTATCATTTCCATTCAAGTTGCCATCCAACTATATTATTTTAGGTATATTTACCACCTAATCCTTCTTTATTTATTAATCATGCCATTTAATCACTCAATTATTATAATTAGCAAATTTTGTATTATTTTCAATTTAATCCTTTTTAAATAATTAACTATTAAAACGTTAAAAATTTTCAACAAAATTTTACTACCACCTTATTGACACTCCGTAAATACTTATAAAAATATTTACGGCTCGATTTATAAAAACGAGATCTCGATACCTCATTTTATAAAACCACTTGACATTGGATTTTACCCCTCAAACCTAATAAATCATTATAAAATATAAATTACTAATTTGAAAAATCTTTTTAAATCATATTTGACTTGTAAATATTAAATAATAAAATTTACGAACTTACTCGCTGATGCAGTTGTTGAAAGCACCAAAAATATCTTATCCCTAATAAATAATGAAAAAGAATACGTTATTCTAAAGTGCTATCACTCGCCGAATTTGGTGGTCTCGAACCACAGTTTCTGACATCACTGAAAATCGGGCTGTTATAGATTTAATGCTTAAATGACTAATATAAAAACGTTTCCTAACAGCTGAAATTACAAAATTTTCTTTTGAAGCACCCTAAAATATCAAGTCTGCCCTCAACATTTATCTTATGGGCCATTAGGAGATAAAAGCCTCCAACCCAAAGAGTTAGTTCCATAAAAATGCTGTTTTCGCAAGTTTTTTTCCACGCTAACATGTTGGGGAGCAAGCGAAAACATCCCATTAGCTAACGCTGAAGTAGAACATGGAGAACCCACACCCAACGGTAGCAGAACCCCATCGAGGTTATTGTTAGAGGCCAAACAATTGGGAGGATATGATGCTTCGTCGTAGTATTGAGCCATCGAGGGACTGAACAGTTTCAACTCTTGGCGGGCAGAGCGTGGAAGTCCAGGCCTGCAAGGTGTTTACACCTTTATTTTTAAGATGTAAGTAGGCATGGATAAAGATGGATTGTAGGTAGGTTTAGAGTAATTTACAAACACACGAAAATCAATCAGGAATACTTATGAATCTTTTGGGGTAAGAGCTTTTTAGAGTTCTAAAAACATAATAATAGTAAAGATGAGTCTTGTTAATCATTTTGTATTTTTTATATTTGTTCATTCTCTTAATTGTTTTTTTTTTTTGCTAATTATGAGTTGTTTTTTTTATATAAAAGTGTCAAGATCACCTTTGCAAGACTCTGCGTTTGTTGGTTAAAGTGACTTTGTTTAGCATGGTTGTGTCTAAAAATTATGCAATTGTTATTTTGTCATTTATTTTATCAGTTTGTAATACTTATCTTAAAGCGTTAAGTGCAGTTTTACAATAAGTAATTATTGAGTTTGGATCTTTTGGGCAATTTGCTCTTTAGGCTTTGTTGTCTATTTCGTGGATTGGGGTGACATAAAAAGTTTCTACTTTGATAAATTTTTATGTAAAAAATTACAATTATTTTTATGTATTTTTTTTATAATTTTTAATATTTTAAGAAAAGGATTGCATTTTTATGTTTTTTTTTTGAATTGGTTATTTTTAGATTTTAATTTTTTTTCATGTAACATTGTTTGATCGGTAGCAATAATTTTTTAAATCAAAATGCTAGATAGATATGAAGTAGACAAAATGATAATCCTAAGGTTAAAGTCACCAATAAGTTATTGATGTATCAAAAATATAGTTAAAATATTACTTAGAAAAATATATCAAATTTTCGAAGAATTTGATTTATTAATTATTGGTTTGAAAAAATCCAACCAAAATAATTAAAATTAAAGAAAAATTAAAAAAGAACATCATCGAGGGAATTTAAAATTAAGACACATATTTTAAAGTCTTAGCACTGTACAAAAGTAAAATTAAGTATATAAGATAATATCTGAAATGCAAATACAAAAACCATATACTAAATTCACACATTACCTTCGAAAATGCAATATTCATTAAACCAAAATCACTTTATTTTAATGTTTTTACTATAAAAAAGTTTGTCGATTGGTACAGCACCCCAATTTTGATCTAGGTTTATTTCAGTTTTTTCGGATTGACGATTGGAATTTTACAATTCTTATTTTTCTTTCGGAGCTGTTTGACATGTTGATTATCCCTAATTTAGGGTTTTCATTTTCTGTTTTTCAAAATTTTAGTCACATGGAGTAAAACCTTGATCTAAGGTTTGGGTTATCGATTGCACCAATCTTTATAATCCACAACAAATTGATGCCTAAAAACTCATCATGGAAGAGGAATTAGTGGGACTCTAGATCACGAATGGGGAAGAAAAGTCATGGTAGCTATACGGGAACTCTGGCTTGCAACAACCGGACCATGATCTATGTCTGGTCAAGTATTTTCTTACGGTTAGTGTGGTTCACTTCCCAGCATTGCGGAATACGCTGGCAAATCCATGGCACCCTCTACTGTTACGGGGCTAGACCTTTCGTCTCGCAATCCGTACAGTCTTAGGCGATCCGATTGCTCCAAACTCGCCTGAGTCAGCCTTTACGCCCAAAAGTGAGGATTTTTTAGAACTCCTCCAAGGCACCAATTTGTATAGCAGAAGCGATTATGCCAAAAGAAGCTACCAATGAACAACAGAAAGCCAAAGAAAGAATGCACACAAAGTGTTTGGGTAAATGCTCAAAGAATTCTATTACTCTTAAGAATTCAGCTTACAATGGATGAGTACAAATGATGGGGAGGCTCTCTATTTATAGTTAAGCTCCCTCAAAACTGACGGTCAAGATACATTTACATCAACGGACGAGATTACATATCCCTTGATTTTAAGGATTTACAAGATATGTCATATCAAATCTAATCTAATCTTTACAAGATATGATTCACTTAATCTTCTAAGATTAATTACCAAATTACTCTTAGTTGCCATATCTTTATTATCGGGCCAACCAGGCTTCAATCTGATAAGCTTCTCCAATAGTTCTTTGAATCGGGCCAGTTCTCGTGGGATAAATGTTCCCCATCTAATTGATAAACCTCCATGGGGCGCATCTTGTGCCATAGTCACGGGCTTTGCACTTTGGCCCGTGACACTAGGGGGTGTTCAATTGTCAGACCTGTGTGAGAAAATATTCTTGTTCAAATTCCGATGGCAGTCGTCATCGCTCAACAAAAAGAAATTCTTTTTGCCGGAGGTAAGAATACTTTATGAAACCAAATGACAACAACAAGATGAAGTTTGTTGGGTCAGTTGGCAACCAACATCAATTTACAAAAGAAATTCTTTTTTGTCGGTTGCGAAAAGTAACCAAACAAGAAAGATCTGATAGCGGCAAAGAAAGACATGGTACCACTAGAAAAAAAAGAAGAAATAAGGGTCGAGCAATAAAGATAGCAAATAGGAAATCATGATGCCACAAGAATAAAAAAAAGAAAGAAAATAGGGGTTGAGTACTAGAAATAGAAAAAATGAGGCTAATCGAATCAGGAAATGCTTAACCGAAAAATAGTACCAGAAATATCAAAAAGGAGGCTAATCGAATCAGGAAATGCTTAACCGAAAAAGAGAGGCGATTGATCTTTCAAGAGAGGCCCATTCAACTTCTCAGAAGTAGTCTTAAAAATGAAAATGTATTAAAACATTATGAGGAGTTAAGGAAGGCCACATACCAAATTGAGATACCAATAGTCAAGGAGATTAGGTTTAGTTTAGGTTTTCGTTTTCCACTTTATTTTTAAACTATTTTGTGGATTGTTGGGTCTTAAGCCCAAAACTATGCATAATTTTATTTATTTTTTGGTTTTGACCCCTTAAATTTAATATCTACGGAACCAATCGCGCCCAGACATCCTCAAAACGGCGCGTTTCGATTCGATCCCTTCCAAAAAGGTGAAAAATGTGATCAGTAAAGTGATCCTCAGTTCCTCCACCACACTTCACTCCCGCATATGGCTGGTCCTCTGCTTCTTAAAGGCATCCCGCTCCTCCGGCTTCGGCTGCAACGGTACAACTGTCTCTCCGCCAGAATCGTTTCTTCTCCGTGCCGTCCTTGGTGCGCCGCCGCAGAGCCGACTGGGCACCAGGACGAGGTATCCTCTTCGGAGAAGAGTAGTGTGGTGCTGACCGTGAAGGATCCACCGAAGTACCATAGGTGGGATGATCCTGATTACAGGAAATGGAAGGATAAGGAGGAAGAGATGCTTCGAGACATCGAACCTATCATTTTGCTAGTTAAAGAGATTCTTCACTCTAGTAGGTCAGTCTCTTAGGTCTTAGCCCTATTGCTTTTAATCTCTACTTTTGGACTCCATCTACGTAATTTTTTAATAATAGGATTATGCATTCGACCATTCACTAATATGATTTCATTTCTGCATGGAATAATTACGGTTGAATTAGTTTTGCCTTCTGGTTCAGAAAGGAAAAGGTAATTAAAGTAACTTGAATTTCTGAAGTCCTAAAGTGCAGTTTATATGAATCATTTTTACATACCGCTGACGATGGTATACGTTTAAATTAGATTATGCTTCCTGCTCCTGGTCGTATTTAAGAGTTGTTTTAATAGAAACCTTGAGCTACTAGTGTCAACAAAAGAGCACTCTGATGTTACCTTATCAGTTATCATATTGTATGTCCCTTCCAAGCCCCGCTACTCCCATCAATAACCCACGTTATCCTCTATAGTCGAGGACAGAAAAGACAAAAACTGAATTGGACATGGTATTGGTAGGATATGCAAGCATCATATCCAATTTTATATTTATGAATTTCCATAATTGTTAGATGCCCATGTATATTTTAAAGAAAAAAAAATAGATGGGGTGCATGGAGTTCCTCTATTTACCAATGTTTTTATGAGGGAAAGAATAATAGAATTCTCTCTGTGGTTTTCTTGTCAATTTGCTAGAAGTGGTTAGACTGGAAAGCAACAACTCTCTAAATGTACTTGTGTTTCTAAAAGACACGAATATGTTGTAATCTATGCTAACCATCTTCTGAGGTTCTTATGGAAAAAAATTCTCCAGAATTGTGATCAACTATTTCTTTTTTCTAAATTACTAATAAAATTATGTTTTATCTTAGAACCTGTTATTTACACCACTGGTAGAAAGAAAGTTAACTGATGATTTTGAGATACTTTTTGGAAGTAGCAGCTAATAAGTCGAGTAAATCAGTCTGTGCAGTGCGACACGATTAAATTTAAGTCAGCTTAGTCATTATGATTCTTCTATTTATTTCCTAATGTTAGGTATATGGATGGGGAGCGCTTAACTGTTGCAGACGAGGAAACTGTGGTAGAGAAGCTTCTTCGTCATCATCCACATTCTGAAGATAAAATTGGATGTGGATTTGATTGTATAATGGTGAGTTTCTGACGGCATCGTCTTTTGCCGGGTCTTTCAGTGTTTTGGTCGTGTTGCTATATAATCAAACATGTGGTCTGGGTAAATTTCACAGTATTTCCATAGTAAGGCTTCTTTGTAGGCTACTATAGAGCCTGCATAGTGAATATCTACTTTAAACTTAAAAGAGTGAAGTTGATTATTTTGTATGTCCTACTGTCAAAAATATTTCTTAACACTATATTAGTTAGCCTGATTCTTTATCTAAAGTTTTGGAATTTGCTCATCCAAACTTTTATTTTTCTAATGAAATGCTCATCTAAACCTTTTTAATCTGCCTGCTAATGTGGCTTTTCTTACCGATGAAAGTGAATACCGTTTTATTGTTCAGTAGCTAATGGTTGGATGCAAATAACCTGGCAGTGCTGCCTTTCATGTGTAGATATATTCTATGATTGTCTAGCTTAAATTGATGTTGGCTTTCTAGAACAAACTAATAATGTGCTTAATCTCCTTTGAAGGTTGATCGACATCCTCAATTTAGACACTCAAGATGTCTCTTTGTTGTTAGAACTGATGGTGGATGGATAGATTTCTCATACCAAAAGTGTCTCCGAGCGTACATTCGAGATAAATACCCATCTCATGCAGAAAGATTTATTAGAGAACATTTTAAGCGTGGTAGTGGCTAAAATGTGAAAACATAATGTTAATAGCGGTGTGTGAGTACGGTTTTGGTGTCACTGGAGATGTTTTAAGATTTCATTTGAGTAGAGACATTGTGAATTTGTATTAGCGACTTATATAAGCCTTGAATTATAGTTGTCAATGTAGTAGATGATCCTTGACTGACGCCTCATGTTCGTTGTAAATGAGGACAAAGAAAATGATTATTTTGTAAGAAGCGTTTCTTGAGATCCTCAGGTATTGGCTGTTATATAACGTTACTAGGATTTTCGAAGTGCTTTATTGTACGTCTGGAATTTGTCTCAAGAGCTTGTTAGACGGTTTAATCCCTTTCCAAGAACTTTGCGGTATCTTGATTCTTGATATTAAAGACGTAGACGTAGAGTACATGTTAGAAGAAAATTGCTTTAACGTTCCTGCTAGTTTTTCTTACACTGATGTGAAATAAATCCCATCTTTGGTGGTTGATGAAAGTGATGAATTTGTTTTCATCTTCACAATGTCTGATGGATTGCATCAAATGGTAACAAGGGTCTTTTACTATCGCTGCTCAGTATGTTTGGCATAATAGAAGAGAGTTAAAACAACCTTGAATCACCTCACTGGTGGTAGAGATAAATGACCGACTTTAGATGGGGAGCACTTGGCGCGGTTGGCCTTAAGCTTTATGGCAATGGAGGTCACTGCTTGCAACCAGAACATTTCCACCTCCTAGGATTCGGATTTGAAGTTGGGATTTAGACAACTAGTTACCATCAACAATTAAAAGCAGGTGCAAGCTATGGTTTGAATCGTGATTAAGGGATCAAAGTGATGATTAGATTTAGACAGGCTACCCTATGGCCGCTGGATGGAGAAAATCCACATGGGTTCTTGCTTACCTATTATAGTGTTTTCATGGTACATATGGGAGCACAATCATATGTGCTAAACACTCGAGTCAAGGAAGAGAGATGATGGAACATCTTCTTTCTATTAAAAGCCCCTGAATATTGTTGTGATCCAATTAGCTGGCTTGTGCTTACACAGAAGGTTTGGTGGTGGCCTTAAAGGCTGCAAGCTATTGGGTTTCATGAGTCCCAATAAAGGGAAGTCTTTGCTTTCTGTGGTGTACGATTTGAGTGAGATGGCAGAACAACTCAAGCCATACTTTCTGATTCCCAAGTTGGTGCGGCCGTGTCCGACTTTGACCAGGCTTCCCTACTTACTTTAACCCTCTGTTTTTGTTTTTAGGATTTTTCAGAGGAAATTAATACTATATGTAAAATAGACTAAATATCAAAGAAATAAATTTCAAAGCTCCACGGAATTATGAAGCTTGATTTCTCACATTTGTGTATGTGAATTCTGGATTTGATTCAATCTTAACACTATTTTATGTTTACATATCTTATTCATAGATAATTATATTTATTTAACATAATAAATGGATGTGATTATTTTTTGAAATGCTGAATCAAATAAAAAGTTTATGCATAATTGAGTTAAATTAAAGTTGCATGTATCACACTGAGTCTCTTAGTTCATAACATTTTATACTTTCCAAAGAAAAATCAAATAAAGTTTTTATTCAAGTAAACTTGTAGATAAGTTTCTATTAACTTACACATTGACCGATAGCAATCTATAATAATTACAACTTATTATTTCTAGTGGGTTATTGGGATTTCATACTTTTATGTTTGAATCTTGCTTATATAAATAGAGTATTCCTTTTAGATTTTATATTCATCCAACTCAAGACATACGCTACTTTTTACAGATTTCTTCTTAAACTTTTATTCAGTTTAAGTTCTACTCTCTAAGTTATATCTAAATTTAATTTGATTTGCGTTCAAATATATTCTAGTTTTTGATGAGTTTTCTTCAATTCTAATTTGTTTTAATCTCACATGTGTGGGCATGTTATGTTCTAACTTATTCTAACGTTCGGTGTAACAACCCAATTTTTAGTGGTGTCGGAAATAGTAGTTCGAGACCACTAAATCCGAGTGAGTTAAAAAATTTTATTATTTCGTAATTATGATTTAAATGTGATTTTAGAAAGATTTATGAAATAGTGATTTGAGTTTAGAAAGAATTATTAAGTTAAATGGTTTTAAAAACAGGATATCGAGACCTCGATTTTATAAATATTTACGGAGTGTCATTGAGTTAGTATTAAAGTTTTTTCAGAAAATTTTAACGTTTTGATAGTTAATTAATTAAAAAAGACTAAATTGAAAAAGGTGCAAAACTTGTTAAAGTGATTAAATAGCATAAATGGTAAATAAGGGAGGACTAAAAGGGAGATTAGACACCCAAGGAATGGCTGAGGCGGCATAAGCAGAAAAAAATCTTGGAATTAGGTGATTTAAGGGTAAAATTGTAAATTTTGTGAAATTAAGCTTAAATAAAAAGAAATCTAAAGATTTCTAGGCAATTCTTCTTCAATTCTCAGCCAAAAACAGCCATTAGATAGGTTCTCAAGCTGGGTTTTATATTTTTACTTCATGTAAGTTTAATTATTGCTTTTCTCTTGAAATTTTTATGTTTTTGAGACTTTCATTAGTTTTTGATTTTATGGGTAATTTTGAAAGTTACCATGGATGAGTGCTGGATGTTTATGATGAATTAACATGGAATGGAAGCTTTAATTTTGTTATATGATGATTTTATCAAGTGATTTCAATAGAAATTGATTTTAGGATTAAATTGTGAAGAACTAAAGAATTAGGGTTTGCCATTAAATTTCTATGTATAAAAGGCTGTAAAATAGCCTAAAATAATTAGATAAATTTTCAATTGAGAAAAATTAGCTCAATCGACAGGATAATTGGTGAGGGACTAAATTATATAAATTATAAAAGTTGGAGTAATTGTATAATTGCAAAATTTGAAGGGTATAAATTATGAAGTGGACTTAAATTGAAATATATGCTAATGAATGAAAAATTTTACATTCTAGATCAAGAGCTTGTAGATCAACGAGAAGAAGGGAAATTAGCCGAGTAGTCTTTGAACTATTACCAATTTTATAATCCAACCCAGGTAAGTTCATATGGTTAAACTTTCATGATTATGTGTTAATTTAGGAATGACATAATATATTTATTTATATTTTGTTGTTGAAACTAATATTATTGTAAAAGTATAAAAATTGAATTGAATGTTTAAAATGAGTAAAACGCAGGATTGAGTACGATCGTTCCGTGGCAAAGAATGAATTGATGGATAAGACCATGGTTGGACCATGGCAATGTTTAAATGTACGGCCATAGTTGGGCTATGGCATTTTAATGAAAAGATCATAACTAAGTTATGGCACCTTGAGCATAAGACCATGGTTGGACCATGACAATATATATATGTAAGACCATAACTGAGCTATGACATTCTAATGATAAGACCATAATTAGGTTATGACACTACAAATGTAAGACCATGACAGGGACATGGCAATGCATGTGTAAGACCATAGTTGGACTATGGCACAAAAAGAACGATGTACTCATATCCGTAAGCCATTCTTCGATTCAGAAAGAAATAGTAAAAGACTTATGTGATTGAATTGAAATATTTATAGATTATTATTGATATTGATCTGAAGGAAGTGTGTTTATTGATTATATTATAATTTACAGGGGAAAATGTATGATTTATTTACAATTTAATTTATTATATTAAGTTCGGTAAGATCAATGTTTAACTTATTGAACTTACTAAGTGTCATTAAGCTTACTCGTGTTGTTTAATGTTTTTGTAGATTAACGTGTAATCGGGAGATCAGATCAACACATCAAGTTACACTATCCAGTTTAATCTAGTAGTTTTTGCAATGTAAAATTTGGTTTATTTGGCATGTATAGGATTGGTTTGGCAATGCAATAGTTTGAATTGTGGCTGTTAATCTAAAATGTTTGTATGTATGTAATTAGTAGTATAATTTGATAAATCAATGAAATGAGTTAAATAGGTAAGAATAAGTAATTGAAATATTTGTGATGTTATGTTATGTGGAGAACACGTTTTAGCTTGAATTGACTGTTTGGTTGGGATATATTGGTGTATGTGATTATTGAGTGCAGGTTAATGTCAAAATAGGTGAGAAAAGTGGCCTTAAAATGACCTATTTTCGTCCACACGGGCAGAGACGCAGGAGTGTGTCTTAGCCGTGTGTGACACACGGCCTAACACATGGGCATGTGACTTGGCTGTGTGTCCCCTATACCTTAAAATTTCAAACAAAATGCCCAGGTTTTTACACACGGCCTAGCACACTGGCGTGTGACTTGGCCATGTAACCCTTGCACCTTACACATGGCCTAGCACATGGGCGTGTGTTTGGCCGTGTGACCCAAGTCAAAGAGTTACACAGGTAATGACACGAACTGGGACACGGCCGTGTGCCTCATATCGAATGCCCACACGGCCTAAGACATCAGCGTGTCACACGGCCGGTCACACGGGCGTGTGTCCCTTGCTTCTAAGAAATTTTTTGAGATTTTGGGAAAAATTTCCTGAGTACCTGGTTTAGTCCCGATTTACTTCTAAGGTGAATATTGGCTCTCGAGGGTCTATTTAAAGGACAATATGAGTGTTATATGATTGATTCTTAATACGTGTAACAAAGGTTGTGAAACAAGCGTATTTAATTCATAAAGTTTGGTAATGCTCTATAACCCTGTTCCCGTGACGGATAAGGGTTTGGGGTGTTACATTCAGTCTATTTGTATGTTGTAATAACTTAATTCTGATTATAATTATTTAAATATGTATTATTTGTGATTATACTTTGCTTACTTTGAATTTTAGTGAATCTTTTAAGTTATTTTTGGATATCTTATCATTTTTTATGAAAATTTCATGGTCAATTTATAGATTTTTAAATTTTTAATATAGTATTTGGTATTTGAGTTTGGGTTCAATGTTTAATTTGACACATATGCTCTGATAAAAAAAATATTTATACTTAATTGAGACGAAAAAAAAATATAAAATTAAACATCGAAATAAAACTCAATTAGACTTTATGTACCAAATTAAATATTAAAGCTACATTAAAGTAGGTTAAGATCGACATAAAATTTATTGAACTTTAGTATTCTCATATAAAGGTGTAACTAAGTCTGATTAGTGAAGAAGCATAACATCGACTCACATATTTAAACAAATTAAACTGATAATCGCATTTAGTTATGAACATATATATTATTTTGATGTTAAATCATGGCATTGCCTCTGTATGATGGTTTCAGCATTATAGGTAATATCAATTTATGAGGTGGAGACCAAAGACACCCACCACTGCTATCTACCATTTCCGTTCACATCCTCCATTGATTTTCGTAGAATGGTATAAGAATTTACCAAAAAATTATCATAGCCTCTCTCTCTCTCCTGCTTGCACTAAACACACATCGATTTTTCTTTTTTGCTTGCTGTCCTCTCAATAGCTTCATTTATAGGGGATCGAGCCCGTAAAGAAGGAAAGTGAGGGTGTAGTAGGAGTAAAAGCGAAGCAAAGAAAGCAACGCATCAAGCCCCAACATCCTACACGCGTCCTCACCTATACCCCCACAGTGCGATACATTTTTTGCGATTAGCCATTTTCATTTCATTTACCGCACCTTCCATTTTGCATGGCTGAAAGGCATGAAGTTTTTCTTTAAAAAAAGAATCTTGAAGTTGAAGACAAAAACAAAACGCAAACAGGGTCTCTTCATTATTCTAGAATTAACCCACTGTTGGTACCCCCAAAACAAAAAACAAAAAAGGTAAAAAGGAATTGAGTTGTCGTGCTGGAGAGCAGTAAATTGCATGGGGAACTGTTCTGTGCTTTTAATTTCAAACTTTATTTTTTTTTGTGGATTTTCGCCAACCATGTATGTATGTATATATATATACTCTGCATAGTAACTTTCACTTTACAATGGAGGCCGCATTAATCAGCCCAAAAGGAACACCCTACTTGGAGATATATTAATTGGGTAAAAAACAGGGTACAAAATAAAAGCTCTTACACCCCTACCTAGAAAAACTTGTAGTAATGTGTAAAACAGCTAGAACCTACTTTAGAGATACCCCAATTTATTTCAAGAATAAAACTGTGCTGTATGGTTAATGATAAGACAATGATTTATTTATATATTCATTTTCATGTTTGGAATTAGAAAACAACCCTTCATTCAACCTTCAACTAGGGGACTTAATTTTTTATTCCTGAAGGAACTTTTAATCCTCCAATTGTTGATTTTTTTTAAAAATATTTTGTTCTACGGAACAAAACAGTATGACAGTGCAACCATAAATGATATTCCTCTATACATCTTTCCCAGAACCAGAGAAGTAAAGGAAGAAGATTAAGTAGTAAAAGATTGTTTAATTAATATTGATGTTCTAAAGTTGTATCCAGGTCCAACCAATGAGAGTTCCAAAACACATCCAGCTCATCATCGTGCATGCATCAAGATTTTACTTGCAGTATTTTTTATGAATCAGTGGAGATTCTTAATTTTCCCAAATCATGTTATGAATACATTGACAGGCTTGCGGGTTCAAAATATATCCGGTGCTATTATTATAGATATTAGATATTAGAGTTGCCCCGCCCCAAACCCCTCACCAGTAGTTTTGCTTTGTGTCTTTGGGTTTGGGGCACTGCAATCACAGGTTACTTTCATGTATTGGGTTTTGTGTACAAAATGCCAATTCCAACCTTCACCCTTTTTTCTTTCTCCCCAAATATAAATGCCAAAAAGGCAAATTTCAAATATAAATCCCTTGGTAATGAAAAAAAGAAAAATTGTAAAGTCCAAATTGGCATCGGAAGGAGAAGGGATCGGTTGGACGGGGGTCCAGAGATACAAGTTACGGAATGTCACGTGTCGAGTAAATGTAATGCATGGCCCATGCCATGATTCAGGTCTGGATCCGATAGGCTTGCAATAATTAAATAAACAAAAAACAAATCCATAAAAGAAAATTTCAACTACTTCCTGCTTTCTAAGTACTAACCCTTTGTTTGCTGCAGCTGAGCTGAGCAAACCCACAAAACACGTCCTTTTGCTTACACTGCTCACTTCCCTCCCAATCCTCTAGTGTTTCAGATAGGGATTAGAGAGAGATGCCTCAAGCTCTGTCTTTTGGCCTCTCGTTCTTCGTCTTCTTATCTGTTCTATAATGAACCCAACATAAACATTTTTAGAAAAGAAAAAAAAAAGAGAGGAAAAAAGCTATTCTTTGGTGGTGAACAATGGCTTTGAACTCTTCTTTTGTTTTTGATGCACTTTATTGTTTAGAAGAGAATTGGGAGGAAGAACCCAGAGAAGGCTACTTTGTGGAAGTAGAAGAAGAAGGAAGTTGTTACAATCATGGGATTAATCAGTCGAACTCTTTTCCCACTTTGTTAGACCAAGACTTATCCTGGGAAGGCGATGAACTTTCCTCTTTACTTTCAAAAGAAGAGCAGAATCTACTGTATGATAGCCTTCAAAGCAATGGGAATCTAGCTGGGGCTCGCCGTGAAGCTGTGGAATGGATGTTAAAAGTCAATGCTCACTATTCCTTCTCTGCTCTCACCGCTGTTCTTGCCGTCAACTATCTTGATAGATTCTTGCTTACGTTTCCGTTCCAAAGTGAGAAGCCATGGATGTCTCAACTAGCTGCTATAGCTTGTCTTTCTCTCGCTGCCAAAGTGGAGGAAACCCAAGTGCCTCTCTTGCTGGACTTGCAAGTATTTATCCATGTTACTTTGTTAGCTGAGTTTTCTTTACTTTTTCTTATTTATTGGTCATTTGATTCAGCCTATTAATCTTGTTTTGTTGTCGATCTGTTTAGGTTGAGGAGAGCAGGTATGTGTTTGAGCCCAAAACCATCCAAAGAATGGAGATTTTGGTACTCTCCACCCTTCAATGGAAGATGAACCCTGTTACCCCACTTTCATTTCTTGATTACATTGCAAGGAGGCTTGGATTAAAGGACCATCTCTGTTGGGAATTCCTTAGGAGATGTGACCGCACTTTAATCTCTGTCATTTCAGGTTAGCACCAAAACATGAACCATTCTCCTTTATCTATCAGATACTATTGATAAGAATTGAATTGAATGCCTTTTGTGTAGAAGAATAAATAAGATGAATCCCATTGCTGTATATCTGTTTTCTGCGATTCTCATATTTCATTTAATTCATCGGCAGACTCTAGGTTTATGTGCTACCTTCCTTCTGTAATGGCCACTGCTACAATGCTGCACGTTGTGGATTGCGTAGAACCTAATCTTAGAGTTGAATACGAAAACCAGCTATTAGGCATCCTGGGAATTGATAAGGTATTGTTTTATCTTCACTTATTCTCTTTCATCACTAATTCTAATTCTCTAGCTTTTGCCAAGTGTTAGTCTTAAATCTTGATTCTTCCTTTGGAACAGGAGAAGGTAGATGAATGCTGTAAGCTGATAACAGATCTGGTAACAACAATAGTTCAAGGGAACCTATCAAAGAAACGTAGGTTTAGTAGCTCAATTCCACGCAGCCCGAATGGCGTAATGGATGTGTGGTTTAGTTCCGACAGCTCGAACGATTCGTGGGCGGTGGCATCATCCGTGTCCTCTTCACCCGAGCCTCAATCCAAGAAGAGCAGAACTCAACAACAACAGCTTCTGGAAAAGCTAAGCCATGGTCCTTTAGATTTTCTCAGCATTCCTCGCTAAATTTCCATCTTCAATTTCCTTAGACCATAAACAGTCTTTTGGAATAATAACATTGCTCTTCTTTTTGTATTACGATGCAAGTTAAATTGCTTACCATCTCTGCATTTTCCTATACCAATTGAGCCTCATCTTCAGATTCTGATGCTTAAAACCATCTGCTTAGTCTGAATGGTTTTGAAATTTGCAAGCAGAGATGGTTTGCATTTTATCCGGAAGAAATTTCTTTTGTTTTTTCTTTTAAAAAAAAATATGAACATAGCAATGCAGAGTCCTTAGCATTAATGCTTTAGGCCTTTTTGTTGTTTTATCTTTTGTGAGGAATAATATTGAAATTTTCTTCTAAAAGAAATGGGACATTTATAATATACTACGTCCACATTGTCATGATTGAAATACATAGGGAATTGTGTATTTATATATCAGAATACATGCAGAATAATATACTTTTGTACGTATATATATTGAAATACAATAGCGAAATCAAATATGGGGTGGAGTTGGGGATCAAAAAACCAAAAGTGCGGGACGTTGAAAGTGTCCACATAACTTGAGTTTTTGTTTGCATGTGAAGGGAGGAACATGTTGTCGGCCACCCACAAATTTTGGGTTATATTTTTTGTGACCATAATTTTGGGGTTTGACCTCGTTGGAAGAGCTCATCTTCGTTTGAATTTTGCCCCCTGCTCTGCTGAGTGAGTGGTGTCCAACTGAGTGAGCCAACAGCGTTTTCGAACCATGATTTTTTAATTACTCTTCTTTGCTTGCCTTGATTTATCATCTAAACCCTAAACCATCCCATTTAAAAAATGCTTCTCCTTGTTTACCATGAATCACAGTAGCGTTGTAGATAGAAACTGGTTGAAGGCATTGCAAAGACAATGAGAGCTACCCTTTGACAAGGCAATGCATATATATATATGATATAGTCCCTTAAAGTTAAGTTGGTCTCGAATTTGAGTGCTATAAAGGAAGGAAAAACAGTAGAAGAGCTTTAATTCGTTTACAGATTCGACTTCAAATAAGAATTTGATGTTGGAAAACTTTGAAAAAGAAATGAGTAAAGAAGCAGGACATTTGATTAGAAAATACAATATAATTTAAGAAATTTCCCTCACTGCCTGTCAAAGTTAAAATCCCATAGGGCTAAATGGATCATAATACAAAGTTGTTGACGATTTCAGAAAAAAAGACAGTGCAAGAAGGTTGGCATGTGCTTTCCTTCCCACCACCTTTTTTTTTTTTTTTACTAAAGGGGGAATCATGACTCATGGCTTGGCTTTATTCACAACTTATTATATTACAATATTTACTTGTCTCTAGATTTATTTATTTTATTAAATTGCTTAATCTGGTAGAATTACTCATAGTCTTTTTAACTTTTATATAAGAGGATAATGCGTTTCAACGCATTCAAACTCATATCTCCCTTCACTGACAATAATTCAAATACTAATCGAGTTAAAACTTAACCGGCAACTCTAATAATTGTTTTATAACCTGTTAAGGGCTTAATATATAACATAAAGTTGCTTCATTTCCGCCCATATTGACCGTATCATTAATTCTTACTCTTGTGTACTTGTGGTCCTAATAATAACGACGTGTATTAATCTAAAATAAATCAGACTTATGGATCCTTTTTCTTTTATTAAAAAGAATCATAACAAAATGATGAAAACTAAACTAATTGAAATGAAGATTTTGAGAATCTGCACATTTATGGATTATCAGTAAGTTTCTAGTTATGAAATAATTTACTTAATGAAATTTGGATGGTCTAATCATTTTAGGTGTATTAATATAGACCCAAAAAAGAAAAAAAGGGGTTAAAGGGAAAAAAGAAGAAGAAATAAATCAAAAGATATTGTTTGGTTGTCATGAAAAAGAGGGAGAAAATTGGTGGTGCCATCTTCTCTTCTTTTATGGACATTGTGATTTGCTGTTATCATTTTAAACTCCCTGTTAGAATTGTGTAACTCAAATTCTAAGAGATTGCTTGCAAGTCAAGTTAAACAAAAATATATTTTCTTTCTAAAAGATTTAGTATTTATTAGTATAATATATTTAGCATTTATTAGTATAGTTTATTTGACTTAGTAATTTAGCCTATAAATAGGCTCTTTTACAATCTTAGAAATGAGACACACCCATTAGATTAGAACTCATAACACATTCAGAGAATTTTGTGTTTACGTTTTCGGGTTCTTTGTTTTTCGGGTTTTCAGGTTTAGTTTTTATCTCCATCTTTTGTACTCTTCATTCTTTTGCCATTATAGTAAAATTATCTTTGCCCGTGGTTTTTTATCCTCTTTAGAGGGGTTTTTCCACGTTAAATTTGTGTGTTCATCTTCTCAATTTCTTCTGCTATTTTTACTTGTTTGTTGCTTAATCGGGACGATCCTAACAAGTGGTATCAGAGCTAGTTTAACTTTCATAGATCAGCCCGTTCAGAGATGGCAGCAACAAGGTTTGAAATTGAGAAGTTCGATGGTGAGACAAATTTCAATCTGTGGCAAGTTCGGATGATGGAAATTCTAGTTCAAAATGGCTTGAAAAAGGTTGTTACAGGGAAAAAGCCTGAGAATTTAAATCAAACAGAATGGGAAGAGCTTGATGAAAAGGCCTTGTCTGCAATCCAGTTGTGCCTCGCGAATACTGTATTGCAGGAGGTATTGATGGAGAAGACCTCATTCGCCTTGTGGAAAAGGTTAGAAACTCTTTATGCGACTAAGTCTCTGGCTAACCGTTTAGTGTTGAAACAACGTCTATTTACGTTTCGCATGAACGAAGGTGAGTTTCTTAAATATCACATCAGTCAATTCATTACTCTTTTAAATGATTTAAAGAACGTTGAGGTTCATATTGACGATGAAGATCAAGCTATGCTATTATTGTGCTCTTTACCCTCTTCATACAAGTCTTTCAGGGAGGCCCTGATTTATGGCAGAGACAAACTCTCGTTCGAAGATGTGAAGGTTTATTTGTTGAGTAGAGACAAACTCGACAATGAGTTTGGTTTGAATAGCAAAGCAGATAGGCAAGCTTCCGTTTTGGTAGCATCAAAGAAACGAGACAAAATGTGTCGCTATTGTAAAAAGTTAGGTCACATCAAAGCAGATTGTTATAAACTGCGAAATAAAAGAGCTGCTGAGAGTAACAAGGAAGATGTAGCTGGTGCTAATTTGGTCGATGAAGGCGATGATGATTTCTTGTTAGTGTCAACGAGCGATAATTCCAAGCTTACGTCTGAGTGGATCCTAGATTCAGGATGTTCTTTCCACATGTGTCCCTATAGAGAATGGTTCTCCACATATAGTTCAGTTGAAGGTGGAGTTGTGCACATGGGAAACGATTCATCTAGTAAAATAATCGGTATTGGTACTGTTAAAATTAGGATATACGATGGGACGATTAGGACACTCTCAGATGTCAGGTATGTACCTAATTTACGAAAAAATCTCATCTCATTGAGTATTTTAGACTTTAAAGGATGCAGAATCAACATCGAGTTGAGCGACATTAAAGTATCTCGTGAAGCTCTCGTTTTGTTAAAAGGTAAAAGAACCGGCAGTCTTTATATTCTGGAAGGTTCTACAGTGACCGGTGAAATCGAACGTCCTTCGTCCGTTACGGAGTCAAAGTCAACTCATTTGAAGCGGAGGCAACTTGGTAATAGGAGGGAAAAAGGTATGACCGTTTCGTTGAAGAGAGGTTCTCTTTTGGATGCAGGTTTTGAAAAGTTAGGGCACTGTATTCGTGAAAATCAGACCCGGGTTAGTTTTGATTTGGCAGTGCACAAGTCGAAGGCTAGAAGTCTTTCAGCTTCTAAGCATAGATTCGACTCAATTAATTCCCTGCATAGTTCAAGATAGGCCCGTGGTGGGTTTTGGCAAAGATGGCATTGAAAGAATTCGTGTCAAGGTGGAGATTGTTAGAATTGTATGACCCAAATTCTAAGAGATTGCTTGCAAGTCAAGTTAAACAAAAATATATTTTCTTTCTAGAAGATTTAGTATTTATTAGTATAATATATTTAGCATTTATTAGTATAGTTTATTTGACTTACTAATTTAGCCTATAAATAGGCTCTTTTACAATCTTAGAAATGAGACACACCCATTAGATTAGAACTCATAACACATTCAGAGAATTTTGTGTTTACGTTTTCGGGTTCTTTGTTTTTCGGGTTTAGTTTTTATCTCCATCTTTTGTACTCTTCATTCTTTTGCCATTATAGTAAAATTATCTTTGCCCGTGGTTTTTTATCCTCTTTAGAGGGTTTTTCCACGTTAAATTTGTGTGTTCATCTTCTCAATTTCTTCTGCTATTTTTACTTGTTTGTTACTTAATCGGGACGATCCTAACACTCCCCAAAGTTCAATCTCATCCTTTTGACCCATTGAGCATGAATGAGTTAAATTTTTTTTAAAACCTTATAACAGGGGAAGCAGCTTCATTTCCATGGTTATGTAAACTGATCATCTCCTTTCTTCGAAGCCATTGACATTGACTCATCACACATACCCCCTGCCATTTGCCTGCCTAAAAGATTATGTTTCATTTCCAGGCCATTGCATATTTGTGATAGTGGGGCTAACTCTGCACACCACAGGCATTCATTTATTCTACTTTCCCTTGCCAATAAATAAATGAAGATCAAAGTCTGAAATTTAATAGGAAAATGGAACTGTGCTAAAGGAAAAGTTTAAAAAGTATTAGTGAGCAAAGCAGTGGAGAATCAAGATTGACAAAGTAATTTTTTCAAGTCTGGCAACTTCAAAAAAAAGAATAAAAGAAAGGAGCAAATTGTGGTTAGACATTGTTAATTCCGATAATATTTATTGGCCCTGTGATTTGGTTCTGAGAAAAACAGAGGCATCCACCCCTTCTAATAATAAAACAAACGGACTTTCTCCATAAGGCTTAGAAAAATTGGATTCTGACATGGACGGCCTTTAGAACACTGGAGGAAACTGCAAATCTGCAAGCACATGCAAGCAACATCTACTGCTGTTATCAGTCCAGTAAAAGGGCCTTTGTCAATTGTAGGTTTGGCCCTCTGTTTGTTGCAATTAATATTTGCCACTGTTTCATTGTTAAGTCAATAATTGACTATGTAGGTCGATTATATTATAGAACAGAACACACTGTTAAAGTGAACGGCTCATTCATTATTTCGTTATTTTGCATAAATTATTGTAAAACAAAGGTGATTCAAACCAGCTAGCATTAGTGTGTCGACACAGATACGGTTGAAATTGGGAGACCTCGAAACTTTAGCCAAAAAAATTATACAATGAAGTAATGTGGCAAAAATGACTGATATAACACCCATTAAGCCTCACCATATAGACAGAGAGGGACCCTTAATATCGATGGAGGAGGCCCACACTGGGGATATAAGATTGTACATTAATTTCAGCTTGATGGAACCCTCTCGGCCTCAGGGGATACACATTCCATGCGTGACTCGTATTATAATTTTGATTCTGTAGGCCGAAAATGGTGAAATAAAGTTGGTAAATAGCGTGGTATATTAAAAATTAACTTGATTTTAATCTTTTGTATCATATTTTTTTTCTATTCACATCCCCTTAATATAAAAAAATATTTTAAATTTTTTTTATTGAGTTTTAGTTTAATTGATATCGGTATTGTTGTCAATATAAGAGTACATGGATTCGAGTGCATTAAAGCGTGTTATTCTCTTATTTCAGAATTGGGGAGGGACAATGAATAGTTCTAAGCATTGTATCAGAAAACAAAGATTAAAAATCGTGATGTTACGACAAAAAGTATGTTAAAAAAATATATTTTAAAAAATTAAATCATGCATGTTGATAATTGGGCCCGGCCGAACCCTTTGTAGTTGATGTAAAGTTTTTTATAGATATTCTCCTTAGCCAAGCCCAAACCTTGAAAGGGTGGGGGTGTATCTTCTCCATTGATAAAAGAGGGTATGTTCACTGCATGTATTATTAAATTAAGTTTTTATATACATGAATCAGTTTTTGTTAACGCAATTTCCAATATTGGAGGTCTGATTTCTTTAATAAACAATGAACCCTTTTTATTTAAATTCTGAATTTCCCTTCTGCAGATCTTGAATAATTTAAAACTAGTTTATTGATGTTAAGGAAAAAAGACAACGTATCAAACACTTAGGCTAAAAGAACCCAAGAAGAAGTATTGTTATATAAGATGTGAAGAAGGCTAAAAAAACACTTTAGAAAAAGAATAAATCCTATTTCTACCATATTCCTCAATAAACGTAAAATGGTTTTAATGACATGTGAAAAATAGAATAAAATTAAAGTTTTACAGGTATAGATGAAAATCTTCCTATCACAAGTAATGGTGAGATCAATAAGCAGATGTAGCACAAATGTTAGCTCCCTTTTGTTGGGATGATTCCATGCAAACCAATCCTCATCATCAAATGCCAACCGGAGGAGCTCTCTTCACAATCATTCCGAAACAACACTTCCACTCACCAACTTTCCTCCATATGAAATTAAAAGAAAAAATAATTTCGGAACCAATTTCCTCTTTTAAGATGCTATACTGCTTAACTTTTTAGCCAAAACCATTTTGATCCACCAATTTAACATCCACATGGGGTCGTCTGCAGAATACACAGCAAACCCTACCATTTGTTACAGCCAGCTCAGCCAAGAGATGGGACATGTTTACATTTGATTGCCAGTTGGCCAGAAGATAACTGATTAGTATAATTGTTAAGAAGGGTTGATATCAGTTGTCTAAGACTTGGTTTTGGTCTTCAAATTTTGGTGATTGTGTGGCAGCTTGTTAAAGGTTGGAAGACCACATCATGCAATGTGACTAATGAAATGATTAGTACAAAGGGGAAGAAAGTAGAGCTTGCTATTGACTGGAGTGTGAAAGTCGAGAGATGAATGAAGTGTTGAAACGAAATTAGTAGGAAGAGAAGAGAGTAATGGCAGATGGGATGGAGCCATCCCAAAGTTTAAATGTACACAAGCGAGAGATGTGGAGATCCCGAGTGAAAAGCCACCCGTGACGCGAATCTATTGGAGCGCACAACCCTCTGTCCTTTCTTACTTTCTATTGTGGGCTATGTATTATGAGGTGAAAAAAGCAGCCACAGAAACAAAGTATCTTCAAGATTCCGTGAATTGTGGTGAAGTGTTGGATACCCATCAAATTCTCAAAATTCATCTTTTTGACCGCTTTACTGTCCTTGTCTGCGAGTTGTTTAATCAGTCCTTACGATTAATGATTGAATACAATTTTTATTAATTGAAGTTTTAAAATTATTAATTGCTAACTAAATTGTATTTCGTTAGGGCAGTTTGAAAGGTCTCATTTGCGAGTAAATTTTCACATGAAAATATTTTAAAGATGTCACTTATTCATTGCCACGCTACACCACACCATATCATTCTATAGTGTCACCCTATCTAAAATCTTTAATATCAAACCACTTGATCACTTATTATTGGTTCACTAATAGTGACCTCACACGTGACACCTCGGCAAAGAGATGACATATAAATAAGGATCAAGGCCTAAGGTCGAAGACAAGCAACTTACATCTCCTCTTCTACTATCTCACTCCTAGCTCCACCTTCTCCTTCTTACTATGTGACTATCTTATTAGATTGCTCTACGTCTTAATCTAAAGGAGGTGAATCATCCATCTCCATTACCAATCATTCCTTATATCAAAATATCAAGATAATTTCAATAACCAAAATAGCAATCAAATATTAAATTTCAATTAACCCAACGAAATAAATTAACAAGTAATATTTTTAAAAAAATTGTTTTCATTAATCAAACTAATTTTTTTTATGATTAACCAATTAATCAAACTTATCAGCTAATTCAATTAAAACCAAATCCCATCATATTGGAGGTTTTGTGGAACGAATATGGCAACCCTATCTTTCTGAAATTTATGAACATCTCTTTGATAAGAGGAATTAGCCCCCGACAGAAAATGGAAAAAGAAAAATATAACGTATAAGATTAAGCCACCCGAATCTTATTTATGGTAGGGAAAATTGTGATTGAGTACGGAGAGGCAAATATTAGGAGTACATGAATTTTTTAAGTACAAATCACTATCAAACTTTAACACTTGTGTTGGCCAGCAGTCTACCACTACGTTTGTCTGTTACTTTTCCTTTTCCATTTGAATTCATTTAATTCGTTGAATAAGCATCTTCCTCCCCGCAATAGCCACGTTTGGTGCCTCTGCGTCGCCTCATCACGCAATAAAATGACCTTTTGCATTTCCCCAAACACCATGTCTTTCACACATCTACACAAATCACACAGTTAGAAAAGCAATTTAATTTAGGAATGTCTTTAATTGATGATCAAAGCTTGTTTGCAAAATTTATCAATTGGATTATAGGTAAATTAGTATCAATTTTAGGTTTAATCTTTGTACAATCTTTACCTATTCTCTTTATTAAAAGAAGAAGAAGAATGGTTTAAAATTTAGACAATTACATAAATATATTTATAAAAACACAATTATATTGTCGACCCTTGATGAAGTTAAAATATATATAATAAAAGCAATACGAGGTTAGAGATGTAAAATTATTTAAGCTAAAAGTAACCTTTTAAATAATTCATTTATCATCATGTGTGTAGCTTAATGTGCTTAATTGTATATATTTTGGAGGGAGAGGGACCTACTCTACAAGATTCAGAATTGAAAGGATAAAAGGAACAACTGAATGGAGACAATTAAGAATGCTATTATTTGCAGATAGAGTTTTAGTTCGGTTGGTATGGGTATTAGAGGATGTGAGTTCGAGTCCGTTGAAACGTGTTATCTTTCTATTTACGAATTAGGGAGGGGCTATAGATAATTTTAGCTATTGTGCCGAAAAAATTAGATATGACCAGAATCTATAACAAAATTTACCAACAAATGGAATTTTAATGATCTAACAACAATTTCTCTATAAAAACAACTTTTATTTTCAAAAGCTTTACCAACAAATGGAATTTTAAATATTAATAGATTTATAAACTTTAGAAAAAGCTAGAAGTTACAGACAATCTCTATCATTTATTTTTCAAATGATAATTAAATAGTCTATTTATCTAATTTAATAAATAAAAATGTGGTGAGGGTGATTTTATAGTTTCAAAAATAAAATACAGACTATCATCTAACACAATCCATATTGAGAGTCCATGGGCATTGCCATAATGACACCTGCCCAGAGAGGGAATGGGGATTTGGTGAACTGGGATAATGGGTTCATTTTAGATTCGATACCTAACATTTTTTTGATTATGCAATCAGGTCTCTATTTGAATCATTTAGCATGTTCAATTAGGTCCATATCTTTAATTAATTAATTAAAATTTTTTACTAAATTTAGACCAAAATAAGTTATATTTGCTCATAATAATAAAATATTATGTTTGAATAAAATTTATTAATTATTTATAATGTTAATCATTTAAACAAGATTTTATTAATTTAATAATTTAAAACTATATTTACAAATTTAAAAGATAATAACTTGAATTTTTTTAATTAGAATTACATATTTATATATTAATGTTATATCATTAGAGGTTCTAATTGTATTTGTTCATTTTGACATAATGGTTAAAACTATCCATAGCCTCTCTTCAACCTATAAATAGGAGGATAATGCGTTTCAGCGCACTCAAACCCACATATTAACTCAATCGGCTTATGATATAATCAAGTTGTGTACGGAGAAAATTATCAAATTTAATTGATATATTCCAATAACTCTCCGCTTTAAGCTAAGGGTCTGTTTGATTGGTAGTAAAATGTTTTCCGTAAAATTATCAAATGTTACCAACACAAAAAATAAAGACGAGATAATAAAAATTATTGAAAAAGAAAAGCAAAACAGTAATCCATAGCACAACAAGAAACTAGTTATATTGTTGTTCTCTTTTTTCTATCCAAACCCAAAACAAAACATCAAAACCGCATTTAGTATTGCCAAAGTCTTTTATGGTTCCATCTAAGATTTGCAATAAATGAATTTGAAACTACTTAGGACCAATGTCTTTGAGAGCACAGATCTGCTCTTCCCCCATTGCAGACATAACAGGCACAACCAGGTCTTTCCCCTCAGCAAAACCATCCTTGATTTGCAATCACACCAAAACACATGAATGTAAAATTATATAACTACCATCTTCATGATATGTAATTTGGAACCAACATTTTCATGTTTGGATATATGGACATCACATCAGGCACCAGTCGCAAGAGATATTAGTAAAATGCAACTCATATTTTCATGTTTAGAATGTATTTGTCATGTATATATAGACATTTGCATCAGGTACAAGTCGTGTGAGTTAAGATAATGTATAACAACCTAGTAAAATTATAGCAGCACATATATAAAAGAACAATACAGTTCAGCTAGTACAACATGAGAAAAATGACTATATTTCCCTAAAAGAATATGGGGTTCAATAAGGTTCCCCGCATCATACGGCCAGGAAATTATAGAAGAAAAAGACAGAAATCGATCAAATATAAACCTCTCATTCACAATTTTAACTGCACTCCTCCTTCTGTAGAAGAAAGAGGCTGCAAACTTGCTTTTAGAACT
This sequence comes from Gossypium hirsutum, assembly GCF_007990345.1. Lineage (NCBI taxonomy): Eukaryota > Viridiplantae > Streptophyta > Magnoliopsida > Malvales > Malvaceae > Gossypium > Gossypium hirsutum. The sequence continues at coordinate 18,697,935 of NC_053441.1, forward strand.
TTTGACAGAGGTATTGTCCACTTAGGCTGCAAACTGGATTATATCATTTAGGGGTTATATCATTTGGTATAATTTGTTTAATCCTTTCCTTTAAAACTTCCATACATTCTAATGGATAACCTTAGCCACTTCGAAATATGTGCTCCATTCTTTTCATCTTGATCACAAAAAACCATTTCCATTTAAATATGCATTAAAAAGAAAGGGGATAATTACTATCATTTTCTTAATGTTATTAAGAACATTACCTCAAATGCAGCAAAATATCACAAGCCATATTTTAGTTAAATAAATATATGGCGTCAGACTGTTATACTGCTGAACTTTGGTACGAAAACATCTAATAGAAGACTCTAAGGAAGTGCAGCTACTAGCTAATAGTAACATCTGCACATTTCTAGGGGCATTGCTTCACATATTTATACAAGTTTAATGCTTTGGTACAATCAAGTAGAGCTGACAAAATTCTTCAGAAAAAGAAATAGGGAATTTTCAGAAGCTCAAGATTTGTTTTACTTGCCCTGTACAACTCATCCTAGCCAAAAAATGCACAAAGCAAAAGTAGAAAACAGTTCTAGACTTAACCCAAACCCAACTGGTTATCATATGATATGCATTTAGTGAATATGCCTATGAATCTCACTATAGGCAATGCAATAAACCATCAATGAATACTCTGTTTCATATAAAAGATTACCCTAGTCCACATCTTATCCTATCCATCTACGTTTTGGGGAAGAGCTTTGCTCTCTTCCATATTTGCTCACCTAGCAGACAAATAGTGAACTATCACAAGTCCATGGCATCACTGGTAATTTGAGCAAGGGATTAGACATTGGCCACAAAGATGTTCCCTTGTATATTCATTTGATAGTAAGTTGTGTGATTTATCAAAAACAAAAGTAAGTTGTGTGATGTTAGCATTTTATATTCAGAAGCTTGTGTAATAGCTAAAACCAAATCCAAAATGATTACCTAGTAAGATGATGGCAGAATTTAACAATCACAATTGAAGGGTTAGGGGAGTTTAAAGAGAAACTCAGTAATCTATTTTTTATCTCTCTAAATCAGGGCTACTTCAAATCTTTTCATACCTCATGTGTCATGCTATGAACTGGAGCATCTGCATCTCCGCCAATATTTTTAGCAAAACCTTCATATGACTGAACCCCCGGCAGAGATCCAGGCAGCTGTTGAAGGAAATTACTGCATCCATCACCATTGCCATCTTTCTGCCAAAAGAAAAAAAGATTGAAACATGCATATTTTATCTCCTAATATACACGGTACTATTTCCAGATTAGATGGGGAAGACAGAAATCAATTATTACCTGAGGACCAAAGTTTTTACATTCTTTGTCCTTAGAAGAAAGATCAAATCTATCAGAGTAAAACTTTTGAAATCCATCAGATATCCCTTGAGCAGAACCTTGGTCATCTTCAATCTTCAATCTTCAACAACTTTTGAAATCCATCAGATATCCCTTAAGCCAAGACCCGGCGAAGAATTCATGGTAAATTTGCCTGAGAAAGAGAGAAAGAGAGGAAACAAAACAGAATATGCTGAGAAGAGAAGATGAAGAACAGAAGAAGAAAAAGGAATGAAGAATGGAAGAAGAAGAAGAAGGAGCCTTACCTGGATTAAGGAGGAACCGGAAGAAGTCCTTGACCAAATTGATTTGCAACACAAGGGGAAGGGAGAAGGGAAGGGGAAGGGAAAGGTTAAAGGGGAGAAGAAGGCGTCATTTTTCGGAAAATGTCTTACCGAGTTTAAAAGCGTAAGACATTTTCCTCAAATTTGTAAGAGGTTTTCCCGTGTTGCGGAATTGGTTTTACAAAAGGAAAATATTTTCCTGCTATCAAACACTGGAAAACCTATAAAACCAATTCCGGAATTGGTTTTCCCCCTATCAAACACAGCCTAAATATTGTATAATGATTGGAGTTATAATATAGCTATATTATTATCTTTTACCTTTTTAGAATTTTATAATTCTTGAAATCAAACGTCACCTTAATTTTTTTTTCAAATTTAATTTGTGAAGCACTCATTTTAATAACATGAATCAATATATTTTACCGATTTAACATTAATTTGCTAGAAGTAGGTTTAATTTCAAGAGCTATACCAACCAATAAACTGAAGTTTAAGTTTTAATAATTATGATCTCAAACAATGAGAGCCTAATCTGAATGGCTAAAGTCATGGCTTAATGAAACCAAGCTTAAGAATAATTGGACATTGCAGCAAAACGCAGGCATCTCCTAGTAAATTACAGCTGTCCTCTCGGAATAGGTGCAGAAGTAGAACAATGTTATTTGTAGAGAAAATCAGTAAAGAAAGGAAGGGGCAGGGTTGAGGAGTGAATGGAGACAAACATCCAGCAAACTTTGAGTGTGCTTTGAGTCACCCAACAGCTTTTACTGCAAAATGCAGTGCCACCAGGCCAGGCCAGGGTTCTCCAATTTTACGCCGTAGCTTCGATGTGCATTCTACTTTTAAAACCAAAGCATCAATTTCTATAACTGTAACCATTTACGTACAATCTATGAATATACTCCATGCAACCTTAACTCCATTATTAGATTATGATGAAGATTTTCTATGTATTTTGGTATTAGAAATTAATCTCCAGTCAGACACAGGGGTCCCCAGCCTTTTGTTCATATTTTTTTATTGCCCGCCGCCTGTGCTCAGCTACCCTCTATCTAACTTTTGGCATTCATTATAATTAATCAACATTAGGCACTGCGCAAAACTATGAAAATCTTTTGGTGCGGAACTAAGTTATCAATATTTTAATGTAATTTTATCAATTTTATAATCTATATTTTATATTTTATATTTTATATTTTATATTTTTAAAAAATTAAATCAAAATTTTATATTTAAAAAATATAAAAATATAATTTTATTATTTACTAATATAAATTTTATATAAGATTTAAAGAGGTAAAAAATAAATTTCACGTTTTAGGGTACCGGCCCCTATCAACCCTCCCCCAGTTAGCACCAAAGTCAAACTGGATTAGTTTTCTAAATATAAGGTAAAATTCTTCTAAGGAATTCTTTTTAGTTAATAAGACTTAAACTTAATATATTACTTAAGAATTATCTAACTTTTTATCGTTTGATTTATTAAGACTTGTTCTAGAGTCAAGTAGTCTGTCCAATTAAGTATGTTTGTCTCAACTTACCAAGTTTAGATAAAGATTTTTTCACTTCGGGGCAAGCCGACCCGAACTCAATTTAAAAAAAAAAGTTTTAAATTAAAATTTAATTATAAAATATATAAAATAACAATTAAAATATATTTTTAATATTTTATTAATTTTTAATAATAAAACACGGCCTAACCCAAAAACAGACCTAAAGTTAAAAAATATTTTAAAATCTGACATCAACCCGATTTGATCGGATCTGACCCTATCTATGAATATTTCTAAATTCAACAAACATTAATCTTGTTTTCATAATTTTTTTAAAGAATCTTATTTTCGTTATTTAATCATTAAATTAATGAAACTTTAATATTTATTTAATCCATCCTACCAAATAGAGCTTATAAGTTTTAAAACCTAAAACCAGGGCTTCTTGTTGGCAGACTTCAAAATCAGAGTTGCACAATCTGCACGCCCGTAAGAAAGCCTAATAATGGCCATGCCCTTTCTATCCTTCCTCTTTTCTTTAAAGGGATTGTATGTAGTTATCCTTAAATTTGTCTAAAAAGTATTTAATTAGTATTTAATTGCTATTTGAATATGTATTTCATCATACATATGTCCCAATTTGTTAGTAACCTTAAAATTTTAAGGGCTAACATATTGTTTGCCCCCTAAAATTGTCCAAAAGTATTAAATTGGTATATGAGTTTGTCTAAAAAATTATACTTTTTAAAATGAATTTATATTTTTTAAAAAGATTTCTAACTTTTAATTTATGTATGCCACATGTTATATTGAGAGGTTATCATATGTTACTATAAGATTGGTCATTAACGCCACATCAATACAAACTAACGGTGTTAGTACATAGGTGCCAATATGAATGCTGGAATACAAGTTTAAATACCAACTAGGTAAAAAAAAATTAAATACCAACTAAATACTTTTGAATAAGTTCAAAAGACAATTTATTTATTAACCCTTTACTTTTATCTCTGATAAAAAAATCAAAATTGTATACATATCTTAGTTAAATATATTATACATGTTCAACATGATTCAAATTAGGAAAAAACAACATTATTCAGCATGCAAAAATCCAAAACCAACTTTGAAATGTTTAATACATTGTCTCTCCTGCTTTTATTTATTTATTTATTACTTTTCTTTACAATTTTGTGTTCTGTTCTGTTTAGGTGTTGTTTTAGTAAATTGTTTATTATGTTGTCGTATTTACTTCAAATACAATGACGTCTACTTAATTAATTCGTGCATGATTGTACAGGCATACAATAGTGTTTCAATAAGTCTGTATTTTTTTATTCGAGTTAAAAATTATATATATTTTAGGTATAAGAATTTTTTCGCCCTTCAACTTTACAACAAATATCATTTTAACTTTTTATTTAATTATTCGCTCTTACATTGATTGTTAAATAATCTTAAAATAGAAAAATAAACATTTTGGGATAGGATGAATCACTAGAAAAGGTCCAAGTGACTTGTTATACCTGGATATGGTGAATCATTGTTAGCCACCACTAGTAGGCTTCCTCTTTAAGCAATGAAACCGTGTATATGCCACGCTCGGGCGGTGTATACTCCAACTGATCTAATAGTCACTCTATTGTTTCTAGGCAATTCTCAGCAATTTCGGGTTCTGTACTCTGACTGATCTAATAGTCACTCTACTGTTTCTAGGCAATACTCAGCAATTTCGGGTTCTGTGCCTTTCATAACTTTAACTTCAGTGGTATCATACTCTCTGGCTATTTAATTGGAGCTTTTCGGGCTCCAATCGAGGAAGCGGATTGGGGTGCAACTCTGACAGCCCTATGCAGAACATCCATGATAGTATGTTAAGAGTGCTTCATCTCATTGACCTTCACGTCACGGTCTCACAGTTCTAGATGTATGTCGCGCACTTGGTTGATCATTATCAAGCATCGTATGTTCATTCTCGTCTCCTTTCTCTACTCGAGAAGCTCTCAACTCTATTTTATCACTTATCTCATTTTTCAATTCGTCAGACATCCTTTAACTATAGTAAAACAAGCAATAACATAATTAACATCCAAACTTAGCTCAGACTTAATATTGACAATGTCGTGTATTTATTTTAGACTCAATTTTAATGCTCAATTTAGTTCAATAATCAAGTAAACTCTAGTTTTAATGCCAATAAATGTGACACTCCACATCCAACCTGATAGCCAAATCTAAATATGTGACATTACATTGTTGGAGAAACTTAGATTAATTCACCCTCAATTAGCAAATAATGTGGCATTCAAGAAATTCGATTCTTATACATACTTATTATACACACACATATAATTTAATTAATTGTCAATCAATTGTCTTATTAGCATTCTAGAGTTGTATGAGGTTAAAAGCATAGTTAGAATTTGAATCCAAACTCATTTACCCAAAATCTATTGAGGGTCTCGAGACATAACCTTCATGTCTCGAGACATTATAAATTTTATTTCTCATTTGATGTTGAAGTGTCTCAATACATTAGAGTTTATGTCTCGAGACTAAATCCTTCCTGTCCCAAGACTAATCTCGAGAAATACCTTCTATGTTTTCTTAATTTAGTTTTGATGTTTAGATGTTTCAAGACAGTAGATTATTGTATCGAGACCTAGAACAAGGTAAAACTATTTTAGCTTCAATGTGCCACTGCCTAAAGACATAGGCCACTTTGTCTCAAGACCTATGTGAGTTTGTCTCGAGACTTGCTTGGTAAGTTTCGAGACTTTACATAATGAGATGCAATAAATGGTAAATTTTGTTATTGAGTTCTTGAGGTATATTCTTACTGTCTCGAGACTCAAAAGTAAAATGACCTAAAATATATGTTTGTATGTATTCAAACCTTAACTAAGACAAACTCAAACTTACCAAATTTCATCACTATCATATAATCATTATTTCAAATACCATTCTAACACATATTCAGTAAGTCACCACCTAACAAGGTAAATAGCGTAAAGAAACACATATAATAATGCATAACAATCTACGTAGTCAAGCATCAAAATCCATCATTTAAAACATCATGAGTCAAGTTATCAAAATATACCAAAACCACCAAGATATACATTAAACCATAACACTCAACCTAGATATATGTCATAATTATATACATACAAAACGAGCACAAATTTGGTCCGAGTTGAGCTGCTAAGTTCTGGATGCTTCTGGCTTGATCTACTAAATCTATACGAAACTTGTGTTGCAAAAATTTAGTTTAAAAATGGTTTTCTATCATAGTGAAAAATTAAAATTTTGAAAAAACAAGCTGGTTTGTAATATTTATAGCAATAAACTTTCTCGAAAAGTACTTGTGCTTAGTGTGAAACGGATCCTAAACGCTTCCAACTTTCAACTAGACAATCTTGTTCGCTATTCTCGTACTACAAATCACTTCGAGTATGGGCTTGAACAATCACTAATTAAACACAAAACCAAAAACAATCACTTTTAGTAGGAAAGTAATTCTCTCTCAATAGAAACCGATAGAATTGTTATTCTTATAAAATAGAATTTATACTTAAAAAATAAATTATCATTATTTTCGGGCAGAATAAAAATATTTGAAATTGTTTTATGAAGCTCATGTAAATAGCTCTACTAGTACTATCTATTTATAATGAGAGATAGGATAATTTGGTTGAATTAGTAAAATACAAAGAATATCCATTTAATAGAAAAACTAGTTTCCTAAGCTAACTAGAAGAAGGGGGTGGCACACCCTAATTAAGTATACTAGGGTTGTCGTCCCTCGTATGTATTATGAGGGGTTTTAGTTCTCTTATGTATTGGGTTCAATTATATACACTTCATAAACTTTAAACCTAACATTTTATAATTTAATCTAATCTAATGCACATTTTTTATTCCAAAAATAAATGTTATTTATTAATTTAATTTAATTAATAAATTAAATTTCTAATTAAATAATTTTCTCTCCCACTAATTAACCCATTAACTTGACTATTAATCCGTAACATTAACCAATGGTGGGATCCAACTGTTCACAATATGGTTGGCCACTGATCCTTCATTTATTGTGTAATGATTATTTTTGAGGACTTGACAATACATGGACCTATTCTGAGACTTCAATTAAACCTTCTTATTTACTTGTCAATGTATTTTTTTATAGAAATTAGCTTAATCGATTTATTTAATTAGTTCTATTTAATAATCTATCCTAAAATTTCATATTTTACTAACTTAATTTTAAAAAATTAGCCTAAAAGTTGATTTTTATTATACAGTTTAAAATCAAATCGTTACGAAAATGGTCTGAGGACAATCTTAGGGTGGGTTTGGATGGGCGATTGGGTGCAGTGCGGTGCGTTTAGCTTACTTTTTGTCTCACGCTACAGTATCACTACAGTATCTAATCTCATCTCCACCGCTGTTTTTACACTAACCGCAGGTAAACGCATCGCCCATCCAAACTCACCCTTACTATCCTAAAAATTCACGTGTCGGTTGGCTAACTATTCATGAGAGGTTATCAACCAAAGACAATGATTTCTTGGGGTTCGTAAGTTAATCTTGTTTGTGTGTTGTGCAATATAGAGGTGGAAATTAGGAAATAGGAACCACATCTTTTTTGAGAGGTGATATTGAATTTTATATTTTGATGATAGAAAAAATATAATTTTATTTTTTGAGTTGAAAGTACAAGTTTATCATATGTTAATTAAAAATTTTATAAATTATAAAAAAAGTTAAAGATGAAAATTTTCATTTTAGGTGTTGTTTGGCTTCGCCCTTGAACTTTAATTTAATGTATAATTGCATCCATAAAACTCTAATTACTATTATAAATTTAAAATTGATCTGAAATTCTACCGAAATTGAATTAACTAATTTACTAAATTAATCTATACTGATATAAATCTTTTAACCGCGTTTAATCTTAATCGACGTGGTAACCGACTAATACCAACTCAACGGGAAAACTAACAAAAATAAAATCAAATTTAATTATAATAAACTTGTAAAATAGGGATAAAAATTTAAAAACCATAGAAAAAATCTACTATTAAGGTTTTTTTAAATCGATAGTAATAAATAATTATTACTAAAAAAGTATTTATTTAATTTTTAAATTTTAAATAATGAAATTTGTAGTAAATAATACTATAGTGAGGCATAAGAGGCAAGTGGTGGACCGTAAATATTCCTTCAATTCTTTTCAAAAAAAATATTTAAGGAAGAAAGCGCGAGTCACCCCGCTGTGATTTTAATTTTACCGTGTAATAGGAAATGACAATGGTGTCCTCAGAGGAAGTGGGAGAGTACAACAGAAATGGAGATTTGACGAAGTCTATAAAAGCAGCCCAAAGGATCGAGTATTTTGTTCACGTAACAACTTCAACTAACGAAGAGGGCTTAAAGCGAGGCGCTAGGCGAGAGCGAGAGTGAGAGGCGGAAAAGGGAGGAATGGGAGCCTGGGCTATCGCTGTTCATGGTGGCGCTGGTGTCGACCCTAATCTCCCTAAGGAAAGACAAGACGAGGCTAAGAGACTCCTCACTCGTTGCCTTGATATTGGCATCTCTGCTCTCCGCTCTAATGTCCCCGCCATTGACGTCGTTGAACTTGTTGTATGTCCATTTTGCTTTCTTCCTTCCTTTCCTATCCTTCCCATTAACCAAATGCCAATGTCGTCAGAAACAACAATTTTAATCTTCCTTGCCTATTCATAATATAGTAACTAATAAGTAAAGATAACATCTTTTAATAATGAATATGCAGACATCATTGAAAACGCTCTGGAAACTTGATTCGTATCGTTGATTGTTCTTAATTTAGATCATTCGAATTTTAACTATTTTGGATACAATGGGGAGTTTTTATTTGGTTTTTCATTTTTTAATAAAAATTTGAAAATTGATTTGATAGGTGAGAGAACTGGAAACAGACCCGCTGTTCAACTCCGGGCGTGGGTCTGCTCTTACGGAGAAAGGAACAGTGGAAATGGAAGCCAGCATTATGGACGGGCCTAAAAGGAGATGCGGTGCCGTTTCTGGCTTAACCACGGTTAAGAACCCAATCTCCCTCGCCCGACTCGTCATGGAGAAATCACCGCATTCTTATTTGACCACCCCGGGAGCCGAAGAGTTTGCCAAGAAACAGGTTTGTTCTTTTACCTGTTTAAAACCTTCATTGTCTTGGATCTTTGATTCTGCTTTCATGGACCCACACGTGATGTGAGAGTTTATAATCTTCAGTTACGTAAGGCTCTTTGTTTCCTTTTTTTTTTAATAAAATAAAATTTGAATTTAATGTAATGGCTTGTACTTTTGTTCAGGGCGTGGAGATGGTGGACAATGATTACTTCATCACAGAAGATAACGTGGGGATGCTTAAGTTGGCTAAAGAAGCAAACTCAATCCTGGTACGTTCGATTTTGATCTACTTTTACCTGAAACGACATTGATTAATTTGATTGATGCAGCCGCGCGCTAATCACCTGGTGGGGGATTATCCATGCCTAACCTTTTCTAGTTTTGAAATTTGAGCAGTTTGATTACCGTATCCCGACAGTTGGCACCTGCGGTGCAGCTGTGGACAGCCATTTGCAGATGAACGGGCTCCCGATCAGCGTCTACGCACCGGAGACAGTTGGGTGTGTGGTGGTTGACAAGGAGGGTCGGTGCGCTGCAGGCACTTCAACTGGTGGGCTCATGAACAAGATGTCAGGAAGGATCGGTGACTCGCCCATTATAGGTGCAGGAACCTACGCATGTGAGTTGTGCGGGGTATCGTGCACAGGGGAAGGAGAAGCAATCATCCGAAGCACCCTGGCAAGGGATGTAGCTGCGGTTATGGAGTACAAAGGGTTGAATCTTCATGAGGCAGTGGATTATGTGATAAAGAACAGGTTGGACGAAGGTAAAGCAGGGCTAATTGCTGTGTCGAAGAATGGTGAGGTGGCTTGTGGGTTTAACACCACTGGGATGTTTAGGGGCTGCGACACCGAGGGTGGGTTTATGGAGGTTGGTGTCTGGTAAAATAAAATGTTATTATTAGGATTGCATTACAATTTTTTCTTGTGGTGTTCCCCCAAGAGGGTTTGCTTTTTTCGTGATTTCAGACATGTGCTTCATCCACCTGGTTTTGTTTTTGGGTTTCATCCATGTAATTGAGATGTCGAATAAATATTTAGCATCTTCAAATCTTTGATTTTGTAATTTCCGGTAACCATCTATCCTACAACTTCTGTTTTAGTTGGTTTTAGACTAAAAGTTTCAAATGGGAAATGGAATTTAAACTTATGTGATATCGCAGATACTAAAATTTATAGTCTCATAAGTGAAATCTGCAAGACTACAAATTATGTGTATACCAACAGCAATCATGGTGTGGCCCCTAACAAAACCCCAGTTCGACATATTGGAACACCGTAGTCACTGATGCTACATCGGATACAGCACAGCGGCTAAAAATACCATATTTGCTATCCTGGAAGCAGCAGGGGTTATCCTCTAAAACTAAAAAAGACCAGTTGTGTGACACAATTTGGCACCCTGAGAAAATTACTTTGAGCTTGAGAAGGAGCATTTCCCATGGACTAACTATTTTATTATTATTACTTTTTTAACATGCAATGCTTACCAGGAAAAAGGAAAATATAATTCCACCTGCATCAACTTCCCTTTATTTAAGTGGATTTAATTGACCTTCTCATCAAGGGGTTAGACGAAACCTAACTTGGTATATAAGTCGAGTGGTTTTGAGTAACGTTGGCAAAGTTTCAACCAAAAGTTGAACTGGAATTGACTTGTTATTCACATCGTAATACCACTGCTAGTCTTGAAGTTAGAATCATTTTAATCATCAAATCTTTCAATTTTGTTTTATATAAAAAAAATTTTAAACTCTTATACCTATGAGAAACACTCCAATATTTAAAACCCTCTCTCTACACATACCTATGAGAAAGTGAGAATGATCCAGAGAAATTGAGCAGTTATTACAAAGAAAGGAACAAAATTAGAACAAGGGGTTGGGACATTGTTACTTTGCAACGACCTGGGCTTGAACCGAAGGTATGCATCAGCCAACATCTCCCCGAGTCTCACTTGGGCTTGAGTGGTAAGATGTAGGTCATCTGGTTCCAATGGTAGTCCCTTGGCGTCCACGCATTTCACATTTGGCAGGCCTATATTTAACTGGGCTTCTCTCACTTCCTCAATATAAGGTCCCTCTCCTGATGCTAGAATCACCTACCAATTAAATTTACCATTATTTAGGGCTATTGAAAAAGAAAATTTCTTTGAAGAAAATTTTTGTTTGATTTGCTCAAATGATGATTTCAATGACAAAACCCAAAATGTTTTACACATTTAACATTGTAAACTGTTTTTACTTTCAAAAGTTTGGGCAAATAGTGATGATAAATAAATCAACATGTGCCTCCCAACTAGACTGTACAGTTGTAATCTTTTGACGCATTTGAATAATGGGTTTCTCTCCAGTAATCTAATCTGTCCATCTTTGTCAGCAAAGCTTAGTTCTTTAAACCTTAAATCTGAAATACTTGTTCTAGGACAAATGACAACTCATGATTCAATAGTAAGGTCCAGTTAAGTCAATTCGATTCCACCAAATTTGTGTAGATATTGAAAAGTCGTTTATATTCAGATGATTATGATCTATTCATGGTTTTAAAATAAAAACATATGAAGAATAAAAATCAATCAAACAAATGGTACGTACCTGGAATATTGGGAGCAAAGGTGCGTGCAGATCAGAACGTAAATCGTCGAAAAATGTCTTCAATCTACCTTTATACAATTCAACATCTTCTTCATTGACTGTATCGGCCTCGCCTTGATACCAAAGCATTGCTCTATAAACTCCTCCGCTCTGCTGCGCCATCTCAGCTCTCTTCACCAACTGCTCATAAAGAAACTCCCCTTTCTGCCATTGGCTTATGGTAGTCCCTCCAACCGCACAAGGCACCAACCCCACCACCCCAAAGTTGGGGTCCTTGGTCAGCACCGCATTGGCAAAAGACATCCCAGGTCCAACCCCATCTGTCTTCCTGGCGTCAATGTCAGCATGGATTGGCTCACGGGCTTTAACCCACGCCAGGTCCGCACTCAGCCGGAAGATGGAAGGGTTAGGTTGGCACTGTGGAGGAACAACACCGTCCCATGTCCCAATGCCGGTCGATGTTTCGTTGGCTACACCTCCACGACCGGCCATGTTGCTTTGTCCGGCCAGGATAATTATGTTCAATTTATGTTTAAGTAGATTTTGACATTCGATTGGTAAGGCGTGAGCCAGAAGAGCCAAGGCAATGAAGGAAAGCATCAGAGTGAGAGAGAGAGTTTGCGGCGTAGTGTGGCAAAAAGGAGGTTGATCTTTCCGTCTCTCAATCTATTTATGACTGAGGAAGCAGAACCATGTTCAAAGCAAAGATAATGGTTGGTTGCTTGGTTTAGGGTTTTCCTCTTGGTTTTCTTGTCTTTTATTCCAATGTTCCATGTTTGTCAACTGTGTCATTCATATGGGATTTGCATTTCTTACAAGGCTTGGATGTAAGTATGTCATTTTCATGATTTAAATATCTATGCTAATGATGTTTCACCAGTTACAAACACTAATTTATGTATGTCTTATTATACTAGAATGAGAATCACATGCTTGGTTTTATATTTAATATTTTCTTTTTGGGGATGACAGACTACCAATAGCTATTTATACTTTCTATAGAAGAGAGGTTGAAATGACTTCATCAAATTGTTTTGAAAATGTTGACCATAGGAGCAGTATGGGGCCATGCTACTCATCACTTTTCCATTTCCTTTTTAATTTCCAAATTGCTGCCAAAATTTATCTTTTATCCTAAAATGTTGGCATGGTTGTTGGGTTCTTCGACTTCAATTCAGTTTAATTTGATCTTTTTTTTGGAATCAAGGTATCTTCATATTTATTTTATAACTGGTGAAGAAAAATCCTTTCAAATTTATGTCCATTCATCTCAATAATTATTATATTTTACTCGTGATTAATTTCTTTTTCTTATATATAGTTATAAAAGAGAATCAAGTAATCTCACGATAAAACAGTGAGGCATTGGCAGCAAGTATTTGTATCTTTTCACTTAAAGAAGAAGAAGATATCATAGATTAACCAAAGAGCATATGAAATTAGTGGAAACTTTATTCTACAATGGCCGGTTGTGAAGAAGTCAGTGCTTTAAATCGTATAAGGAGTAAACAATATACCCGCAGTTGAATAGGGGCCGGGGTAGGGAACATTAACGCCTTGTACGCTCATCAGGGAGAAGTGGGGAAATGAGCTTTTCCTTTAATAGGCTCGCCTCCAACTATCTTCAGTGTCATGAAAAACTATACAAAATTGAAAGCTGAAGCATTGATTTCTGGATCAGTTGGCTGTGTAGATAATTCCCCACTGCAGCAGCTTGTACACGAAAAGTCCTCCTAAAGCATCTTGATACATTAGCTTCAATCATAATCTGGTAACATAGAATACTATAGCAGCTTGTACAGATTGTAAATGGCAAAAGAATTGACCTTCCCTTGAGAATAATAACAATGCTGTTTCAGCAATTGTAACTCCTAAATGATGCTTATACAGGTATCTTTTGCAAAAAAAATCTGAATGTTAATTCAATGGTTATAGGATATAAAATTCCTACTAAGATAACTAGAAGTTCCAATTAATAAAAACTTTAATGAACAAAAGGCCAAGCAAAAATTGCTGTTCAAGATTCCACTATGAATTCTATCCATATAGATTTTGATAGCCAACTCATTCATATAAGATCCAGTTGCATTTTATTCGAATTGAAAGAATAGCTAAAAAAATTTAACTTTACTTTTTTTTGTTTCCGAAGTAACTCTCATCTACTAGTAATAGTATCACGAGGACTAACTAGAAAGGATTTTTTTTTTCTCAATTTGGGTTTTACAAGCAAAATGGTGAATCTACTTTAAATCATGGAAAAAAAGATTAGGTATTATTTCTTATTTAAATATTAAAGAAAATCATCCTCACTGATTAAATAATTTGCATTTAGTTGTATTCCACTTATCGAGTGTAGTTTGAGTGAATAATTAACAGAATGAGTGGAGACAAATAACAAAATATATGTGGAAAAACAGTAAAAAGTAAAGTAGAAAACCTGGGTTAGATTTCTTAATGGTGCCCCATATCGCGAAAAACACAGTAGATATTGTGGAAAAAGAAGGCCAGTTTTAATGCAAAATCTAATAAAGATGTACTAAATTTAAAAATGATACAAACACGTTAGTTTTGTTATAGTGCTCGTTACCAATCCGGTCTTGACTCGCATTTTACATAATTCGTATTTTGAGTTTGCACATTTTTATGGAATCGCAAGATATGCGAATAGATTTGGGTTCACACTATTATGTAGGTGAACTCACATCTAAAAAACACGTACTAACTTTAAAGTAAGGTACGTGTTGGTATATACAGGAACCTACTTACGATGTCACGTCCATAAATAATGATTCTATCATATAAATATACAATTTAACCCTTTTGAAAAGCGTATACACTCTGAAATACTTAACAAATTTCATGGTGTATGTTTATACATTTTCAACGATATTTTTTGAAGAATAAAGTTGAATGGGCTAAGATATTTCTAGACTTTTATAAGACAAACTAAGTTTGGAAGCTTTTAAGCTTGTGATTCCATTTATTCTTTGATTCTTAAATTTGTACAAGTATTTTTTTTATGGAAAAAGTAAAAGGTTTCAACTTAGTAAAAGAGATGAAAATAAAGAGAGAAGAGAGAAGCAAATAAAAATTACTTGTTCAAAAATCTTTTTTCTCAAGGATTGATCTTGTACTAAATTTATGTAACAAATGTGTTTTTAAAAAAATAATGTAATAAATAAATCCTTATTTGAAATAGAAAGGAGTATTTTTTGGTAGAACCAATGAGAAGTCAAGTGCTTCACCTGTTCGATATTCGTGCACCATAGAACATAACATAACATAATATAAAGTAGCTCACTTGCATTAAGGAAGATCCTTCAATCAGCCAAGGTGATTGGGAGGTGTAGAGCCGACAACTATCACTACCCCTAAAAAGTATAATAGCTTTTATAGCTTTGCTCCTAGGGAATATTAAAATGTTTGAAATGTAACATCCTTAACCCATATCCATCATCGAAACAGGGTTACGAAGCATTATCGGAGTTTACGGAACAAATACAGTTAATTCATGGCATTTACTATTTATATCTGAAACCAATCATACTCAATCAAATTGTCCCTTAAATGGAACCTCGAGGCCCAATTTATGTGTTAGAAACAAATCGGGACTAAATTGGAAACTCAGAGAATTTTTCGTAAAATTTCAAAAATTTTCCTCGGTACAAGGGACAAACGCCTGTGCGGCCGGCCGTGTGAGCCACACGGCCAGAAGACACGCCCGTGTCTTAAGCCGTGTGGGCATTTGATATGAGGCACACGGTCGTATCCCAGCCCGTGTCTATACCTATGTAACTCTTTGACTTGGGTCACACGGCCAAGTCACACACCCGTGTGCTAGGCCATGTGTAAAAACCTAGGCATCCTGTTTCGAAATTTCAAGGTGCAATGGACACACAGCCAGACCACATAATGTGCCAGGCCGTGTGCCACACGTTGTAACACCTTTAACCCGTATCCGTCGCCGAATTGGGGTTACGAGGCATTACTGGACATATCACAATTCAAAACAAACATTTGTTACATTTATTGCTTCATAATTTAAACTCATCAAAACACTTATTACATTCGATTTTAAACTTAAAATTTCTATATTAATATCATAGGTATATTTAAGATTATTCATATATATATGTCGTTAGTACAAAACTTCGGTAAGGAAAAAAACTCGAACACACGATCGGAACTTGAAAAGAAAAAGAAGAAATAGGACAGGCTCCAAGGCGTGTATCAAGCCACTATCTTTAAGGTTATATTCGCCCCCACTTATCTTCAGTGTGCAAACGAGTTCCAAGCAAATTAACCTCGAGGATACAATGAAGCCAATGACTATTTGCGTTTTGCACTGACGAGAATAGTCCACTATGCACTGAGTAATGTATAACAAAAACTCAATTTCTACAAAGGATTTCTGTAGCAATACTTTATAGAATAATCTAATAATATTAGAAAATGAAGGAAGAGAAGAAATAATATTAGAATTTGTTGATATGATTTCCAAATGAAATCCCATTCCTATTTATAGGAATTTTCATGTCTCTTCATAGAGACATCTTCCAATATGTGTCTTTATGAATAAATAAATAATAATAATTATTCATTTAATTTTGCAACTATTCAAATAATATTTTTTGAATAGTTATAATTCTTTTTAAAAAAATCAAATGATATAACTTTTGACCAATGACCAAAAGTTTTATCTTTTGATTAATTACACCCATTCATTTATAGTTATTGGGATACTATAAATATTTGAAAATATTCCAACAATCTCCCCCCATTTTCAAAATATTTAGATTTTGATATTCTTGGAAATCAATTTGCATAAATAAAGGTGTCTTACTATTGAACCTTCACTTAGTGAAAACATGTTAAAGTTAATCGAAATTGTATGGTAGACTAAGCTTTGAACCAACTATTCCATTTGATTAACTGAACACATCTCACACAATGATTTCAACATCAGTCAATGCATAGTATCTAGGGACACTATTATAGCCATGTGTCTATGTCCTCTTTTCATGAGTGCTTCAGAGCCAAGCCCTTAAGCTCCTAGAAGCGGCCACACTTCCACTCACATAGGTAGATCCCATCAAAAGTGTTCCCGTAATTATAACACTCTAACATATTTATGTTATGGGTCCATTAAGAGTACATTACTCATCCTTCCCTTATCATTATGGGTACCTAGCACTTTAATCTTAGGATGGATTTATTTATAGTGCTAACAGTCACATACTAATGATGTACTTTGTCTCATTGAACTCAAGACTTGACGTTATACCAAGCGTTGAGTCGAGTTTCCATCATGGGTGACTCTAATTAATAGGCTTGAGTCCTATCCCTTTTGAGGTCCTTTTTACTGCATCTCTAGCAAGACTTTTTGTCAAAGGATCTGCCAAATTTTCACTTGACCTCACATAATTAATAGTGATCACTCCATCAGAGATTAATTGTCGGACATAACTATGTCTTAATCCAATGTGTCTAGACTTTCCATTATATACTTGGCTATATGCCTTTGCTAGAGTAGCCTCACTATCACAACGGATAGAAATAGGTGAAATTGGCTTAGGCCATAAAGGTACATCATAAAGCAAATTTCTTAACCATTCTGCTTCTTTAGATGCAGCGGCTAATGCAATAAATTCTGCTGCCATGGTGGAATCAGTAATACATGTTTGTTTCTTGGAACCCCAAGAAATGACTCCTCCACCAAGAATGAAGATCCATCCACTAGTAGATGCATGATCTTCCAAACTTGTAATCCAACTAGCATCCGAATACCCTTCTAAAACTGGAGGATATCCATTATAACACAATCCGTAGTTAATAGTTTTCTTTAAATACCTAAGTACTCTATTTAAAGCTTGCCAATGCAAACTACTTGGATTATTTGTGTATCTACTCAATTTTCCAACAGCATATGCAATATCTGGTCTTGTACAAGTCATTATGTACATAAGACAACCAATTAGACTTGCATATTTCAATTGATCAATTTTCCTACCAGCATTAGATACTAATTTTAATTGAGGATCCATGGGTGTAGATGCTGGTATACAGTTGAAAAGATCAAACTTTTTAAGCACATTTTCAATGTAATGTGATTGTGATAAAGCTATAGTGCTTTCATCTCGGGTTATTTTAATCCCAAGAATAACATCTGCTACACCCATATCCTTCATAGCAAAGTTGTTTGACAAGAATTTCTTTGTGTTTTCTATTTGTTCCAAATCCGTGCCAAAAATGAGCATGTCATCTACATATAAGCAAATTATGACACCCTTTCCATTATCAAATTTGCTATATATGCACTTATCGGATTCATTTATTTTATAGCCATTAGCTAAAACAACCTTGTCAAACTTTTGGTGCCATTGTTTTGGTGCTTGTTTAAGCCCATATAAAGATTTAACAAGCTTACATACCTTATGCTCTTGTCCTGGAACAACAAATCCTTCCGGTTGCTCCATGTACACTTCCTCTTCCAATTCACCATTTAAAAATGCAATTTTAACATCCATTTGGTGAACAACCAAATTATATATAGAGGTAAGTGATATTAATAGTCTAATTGTAGCAATTCTTGCTACTGGAGCATAGGTATCAAAGTAATCAATACCTTGTCTTTGTGTAAAACCTTTTGCTACCAACCTTGCTTTAAATTTATCAATGGTTCCATCGACCTTCATTTTCTTTTTGAAGATCCATTTACAACCTATTGGTTTGGAACCTGGTGGAAGATCAACTAAGATCCAAGTTTGATTTCCCATTATTGAATCCATTTCATCATTTATTGCTTCTTTCCAAAAAGCAGAGTCTTGAGATTTCACTGCTTCTTCAAATGTAATAGGATCAGATTCGGTATTATAACAATAAGGTATCTTATTGCGTATACTTTCACCTTTTCCTTCTACAAGAAACATAATGAAATCTGGTCCAAAATCTTTGACCTTTTTAATCCCCTTACTTCTTCTTAATTCTTGACAAGATTCATCATTATTATCAATTTGTTTCAATGGAATCTCATTCTCATTTGAAGAATGAATCAATTGTTGTGGTTGTAATTGTCTTGATATAGAATTAAATCTATTTTCATCAAAAATAGCATCTCTTGATTCAATAACCGTATTAATTGAAATTGAATCATTGGGTTCAATTACTATGAACCTATATGCCTTGCTATTATGTGCATAACCTATAAATATGCATTCAATTCCTCTTTCACCTAACTTTTTACGTTTAGGTGTTGGAACTTTTACAATAGCTCTACAACCCCAAACCTTTAAATAATTAAGGTTTGGTTTTCTTTTCTTCCATTGTTCATAGGGGGTTATTTTAGTTTCCTTATTAGGAACTCTATTCAATATATGACAAGCTGTTAGAACAGCTTCTCCCCAAAAACCCTGTCCAAGACCTGAATATGATAACATTGAATTTACCATTTCAATCAAGACTCTATTTTTCCTTTCAGCTACACCATTTTGTTGTGGTGTGTAAGGGGCTGAAACTTGATGGACAATTCCAGTGAGTTCAAAATAACTTGGATTATAGTATTCTCCACCTCTATCCGATCTTAAGCACTTGATAAATGATTCACACTGAAGTTCAACTTCAGATTTATAAACTTTAAATTTATCAAGTGCTTCATCTTTTGAATGCAATAAATATACATAACAATATCCAGAACAATCATCAATAAAAGTAACAAAATATTTCTTTCCACCTAATGTAGGAGTATTATGCAAGTCACATAAATCACTATGTATCAAATCAAGCAATTTTGTTTTCCTTTTAACCTTAGGGAAAGGATTTCTTGTAATTTTAGTCAACATACAGGTATTGCATTTTCAATATTATTATTAAAAACAGGAATTAAATCTAATTTATACATGTCATTCAATTTTCTATAATTCAAATGACCTAATCTATAATGCCACAAACAAAATGATTCAACCATATAAGCAGAAATAGTATTTTTATTCTTATTAATAATATTAAGTTTGAACATGCTTTCATACATATACCCTTTTCCCACAAAAATTCCTCCCTTAGACAAAATAAACTTATCTGCCTCAAAAACAAGTTTGAAACCAAACTTATTCAACAGACTTCCAGACACTAAATTTTTCCTAACTTCTGGTACATAATATACATCATTTAAGATTAAAACCTTTCCAGAAGTGAATTGTAGTTCAACAGACCCTTTGCCTTTAATTGTTGCGGTGGAAGAATTTCCCATGTACAAGACATTGTCATTTTCACATTGTGTGAACTTTGTGAACATGCTTTTGTCTTTGCACACATGTTTGGTTGCTCCGGTATCAATCCACCATGTATTATCATCTTGTGCCATATTAATTTCAGATATCATTGCAACAAACTTTTCGTTATTATCAGCCTTAGAAGATGATTTCTTCTTTAAAAATCGACATTCATTCTTGAAATGTCCCGGCTTTCCACAATGATAGCATGAGCCCTTTTGTTTCTTTTTGAACTTAGGTGCTCTATCAGCCTGATTGAACTTTCTTTTGAATGGTTTAGTAGTCTGTACTTCCTCCGTAACACGTACTTTGGCATTTTCAGAATTTAGGTTCTGATCTTGTTTTCGATACTCTTCTTCAATACGAAGATGATTTGTCAAAGCCTCAAGAGATATTTCCTCTTTCTTATGTTTTAGACTTCTTTTAAAGTCTTTCCAAGATGGAGGAAGTTTGTCTATTATGGAGGATACCACAATCATTTCATCCATTTTCATATCATATTGCTTAAATTGATTCAGCATCTTTTCAATATCACGAAATTGTTCCATAACAGAACGACCATCAACCATTTGATAATTATTGAAACGACTGACAAGAAATTTCTTACTTGTAACATCTTCGGTCATGTATCTTGCCTCCAATTTGTCCCATAATTCTTTAGCGGTGACGTCGTTTTGGTAGGTGTCGAACAAACCATCAGATAAACCATTCAATATGTGGCCCATGCACATGTAATCAGCATTGTCCCATTTTTGTCTTTCTCGGGTTGCAGCAATAGATTCGTTTTCATTCTCTTCAGGTCTTGGAGTATCCAAAACATAAGCAATCTTCAAAGTTGATAACAAAAAGTGCATCTTTTTCTGCCATCGTCGAAAATTGCCACCATTCAAAACTCCGGTAAGGAAAAAAACTCGAACACACGATCGGAACTTGAAAAGAAAAAGAAGAAATAGGACAGGCTCCAAGGCGTGTATCAAGCCACTATCTTTAAGGTTATATTCGCCCCCACTTATCTTCAGTGTGCAAACGAGTTCCAAGCAAATTAACCTCGAGGATACAATGAAGCCAATGACTATTTGCGTTTTGCATTGACGAGAATAGTCCACTATGCACTGAGTAATGTATAACAAAAACTCAATTTCTACAAAGGATTTATGCAGCAATACTTTATAGAATAATCTAATAATATTAGAAAATGAAGGAAGAGAAAAAATAATATTAGAATTTGTTGATATGATTTCCAAATGAAATCTCATTCCTATTTATAGGAATTTTCATGTCTCTTCATAGAGACATCTTCCAATAGGTGTCTTTATGAATAAATAAATAATAATAATTATTCATTTAATTTTGTAACTATTCAAATAATATTTTTTGAATAGTTATAATTCTTTTTAAAAAAATCAAATGATATAACTTTTGACCAATGACCAAAAGTTTTATCTTTTGATTAATTACACTCATTCATTTATAGTTATTGGGATACTATAAATATTTGAAAATATTCCAACATATATGTCATTACACAACATATACCAAACATACATAAAAAAAATACAACATTGATTATTAACCATTATGGCCGAATATAGTAATGATTAGTAGCAACCATGAGGCGTATTTAAATTCACTCAATATGAACCATATCACATACTTAATTATCACTCATTTAAGTCGGCATTGCACACTTTTAAAATAACATAATTTAAAACTGAACATGTTTCTTTACCAATCATAAAAACCATGCACATATGACCTTGTTATTTTAAGCAAATTGAGCACAAATAATAACTAAGATTACACATTATTCGCACACTAATTTATATACATTAGATCGCGTTAAAAATTTCATACATACCAAAAGCTAAGTTAATCCACAATCTGACAATCAATACAACATAGTACATAATACATAATACATTTATTTAAGTGTTTTAAATAAAATATCATGCTTATCATTTTAATATCATATCATATCATATCATTAATCTTATAAGCATATTCACTTTAATTATCAACTAAAGTAATCATGTGACATTCATTATTTATCTTTTACCAACCGTACCTAATTAGCCAATCATTCAAGCATAATATTTGTGCATACATTTCCAATACAAACCAAATCAAATTAACCTATACACATTCGAACTTATATACATTCTTTTACTCCATTACTAAGCCAAATTATAAATATACATCAAACATCACAAACATTTATATATTCGGTATTAAACTTACTAATTTAAACTATAAGCATATATTAAGCACACACACATGTATGACATGCATACTACTTAATTCATAAATTAAAATTTTATACATATCATTTCTCATTTTCCAAACTCAAATTCATACACTCATTTATAACATAAAACATACTTCCGAATTAGGCCTAAATCATGACCTAATATACCTATTACTTTCGATGCAAGCTTAATCCATGACTTAGTTCAATCGATCATTAACAAAACATATTAAACAAGTCACACATAATCATACCATGATCGAATCTAAATAACTCAAGCATCAAATAAATCTATTATAATCAAAGGCACAAAAACTAGGCTTAATCAAAAGAAATAAGCCATTTTCACATGGCCATTTATATACATGTTCCAAAACTAACCAAAAACATAAGCAAGCCTATACATGCCATAATATCGAGTTCAAAAATTTATCAAAATACCCAAAAGATGTCGATAGTGTGATATACTTTGCTGACGATCCCTGAACTCGTATCGTGACTTCTAAATCTATAAAACAGAGGTAAACAAAAACACACACAGTAAGCTTTTGCAGCTTAGTAAGTCGTAAACAAACATTATTCATTTTAACATTAATATCAAACCACTTTACCAAGCCAACCAAATCAAATATAAGTAAACATTTAACTTTATAAAGCTAAATGCACAAATACTCAAATACTTGTATTCTTAACATTTTATAATTTAAGACTATAATAATAGGCCAAATCTTCTTATACCACCAAATCACTTATAAGCACGAACATGCTCACACATTATTCATATATCAATTAACTTTGAATCATCAATTCAATTTACAACTTACCTTAATTTCATAGCATGATATAAATACATACCTGAACACTATTATTTCGATTTCACATTCGGTTTTCACTTATCATTGCCCGTTGAACCGTTCAGAATTAAAAAGGATACACGAATAATCAGAAAGCTCGTACAATGCCAACGTCCCAGACGTGGTCTTACATGTAATCACATACTGATACCATTGTCCCAGACAAGGTCTTACACATAAACACAAGTCGATGCCGACGTCCTAGACGTGGTCTTACACGAAAACACATATCGGAGTCCTATGTCATGACATAAGTATCCTATCTATTCCTAGGGTTCGTACGGGGCTTTTAGGCGTTGATTATCGATCGAATCAAACTCGAAACAAAATTTCTATATCAATAATCACATTCGGCCAAAACATATAACAATTAAAATAATTTAATTTATCACTTATCATTTATATATTCTTGAATTTAACAACATTTAAATGCTTATCGACTTACCTCAAATATCGATGGACGAAATCAACTACTCGACTACTTTCGACTTCCCTCGAACTAATTCTGTTTTCCTCCGTTCTTGATCTAAATAAGTTCAAATTTAACTAATTTAACACACATTCACTCAATTTAATCTAAAAACACATAAATGGGCAAATTACCATTTTGCCCCTAACATTTCACATTTTTCACAATTTAGTCCCTATTTCACAAAATACAAAACAAACAAACTTTCATTGCACAATAGCTTGGCCAAATACGTACTAAGCTCATATAAGTCCATGCATGTCATTTATTTTACATTTTAGTCGCTCAATTTATTATTTTTGCAATTTAGCCCTAATTACTCAAAATCATCAAAAATTCAATTACAACATATGTTTATCCATTTCATATCTTTTATTTTCTATCATTTAACAACAAAATAACAAGCTTTCAACAATGGAAAAATACAAAATCATCATCAAATTCAAAAATTCAAGCATGGGTCGAGTAGTATTCGAAGCAACGATCTCAAAAACATAAAAATCATCAAAAACCGAAACTGAAACATACCTCAAATTGCTTGAACAAGTGCCGAATACATAGCTTCCTTATTTCTTTTTCTTTTCTTTTTGTTTCGGTTTGAAGAAAGATAAAAAAAGCATGGCTTTTTAAGTTATGTTTATTTAATATAACATTATATTATACTATTATTATTTTTAACTTTTATATTTAATATATAAAAACTATATATTAACCATCATGCCGTCCACTACCTTTATTATTGATTAAATTACAACATAAACCCTCCAAATTATAAAGACAACAACAATTAGGCACTTTCATATTTAACCACTAAATTTTCATTTTATGCGATTAAGCCCTTTTCTCAAATTAAGCACTCAAACAATAAAATTAATTCACGAAACTTTCACTCATGTAAATTCACACATAATAAATACAGAATAAAAATATTAAAATATTTTTCAGACTCGGATGTGTGGTCCCGAAACCACTGTTTCGATTTGGGCCAAAATCGGGCTGTTACACATATGGCTGAGACACACACCCGTGTCTTTACCCGTGTGGACGAAAATAAGCCATTTTAAGGTCACTTTTCTCACCCAATTTGGTATCAACCTATGCACAACAAATTTTACACTCACAAATCATATAAGACCTTGAATTCAAGCCAATACCAAGTTCTTATAACTAACACATCATCACATATAATCAAATATCTTAACTTACTAAATTAACAACTTACAACTAGGTATATATGCAACCATGCATCAATAGACCTATTAATTTTCCATCATCTAAACATTTCAAACATGCTTCATACATGATTTATCCTTACTCATATAAGTTGGGTTGAATTGTAAACAAAATATAACCCTTAATATTTACACAAACCATTATCACCTTATACATGCCATATAAACCAAAATATACATTGAAAAACTACCAGAACAAGTTAGATAGTGTGGCTCGATGTGTTGAACCGATTCCCCGACCTCAGATTAATCTACAAAGACATTAGACAAATACAAGTAAGCTTAATGAAGCTTAGTAAGTTCGTTGGTTTTAAACATAAATCTTACCAAACATTGAACATACTATAACCAAATCAAGTAAATATATCATTCAAATTACATTTCCTACCAACCACAACTTCAATTTATGAATTCACTTAATTCATATCAAAACCATCAATAACTTTAAGCCATCATATACTAATTTCATATGTCACTTACTAACCTTACCGAATCTGAGAACGACTTACGAATATGAGTACATCGTATACAGAAGCCCAAAGGCTGCACAAAAACACATAAGTGCTAACAGAAACCTGTAAGGGTTGAACAGAAGCTCGTAAGAGCTGAATGGAAACCCATAAGGGTTAAGTTGAAGCTCAAACGAGCTAAACGGAAACCCAATAGGGTTAAACTGAAACTCATATGAGTTAATTGAAGCTCACGAGAGCTAAATGAAAAGTAAACATGAAAGTTAGAAACAAATGCTAAACCTTAGTTGGGTAATTTGCCGTCAATTCCTCATTTGCACTGAACGACTGTACTCAATCCCGCGTTACATTCATTCCGAACATTCAATTCAATTTCATAACTTTAATAATAATTTTATTTTCAACAAATGATATGAATAAATACAGTATACTATTCATCAATTTAATATATAATATTAAAGTTTAACCATACGAACTTACCTGGGTTAAATTGTGGAATTTGTAGTAGTTCAGGGATTATTCGGCTATTTCCCCTTTTTCACGTTTGTCTACGGGTTCTTGATCTATAATGTAAAATTATGCATTCATTAGTATATATTTTAGTTTCAATTCACTTCACGATTAATACCCCTTAAATTTTTAAATTACACAATTACCCCAACTTTTATAGTTTTTACAATTTAGTCCCTCTCCAATTAGCCTATCAAATGAGCTAATTTTTCTCAATTGAAAATTTATCTAAATATTCTAAACTATCATAAAACCTTTGATCAATAAAATTGTAGTATCAAACCCTAACATTTAACCTTTCCACAATTTAGTCCTAAAATCAATTTCTATTGAAATCACTAGATAAAATCATCATATAACAAAATTAAAGTTCGAAATCCATGTTAATTCATCACAAAAATCTAGCACTCTTCAATGGTAACTTTCACAAGTACTCATAAAATCAAAAACTAATGAAATAGATAATTGGACCTAATTGTAAAAGTCTTAAAAACACAAAAATTTCAAGAAAAGAGCAAAAATTGAACTCACATGAAGTTAAAATATGAAAACCAAATTTAAGAGCTCTCTTATGGCTGTTTTTGGCTAAAGATTGATGAAGAAATGTCTAGAAATTCAATTTGGTCATTGTTTTAATTTTCACCTTAATTTCCCAAATTACCATTTAGCCCATAAATCACCTAATTTCAAGATTTTTTTTCTCTACATATGCTGCCCAAGCCTTCTAATAGGTGTCTAATTACCTTTTTGGTCCTCCTTGATTTACCACTCAAGCTATTTAATCACTATTTCTTTAATTAGCAAGTTTTGCACTTTTTCAATTTAGTTTTTTTACTTAATTAACTATCAAAACATTAAAATTTTCTAACGAAACTTTAATACTAACTTAATGACACTCCATAAATATTTATAAAAAATTTTATGGCTCGATTTATGAAATCGAGGTCTCAATACCTAGTATTCGCAAACCACTTAACTTAATACTTCCTTCTAAAACACAAATCACTATTTCAAAAGTCTTCCTAAAATTACATTTAACTCGTAAATACTAAATAATAAAATTTTCGAATTCACTCGTCGAATTTAGTGGTCTTAAACTACTGTTTTCGACATCACTAAAAATTAAGTTGTTACATGAAATATGAACACTTTTTCTTACCTAGCTTTCCAAGGCCATTTTAAGGTATTCATTCTCCAAGTACACCTAACCCACACTTGAGCCGTTCATTGCCTCATCTCGCTGTATGAGATTACTATCCCCTTGGTCTCTTCCACTTATAGTTCACCACCATGTTATTTGCTCGTTGCTTGACTTTTTGGGCTCACCATTTAGGGGGATTTCCTATCCCAAAGCTCAAGTCTTTTCCAAACCACCTGTCCGACATCGTGGCACAACAATGTTGGACATGACATCCCGCAACCACATTCACACTCTTTTAGACGCTGATGATGGAGTCATATAATGAAAAATTATGATACATGGGTTAGATGGGATGAATCAATCCCAAACCCTAAACCATATTTTCGAATACCACTTGTGTGATTCCCTTTGAAGCTCGAGTTAGTACCTTTTAGCTCACATGCCTTTTTTGTAATAACCCGTCCGACGAATTCTCCGTATTTGGTTATTGTTTGATGTATAAATGTTAAATTAAAGATAGATTTGAGTAAGTAAAGTATTTGTTCTAGCCAAGTATAAAATTTTGTGTAATACGCCTGTAACACCCCGAAAGTCGCTATAGTAAGAAAGTGAGATATTATCCTTTATACAGTAAAATAAAGAAATAAAGTGACAAAAAAAGAAAATTTGAGTTATGTCAACAAAATTCATTTAGGAAATATAGTATGATGTATTAATTCAAGAAAGGACTAAATCGTAAAAGTGAGAATTATTGTGGCCCAAGAGTAAATACTCAAAATTTGAGGGGTTAAAGTGTAAATATGAAAAGTTGAAGGACCAATAGTAAAACTATTTTAAGGGTGGAATGATCTAGAAACTAAGGAAAATGGATGAATTAGGACCAGATTGAATAAGTGGAAAAAGTATATAGGGTTAAATTGCAATTTTACTAAAATGAGTGATGATTCAATGGAGGAATTTTGAAGAATCATAAGGGCAAAATGGTCATTTAGCAATGAAGATAAGTTTGAAGAGTAATGGTGATGTTGGTGATATTTTAGATTAAATAAATAAATATTAGTTTATTAATATTTTGATTTGATATTTAATTATATTTAATTATTATTTTATTTAGTATATAATGAAAAAAAGATGAATAATTCTCTTCATCTTTTCATGGTTCCAACGTGAGAAGAAAAAAAGAATTTCCATAGCCATCAAGAGAGAAAAACATTAAGGAGACTAGGGGAGCTAGAATATCAAGTTAGATTTAAGAAAATAGAAGTTAGAGGAGAGCGAAAGTCAAGTTAAAGTTTGGTTTCAAGAGAATAAGATATGGATGTTAAGATTTTATGTTATTTTTAAGTTTAGTAATGATAGAAAAGCATAAAAATGATGTTAAAGTAAAGATTTCTCCTGAGGAAATATTGTGTTTTTGACATGTTGATGAAGAGAGAAGTTGAGTAAGTGAATTAAGTGGTAGGAGAAGAGAAAAACAAAAGATTTTGATAGAAAAGAGGTAAGTACCAATGAACTTCCTTGTTATTTAAGGATTAAAATGTGATCTTTGTAAACTAAGTGGTAATTAAGTAAATAAAAATAAAAATAAAAATAGTGTGAAATAATTTACTATGTGAAGTAGGAAATTATAATAATAGTATAATAGTTGGGTTATGTGTTAGTGAAAAATATACAAAGTATTAGATAAGTGAAATCATGGGAAAATGTGAAATTTTATGGAAACAAGGACTAAATTGAAAGACTTGAGAAATACATGTGGTGGAAATAATACAAGTGAAATACATAGAAATTTGATGTGGAAAATGAGATAGTGGAATTAATTATGTGAATTGAGTGAGTTTTGAAAGAAAAATTGTTTAATAATGAATAAAGACTTTTTTTTAAAAAAAGTTACCATATTGGAAAGTTATAAAAAGTTTACAAGGAAATATTGATAATAAAGCATATAATGCAAAATAAAAGAATATATGAGTTTTCTAATCCAAACTACAATTATTTCCTAAGTTGTGGAAATTAAGGGTTAAATCATAAATTTGAGAAATTTTATATTAGAAATAGAAAAGTGAAGTGCATAACACTTAGAATGAGAAACATTGATGTTGTAGTGAATTTTGGAATATTAATAAGTATTGAATTATGTTATATGTGTTATTAAAAGTAAAATATATTGCTACATGAAATTTTGTGCTAAGGACTAAATTACAAAATATATAAAAGTGCCATGTGAAATACATGATAAGGATTATTAGTGAATTATGGATGAATAATGAATTTAGAAATATATTACATGTATTAAAGATAGTGAAGATATAAGTATACAAATTTTTGGTACAAAGATTAAATTGTAAAGTATGTAAAAGCATTATGTGAAAGTGTAAATGTGATATGTGTGCATGATATAATTTGCCCAAGTAGATGAGATTAGAACTACTAGGTTATTAGTGGCATGCCATTAAAGGACCCTCGCGCACTCTCCAATTATTAGCACATTAGTGCTCTCTGTATAGTACTTTAGTGTTCTTTGTATAGCACTTTAGTGCTCTCTGTTTAATAGTGCATAATAATGCACCTTTGTATTAGTTCCGTATATCCTAAGTGTTCTGTTTGGTCTACTGGGTCTCTGCTAAAAAGATTAACAATTTTCGTTACAAGGTAAAGGTTTATCTATGATTCATGTTTGAAATATTGAATTAAAAATAAATTGTGAAAGAAATAGTGAGAGAATCATGAAAATTTACATTAAAGGTGAAATATGATACATGTATAAAAAGAGTAGTAATTTTTATAAGTTGATTTGAGGACTTAAGGACTACATTGTGAAATAAGAAAAAAGTTACAAATGAATATGATAAATAAACAAAGAAACGAGATATTGGAAATTAAGAAATTTAATATAATTTAAATATCATGGGTACTTATTAAGTCTTAACCGACTTAACGTGTTTAATTTCAACACGTAGGTACAGTGATTTTGAAGAGTTGTAATTGAGGTTGTGAGCATCCATCTCATCGCATCTCCAAGTGCCGAGAAGGTATGTTTCAAAATTTTGAATAGAATTGTAACAACCCGATTTTGACCCTAATCAGAATAATGGTTTCGGGACCACAAATCTGAATTAGAAAAATATTATTAATATTATTTTGTGTGCATTTGATTGTGTGAAATTTTCGTGTTTTAATTTCATCGTTTAAGTGTCCGATTTAATAAAATGGCTTAATCGCATAAAATGAAAATTTAGGGGTTAATTATAAAAGCACCTAATTGTTGTTGTCTTTATAACTTAGAGGTTTTATTATGCAAATAGTCCACTATGTAAGTTAGTGGGTGGCAAAGGACTAATATAACCTTATTATATATGTTATATATATATATGTGTAAAGGTTAATATAGTAAATTAAAAATAAGACTAATATGTGTTTAATATAACAAATTAAAAGGGCCATGTTCTTCATTTTGGCCGAATATAGAAAAGAAAAAGAAAGGAAAAGAGAACAATAAGGTTCGGCTATCTCTAGGTCTAATTAAGGTATGTTTTTGCTTCGATTTTTAATGATTTTTACGTTTTTGATATCGTTGCTTTGAATACTACCCGACCCATGCTTGAATTTCTGATTTTGATGAATATTTTGAGTTATGCCATTGTTGAATATTTGTGTTTTGTGATGTTTAATGATGAATAATGGAAGATATGTCTTAGATTAACATGTTTTGTCTTGGGATTTTTGATGAATTTGAGTATTTAGGGCTAAATTGTAAAAATAAATTTTTTGAGGGACTAAAATGTGAAATAAATGCAATGTGTGGACTTGTATGAGAACCATGAATATTCGGCCCTTGTGTGGTATGGGCAAATTTTGTGTATTTTGTGTTTTGCGCAAAAATGACTAAATTGTTAAAAGTGCAAAATGTTAGGGGCAAAATGGTAATTTTCCCATTTATGTATTTTTGGACTTAATTGAATGTTTTGATGAATAAAAAAATTAAATTTGATTATGTTTAGATCAAGAAACGAAGAAAACGAATTTGGATCGGGGAAAAACGAAAGTAACCGAATAGTCGATCGTGTTTGCTGATATCCGAGGTAAGTCTATCAGCTATTTAATGTTATTAAATTAATATATATGTAGGTATATCTATTATGTTTGTTGTTGAGCTAAAATTAAAAGAAATTTAATTGAATAAATTCAAATTATAAATGGTACAAATATGTATATACAATGTTCGAATATATATATGCTTATATAAATATTTTTGAATTAAGTTAAAGTATGAATGGTATAAGGTATATATATATTCAAATAATTATATATGTATCTATATGTATATATACTTGAATTTGGTTGGTTGTATGAGAGTTATATATATGTGCACATAAGATTCAAATATATGTAAGTAAATACATGTAGAAGTTCTTGCTTAAATTAAAGATATGTATAATACATATGTATACATAAGTTTCGAACATATATGTGTAGGTAAAACATTGGGTTTGATTAAAAGTATGTATGTTGTAATTGTACAGATAATTTCGAATAAGTGGGTATAAGGGAGTTGGAACATCTATATATATATGAATAGGTCTTGATTATATTTTAAGGTATAAATGTTAAATGCGTACTTGGGAGTTCGAATATATATATAATCATCAAAATGTATATTCGTGTACAGATTCTTGAATTTAATTGAATGTATGAATTGCAAACTCTTTGTGATTGAATATGGACTACAATGAATGTGTGTTTGCTATTAATAAGTATTTGAGGAAATTATTCTGTATATGGGAAAATTGAGATTTTCAGGCTTAGAGCTTAGCAGGCTTATTGCCGATGAAACACTTCAGACAAAATGTCTAGCAGGCTTAATGCCGGTGAAATATTTAGACTATATGTCTAGCAGGCTAAGTGCCGGTGTACTGAATCAGGCTTTAAGCCTAGCAGGCTAAATGCCGGTGAATCTGTTTTTAAGTATGTGATTAAGTGTACAATTATATGATTTTGGATATATTTAATTGATAAGTATATTTATATATACATTCGGCTAAGTGCGTTTGATGATTATATATATTCGGCTTATGCACTTGTAAAATATATATATATGCTTTGGGATTTTGTATTTGATAAATATATATACTTATAAATATTTGGTACACATACTTGATTAGTAACTACATATGCATTCGAGATATATATACCTTTGTTTATAAGTATTTGATAAAAATGAATGCATTCATTCATATGTATTAGATTTGTATTTGCTTAATGTTTATCATGAGTATACATACATATTCGGTTATGATATGTGTATAATATATATATGCTTGGTTGTGTACATTCGTTGTAATGTGGTTTGGTATAAATATATAATCAATTGATCACATTCGACAGGTATATATACTGGACTATAAATAAAATGATCTGAGTACAATAATGTATAAATATTAGGTATTCGTGTTAATTGAAATCTCAGTGAAATAGATTAAAGAGTTATATTATTTATATTTATATACATATAGTTATGCTGTAGACTTACTAAGCTTTAAAAGCTTACTTTGTTTGTTTTCATCCATTTGCTTTTATAGATTTTGGAGACGCGTTACGAGCTCGGGGATCATCAGCATAGTCCATCACACTATCGACTTCTTTTGGTATTTTGTTAAATATTTGAACTCAATCTTATGGTATGTATAGGTTTGAGTACGATGTTAATTACATTTTGATTGTAAATTATAATAGCTATGCGAAAGTAATTAAATTTTCATGTTGTGATCAGTTTGGTTTTAAAAATGGTTCTGTTTGTTCGGTAATGCCTCGTAACCCTAATTCGGCGACGGAGACGGGTTGGGGTGTTACAAGAATGGCATGTACTTAGGAAGATCAAGTATATTCCAAGTAGTAGGGACTAAAATATAAGTTATGAAAACTTTATTTTTTTTATTATTCAAACATATTAGTGATTAGCCAAAATCACTTTGGCACCAAATGTAATATTCCTATATCAGGTTCCTTGGGTCAAACCGTATAACAGCCCGGTTTAGACCCTAATCGGACAGTATTTTTAGGACCACAAATCCTAGTCAAAAAATATTTTAATATTATTTTCCGTGCTTATAGTATGTGAAGTGATATTTGTAAAATTTTCGTGATTTAATTTATCCGTTTGTGTGCTTAATTTGTGAAAAGAGCTAAACTGCATAAAAAGTAAAAGTGACATTCTCATTGTTAATATGCTAATTTGTTATGATTTGACTTATGGGAAGTCCTTAAAAGGTTATTATGCCATTATAAGGTTAGTGGATATTTATGATCATGATTCAAATGACTTAAATTATGATTTTGTTAAGGTTAAAATAGTAAAAAGGTAAATAACATGAAATAAAATAAAATAAAACATGTAAATGGCCATGCATGTTCATTATTTTTGGCCGAAAGTTGAAAAAGAAAATAAGCTTTTGAGCTTTTAGGTATTCGACACTTTGGAGCTTAAAATTAAGTATGTTTCTTGTTCAGTTTTTGATAATTTTTATATTTTTGAGATCGTTGCTTCGAATACTAGCTAGCCCATGCTTGAATTTTTGAATTAATTGTGGATTTTGTGATTTGGTATTGTTGATAGCTTGAGATTTTTTTTGTTTGATGATGGAAAATAAATCTTTGATGTTTGATTATCATGTTTAATTAAGTTATTTTTTGATAAAAAACCAAATTAGGGATTTATTTGTGAAACTAGAAAATTTAGGGGCTTAAATGTGAAATAAATGAAATAAATGGGCTGCTAGGGACCTTAGGAAAATTTGGCTAAAGCATGGTTTTGATGAATTTTGTGTATTTTGTGATTTAATGAAATAGGGACTAAATCGTGAAAAATATGAATTTTTAGGGCTAAAGTGAAAATTACCCAAATTATGTGTTTGTGGTTTAAACTGAATGAAATGTGTTATTAAATAGCTAAATTTGAATTTATCTAGATCAAGAACAAAAGAAAACAGAATTAGAATGGGAAAAGTCGAAAGTGGTCGAGTAGTCGATTCCATCCATTTGTCTTTGTTCGAGGTAAGTTCATAGTAATTAATTGTTGTTAAATTCATATAGAAATGTATTTAATTGTGCCGAATTGAATTATAGTAATTATATATGTGTATGCCGAATTGATTTAAGTATGGGAGAAGTAACTACGAGCTTGAATCGATGGATTTACGATGTCCAAAAGCCCCGTACGAACCATAGGAATAATGGGGATATATATGTCATGACATAGAATTCTAATATGAGTTATCGTGTAAGACCCCGTCTGGGACATCGACATCTATTTGAGATTTACGTGAAAGACCCTGTCTGGGACGTTGGCATTGTACGAGCTTTCTAAGTTATCCGAATATCCTTATTGACTCCGAATGGTTCAACGGGCAATATTGGGAAATGAATTATTATGCAATAAATGTATCCAATTCTGGTACGTTCGGTCTGTTAATATAATTCGGAAATGAAAAGTGAGTATGATTTAAATGACTATATTGAATTACATAACAATGAATGATGCCTATGTAGTAAGTGAATATATATATATGTTTGAAATGGTTGGTATTCGGCCTATTTGAATTGAATTGTTTCAAAATGATTTATTTTCTATGACTTACTAAGCTTTTTTAAGCTTACTTTGTGTGTTCATTCAGTGTTTTATAGATTTTGGAAGCTAGTTACGAGCTCGGGGATCATCGAGGAAATCCGTCACACTATCGAACACTATTTTGGTATTTTAAAAGCTTGAATTATGAACTTATGGCATGTATAGGCTAGCATTTGTTTTGGTTTGTTTTGAAAGTGTATATAAATACATAAGCCATGCGAAAATGACTTT
This sequence comes from Gossypium hirsutum, assembly GCF_007990345.1. Classification (NCBI taxonomy): domain Eukaryota; kingdom Viridiplantae; phylum Streptophyta; class Magnoliopsida; order Malvales; family Malvaceae; genus Gossypium; species Gossypium hirsutum. Next base: position 18,732,892 of record NC_053441.1, read on the forward strand.
ATCTTTATGCTTGAGCTTGGTTATGTTTGATTATAATTTAAGCTTATTGTGGTAGTATGTTTCATAACTTGCTTGAATGATAAATTTGGTTATATGTTTTGTTAGCATATCATGAATGCCTTGTAATAGCTCATCAAATATGCTTGTTACATGGACAGATTTGCATTTTGGGTTAGTTATAATTCGACTTAAAATGAGGTAAAATAAAGATTTTATATTTGTTTGTATTGATTAATTTTGATTCGGTTTGGAAGTAAAAGAGTATGCATATATGTTATGCTTACATGTGCAAATCATTAGGTACGAATCAAATTAGAAGTAGTACAAAATTTTGGAGGTTAAGTTCGATGATTGTAAGTAAGGTTATTTGTTTTGGTATGTACATGAAAATGATACAGGATTGAGGTTATTTATAGAAATGCAAAAGCTATAAGGTTTACTCAATATCTTCGGCTAATAGAATTATAAAGCATGGTAAAGAGATATGTTTAGTATAATTATTCGGAAATGGCTCAATTGATGTATAGTTGTTTTAGAAATAGGTATAGATTTAGTATGTAATGCACATGTAAAATCGGCTAAAGTTAGGTAAATTGATTATATATATAATGCGCATATGTCTTTGTTGTTAATGTTTGATTTGATAGTTAATATTAGTTGAATGAGTTGTGTATGAATTAAGTATAGTTTTTCTTTTTATATGGTTATTGCTAGCCGAATTAGAAGATAGAATATTAGTAATGAGTGTATATGATCTTGTTTAAATGGTTTAATTTGATATGGTTATATGCACATAAACTTGCGACAAGAGAATAGATATGTATAATTAGTTGTGAAATGAGGCTTGTCTAGGTGTGTTATATATATTTGGATATCTAGTATGCCGTGTGATATTGATTATTAAGTTTAACATACAATTATATTGAAGTGAAATATTGAATATCTAGTTTATGAAATGTATGTTTTATAATATGCTCGAGGTATGTCGTAAAGTTATAAGCTTGAAAGTAAATTTTAATATACAAACGATATGATCATAGTAGTATTAAACTTTGAAAATTTGAATAGATGAGTGTATTATTGAGAGTGATTTATGAATTATAAAAAAATGAATGCTTGTTTTGAGTCATGTTCTGTTCGGTAATACCTCGTAACCCTAATCCTGCGATGGATACGGGTTAGAGGTGTTACAAATCGGGTATAGGGGTGTTACAACGCCATCTAACAAAATCCTAGTTTGGCAAGCTCTGAGGTTTGGCAGACTCTTTAGTTAAGTACCTGCCCAACCTAGATGCTTTGGGCGAACTCGTTAAGTTCGCAGTTGTTTAGATTTGTTTATTATTTTTGTATAGTGATTTAATTAGTCAAGTTAGGGTCTAGTTAGAACAGAACTAGACTACTGTAGATGATAAGATCTAAATTTTTTTAAGTGCACTTAATCACGTGAATTAAGAGAGTTAGTGGAATTATCTGATTTTTCTACTAATCCTTGTCTTCATGCTTAAGCATAGAAGATAGTAGCGATATTTTTGAACACCTTTTATGTCTTCTTCTTCTTTCTTGATTTCCTATGAAAGTCTTTGAAAAACTTTAGTTCAGAAAGCTTCTTCAAATTGAAGGTTCGCAGTATCTAGCTAACTTATATTTTAGTACCAGCTCACTGATAATTACTGATGAACCCTTAAGTTATCATTAAGGTTATTTACGTGTTCTTCGTATTGCATTCATAGATGTTAGAATGGTATGTGAGAAATGAAACTTCTTGATTCTGGATTAAATATTGTTGATTCTTGCATGTTCAAATTTGATAGATTAATGATTTGATATGTATAAATATCTTTATTTTAGCTCAACAAGCTAACGAGGATCCATGTGATAAAGACAAATGGCCTGCTTTGTAGATTGTGCTAGAATTTTTGGTGAGTTCCTTCTTATTCCATGTGTTGTAAATTTCTTGTTTATATAATCCATATAAGGTAAGTAATCCTTCTCTGTAATGGATGAAAGGTGTATATATGGATAATGATTATCCAAAGTTGTCAGTCTGATTTTAGTCTGTCTGTGATATGAAGTAAGTGTCATTCTTCATGTTTAAACCACTACCATCTGCTTCTGATATGTATGATATGATCTAATATGTGAAGATGAGAGATATGTTTGTGTAGACTCCGATAAGGCAACTATATTGCAAAACAGATTGGCAGATCACGATAAAATATGCTATTCTGAATGAAAATGATATGATGAGTTAAGGGGGAGAATGTATCTGAATGAGACTGTATGATATGCTTTTGATTCTGAATTCTAAGTACGTGGCGGCATGAAGATGAGTTGTCTAAGTTATGTTAAGTTGGCATACAATATACGCCCATGTGAAAAGTAAGTTGGCGTACTCAGTTTGTTTGTGTTTTGTATACGCCAATTGGCATACTATGTTCATCGTGTGTAAGTGTCCCTGAAAGGTTCGATTGTGTTGTAGGTAATATTATGTATGATTTCTTCTTGGAAATTACTAAGTTGTTCATATGAATTTGCTTCGTTACCTTTTCATTCTTTGGCTTGCTGATTGAAGGAAAACTTTATTAGAAGGACTATGCTAGAGTGTTGTTGTTATTGTGAGCTGATTGTTTTGTTTTGTATCATGCATGACTCTTGGGGGTGACGTATATATGCATTTTGAAAATGATCTGTATAAAAAACTACTATTTTGATAAGACTATGTTTTTACAAGATTTCTATTAGGTTTCAACGTCTGGATTTGAATTATTGCAATATTTTTAATGAAGTTATTATAATTGAACTTATACACCAAATGGCTTGAGCGTTATTTCAAATTGTTAATGATTTCATTCAAACTTCAATAAAACCACAACTATCATATGTTTATATGTATAACTTTTGTAGAAATTTTATAAAGCTTATGCCAAATTGTTTTGTTATAAGCTAGTTCAATTTTGAGTAATGACACATCAAACTCAGATCCTATCATAGGGTCGGATTTGTTTGGTTACATTCTCATTCCCCTGCACCTGAAGTTAGGTCTGTTTATTGCCTACTCAAAACCATGCTCGACACGTCACATCAAGTCCTGACAAATACACCATCAATTCGACATATGTGGCTCAGTATGCTCCTAACATTTCAAGATTAATTTTTAGATTACACTTAGCTAATTGTTATGAATACTATTAAATGGATGTTCATTATAATCAACCTTTTTCACTTTTCAGTTTCCTTAACTCTTCACATTTTATCTTCTTGTAACCCATTTTCTATTTATGTATTAGAAAATAATGAGTCTAATCTCCTTGTATATACATATAGGAGTATACTATCTATAATAAGAATGAAAAAGAATAGAAAGACAATAGAAATTCTCTTTATTCTTATATATTATTCTTGTGTTATTTGCATTATTATTATTTTATACTACTAATGATAATTTTAATCTTTGTAAATAAATTCAATACTTGCTCTAGTTGGAGGCAAAACAACCTAGCTTGGCTAGATGTGAACCCGTCCGGGGGAGTGCTCGATTTTCATTAAGACTTGACCATATTTGCCACACCAATAATTTAAGGAAGAGAGACTTCAACAACAACAAGTATCAATCATTTTTCGGTAAAAAAGCCATGTTTTTGTTGGTGAGTGGGGATAAAAATAAACTTATGAGAAATTAACATGTGTGTATCAATGTCACTTTCTTTAAGGTTCTATTTTCCCCCACCTATATTATAGTGTGCAAAAAAGTTATTTATTTACAATGAAGCCCAATGACTGCTAACGTTTTGCATTGACGGAAGCAATCCATTAAGCATTGAGTAGAGCATAACAAGAATTTCAATTTCTATAAAGAATTTCTGTAATAATTCTTTACAGAATAATCTAGGAATATAAATTATGGTGGAAGAATAGAAAAAAACTTTTGATGTGTTTCCTGGTGTATCATACAAATGAAATTTTACTCCTATTTATAGGAGGTTTCATGTCTTTTCATAGCGATATAACTACTCAAATGGATAGTCACATCTTTAGCCATAAACATAATTATTTAATAGATATCTACTTGAATAATTATGACTATTTGTTAATAATAAATTAATATAACTATTGATTATTTATAATTTTTCATTTACAACTATTGAAACACCATATATATATATATATATATTGAAAATATTCGAATAGATTTTAATAACCATACAGTAAAAGAAGAAAAATATTTGTTTTTACTCTTTTGATTCTTCTTGCCTTTAATGCATTCCAAAGTGATTGAGATCCTAATAATGGCTAGTGGAATGAATGATTGATAAAACGATATTTTTTTGTCGCTGAAATTCAGAGGGAGCTAGCTTTGTTTTTATCATACTTTTAGGTGATTGGTGGCCTAACTTTTTAATAGCCTAAACTTTATAGCCTATAATCTCTCTTTTAAATGGTTCATCATATCGATCACGAAACAGAAAATCATATTTATGAATAATTTATTTATTGCCTTTGGAAATTCAAGATCTAAAATCAATCCCAGTTTCTCCATTTCACAAATCTGCCTTTAATTAGCAATAACATTCCTTTATTTCACTGGATTTCCATATTTAACATGATAGGCTGACCTGCAAATCCCATGCAACATGTTCCTCCATTAATTCAGGTGTCAGCTTCATAAAATATGGTGAGATTATGATGGGCTGCACATTCTGTTCTGTTGAATAATCAAAGTACATTCATTGATTCAAAGCAGGGCAGTGCACTATCATTTTATCAGACAATTATATTCTTGCGTCTGCAAGAAAGGGGCATTGCACTTGAGTGCTTAAGAATCAATGCAGTCTTAAGATTTGAAGCACTTAGTCTATAGTTTATTTTCTCTCTGACGCATGTACTCTTTCGGCAACTAATCTTTTATTTTTAATGCAGCTGCAAATTAAAATAATGGCAGACTGATCCCAACTTGCAGTTTATTTGTGTTTTAAATTTGTGAAGTAGGAGATAGGGGAAGGCTAAATTCTAATACACGGCTCTGTTTCCAGGAAACATCCTCCTCTGTGTAGCCATGTGATGTTGCCCTTCTTTTTGCACAAATAAAATCCCTAATCATATTTTTAAATCCCAGGATTTGATCCGTATTTTGATGTACTTAAAAGGCGTCCCACACCGTCCATTTTGGTCCTATAAATATATCTTGCAACATAGGCCATGCTTTGAGACCATCCATAACTTAATTGTCTTATTTTTCTTATTGTCTACAATATAATTTTATTCTTTTATTTTTAATGTTGGTTTTAAAGCTCAAAATTTAAAAATAAAACTTTTTTCTTTATTTCTTACATTAAAATATGGAATTATCCTATACCACTCCACTAATAATGTATTCTCGGCAAGTAAATTTACTTCATAATTGTGAAAATAAATGTGATTAATAGTTGGTTCGGTTGTAATCATTATTCAAAATTCCTCAAACTATCAACTTTTTAAGGTCTAACTATAAATTTTTCTAAATTCACCCAATTATAAATATACTTTGTGTTACCTAATTATATATTTTTTTAAAATTTATCACTTAACTAATAAAAGCCGAGGGGTGATATGATAGATAAAAATTTGGTATAATATTAAATTTGACCTTAACTTTCATATTTTAAATCAGCTTAGTCGTAAATTTTAAAAAATAACTTTCAAAATTTACAAATGATCTCAATTTAATCTTAATTCTAAAAAAATTAAATACATTTATAAAAATACATAGATATTTTTAAAATATATAAAAATAAATCTTATATTTATATTTATAATAATATTAAATTCCAAGAAAATTTGTCTTAACAATGATCAAAAACGACTTTATGCATCTTGAGACTTGTAAGATTCTTACATTCATTCCTCCCCAAAAATAGCTCCATTTCAGCAACCTGCAATTTTCTCCATTCTCCTCTAAAGCAGCTGTCTTTTCTCCCCCAATCATGTGTTCCATGTTACCCACACCACATATCTCATCAGACAAGCTACCCAATCTTATATTAGAAAACAGTAGCAGCAACAACAAGAGAGAGAGAGAAGGAGAGGGACGGTGGGAGAGGGTTTTTTTTATTTAAAATATTTAATATTAATAGTAATAGTAATATAATTTTTTTTATATTTTTAAAATATCTATGCATTTTTATATATTTGTTTGAATTTTTTTGAAGTAAGATGAATTGTAGATTTTGAAAGTTAATTTTTTAAAATTATGATTAACAAAAATGATCGAAATAGATAAATTTGATTAATTGAGTGGTCAATTTAAAAAAATATAATATAGTTGAGTGAGAAAAAACAAACTAGAATTCATAGCTTGTTGACAAAAGAAATGATACCTTGCCTGGAAGGATCCTGAATTCTCAACGGCTATGCCCGGTCACAACTCACAAGTCACAACCACCACTTCAACAAGTCATACTTCTCCCCTCCCCATATATGTGTATATCCTCCTCCTTCCCTTCCCTTATTCTCCGCTCCTTTATCAGCCCTCTCATCACTTCAAAAACAAAGATTGCTATTGCTATTGTTTTTTCTTTTTGGTAATAAGCTTTTTTATTTTTATTTTTATAAATTTCGATGCCATCTACTAGGAAAGACTTGGATCGGATCAAAGGTCCATGGAGTCCGGGAGAAGACGAGGCTTTGCAGCGGCTGGTTCATACGTACGGACCCAAGAACTGGTCTTTAATAAGCAAATCAATACCTGGTCGATCAGGAAAGTCTTGTAGGCTCCGATGGTGCAACCAGCTTTCCCCCGAGGTTCAGCACCGACCCTTCACTCCCGAAGAAGATGATACCATAATCCAAGCTCATGCCCAATTCGGTAACAAATGGGCTATCATCGCTCGACTCCTCAATGGTCGTACGGTAACGCGATTAAGAACCACTGGAACTCCACCCTAAAGAGAAAATGTTCTTCCATGACTCAAGATTTTAACGATGACTCGCCACAGCCAATTAAAAGATCAGCCAGTCTTGGTGCTGCTAATAATGTCTCGGGTCCTTGCTTGAACCTCGGTACCCCTTCAGGATCCGATTTGAGCGACTCGAGTTTACCCGCTGCCTCACCGGGTTATAGGCCGTTAGCAAGAACCGGTTCCAGTAAGCATGTTGAAACGGCATCATCCACTACCAATCCGCCTACTATACTCAGCCTCTCGCTGCCCGGATTCGATCCTTGCGAAAACTCGGATTCGGGACCTAGATCCGACCCTATTCCTAGCCCCACCCAGGTGCCAGTAACAACAGTAACAGGTCACCCAACTGCTGGTCTTGTAGTGGGGATGCAAAACGGGGAGTTGGGGATGGAGAAGCAATTTTTTAGCAATGAATTTTTGACAGTTATACAAGAGATGATTAAAACAGAAGTGAGGAACTACATGTTTGGGAAGTTTCATTGACTATGTTATATTTGTATGACCCAATGTTTTATAATCCTAAGCGAAAGCCTTAGCAAGGGCATAATTATTCTATGAAATATTACAGCACAACTGAATAACTGATAGATACTAAGGGTGTAATGCAGTCTTATTATTGGGTTGCTGACTGAAGCAATTGAACGATTTTGCTCATGGAAGGTCTTGCATGTCTCTCCGCTTCTGTACACTTGATAGCCACCTCCAGCAGATTTTCCATTTTGTTTCGGTCATAATCGTATCCCATCGCAGGGTCTATTAGCTCTTCTACCCAAGACGTTGCAGCAGCTCCATTTTTCTTCCCTTTGACCCATGCTTCTAACTTCTGGTGCCATATTTCTCCACTTGTTTCAACTGCAGGGATACCATTGGTTGGATTCCTTCTTGTTACCATTTCCAAGATGACAATTCCATAGCTATAAATGTCCAGTTTGGATGTGATGGGCAGATTGTAAACCCATTCAGGCGCCATGTAACCTCTTGTTCCTCTTATCTTGGAAAAGCTTGGCCCTTTTAGATTGTCCCTGTTCAGCAGTTTGGATAGACCAAAATCTGCTACTTTAGGCTGGTAGTTGGAATCCAACAGTATGTTTTGAGGCTTGACATCACAGTGCAGAACCCACTCTAAGCACTCTTCATGCAAATAAGCCAGACCTTTGGCTGTGCCAACCGCAATATCGAACCTCTTCTTCCAATCAAGTGAGTTAGACATGAGGTTCCTTGCTAATGATCCATTCTCCATGTACTCATACACCAGAAGCCTATGCTTCCCCTCCGCGCAGTATCCCCACATCTCAATCAAGTTCATATGGTTAACCCTCCCTATGGTGCTTGCTTCTGCAAGAAATTCCTCTTCTGCTTGATTAACTTCAATGTTAAGAACCTTTATTGCTGCAATCCTTTGATCAGACAACACTCCCTTGTAAACCACCCCACATCCCCCTCGTCCGATCTCCTCACTGAAACCCCGCGTTGCCGTTTTCAACTCAGCATAGGTGAATTGTTTGAATCCTGTTGCAGCAGCATGGTAGCCTCGTGTGGATGCATTAGAACTTATCCCAGTTTTGTACAAGAAACTGAACACCAGAATGACGCATATCAACTCGAGCAATCCAATTACAGAAGCACACCAAATCAGAATCTCTAGTGACCCATATCCAGTTCTTTTATGATAAGCTCTTTCTAGCTGTTTTGTCTGATTGATCGAGCAATTCAGTTTCAATCCTTCAACAGGTTTGTTGTATTGAAATGATTTTGGGAGTTTCAAGTACAGTGTTCCATTGTAACTGGGGTAATGATAACCATTACGCAACTCCCATTTTTGATAACAGCGATAAGCACCATCCTTTGGGAAATATCTGTATTGAAAGGCTATGCAGCACAATTTCAAGCAAGCTTTGGCACACTCCTCTAAGGTGTGATTACGGAGGATATCGTAATGATAGCCAAAAAAGTTAGTATGATGGAATTGAACAAACTTAAAATCATGATTGTCACATGAAAGGTTAAATTCTGGTTCACATCCATCTTTCCAGTCTGCTTGATTTTTCATCTTGAACCCTGGAAGGCAAGAGCACTTTGGGCCCGAACTTGGATCATAGCTGCATATACTTTTTGGTCCACAGATTCCATGAATTCTACAGGAGTTTACATAGCTTGCCATGTGACTGACCAGATTCCCTTTTGCTCTTCAAGACTGTATAACCTAAGGTTACCATCAAAATCAAGTGTTAATCTCCTCCAAGGTCCCCTACCAAAATCAGCAGATTGAAACTCCACTTTATCCGAGGATGTAAAATAGCCAGAAGAGTCGAACACTGCAAGTCTGCTGTCATTGTATCTTGTTCTTCCTTGTAGGTAGTCCAAAACCGTAGAATCCGGCCAGTAGATGCTGGATGTCTCAGGACTATCCAAGACAAGACGAAGAACGTTATCATAGTCATACATCAGCTTATAGTTACCGGAGGAGTAGTCAGTTTGGCTTCTAGCTGATACAAGTCTATTATGTTGAGTGAGCGGTTGTTCATGGAGAAGCGTATCAGTTGGCGAATCAAAGCTTTGCCAAAGCGTATCATTGACCAAAGATTGGAGGACCAGATTACCTGAATCCAAGAGATTTAACTGTGACCAGGAGTGATCTCTAACAGTGTTATTGCTCGTCCAGATTATGAACTGACCTGCATCAGTTATTATAATATTACCAGTTTTGAGTACAGAGAGCTTTGATCTCCTACCATTAACTGGTGTGTCCCGGTTTGCCATCCAAACTATTGTGTGGCTACCGTCATGACAGGGCTTGCTGAACCAGATGGCGAAGCAGTAGGCGTTTTGGCCAACGCGGTAAAAACCAGCAGAGAACATACCACTTGGGGAAATCAAAACGTCATCTGGATTCTCCGCGGACATAGACGAGCCTTGCCTTAGAATTGGCAGAGCTGATGATGTTAACAGAAGGAAATGGAACAAAATGAGGACCACTTGAAAAGTGTTGAACACGAATATTTTCTTGGCAAAAAGCTGCAAAAATCTTGCGGCCAACATTATGTTTATCTACTTCAGTAATCTGCACCAATTTATGCGTACATTCTCAACTTTAAATCGGGAACTTAATCAGGATTCTACAACTCGTATAGTTTCTAACTTCCTAGTCTTACTTGTGAATTGAAAACCGTGTGGGTCCTTTATCCATCGTTTGATTTTAATTTGGTTTGAGTGTGAAGTGTGAATTCATGAATTCCGAATTTCTAGTAATGGGAATATGGGGCCGACTGCGGACTTTAATTTTTTGCTTTTTTCTTCTCTTTTGATTATGAACATGATAATGGTTTTACAAGACTTGTCAGTTCAGAATTGTGAAGTAAGAATAGTAAACTATGGAACAAGTGCGTTTACTTATGTTAGTAAAGCTTGCATAATTGACCAACCAAAAGAGACAAAACACATGACAATGATTCGTTGCTTACTCTTTTTCTACAAGGCGAAGCAGCATCTGAACTACCTCTCCCATCGTCGGTCTTGCATCTTTGTCTTCCTGCACACATTGCAGAGCTACTTTAACCATGATCAACCTCGTCGTATTTCCCGTCCAATGTTGGGTCCACTATCATTCCAATCCATGTTTCCGTTACATCTCTCTGCTGTTTCACCCATTTACTTAACGCTCCTTGCATTAGCTGCTTACCATCTATGCCATGGACTCCTATTGAAGGGCTCCTTCCGGTTACCAACTCCAATAGAACGATTCCATAGCTATGAACATCCACCTTGGAGGTGATGGGCATATTCAACACCCACTCAGGAGCCACGTAACCTCGAGTTCCTCGCAATCGCAATCTGGAGATTTTTGAAGACTTAACATCACCTCTGTTTAGCAACCAAGACAGGCCAAAGTCTGACACTTTAGGCTGATAATTAGAGTCTATGACAATGTTTTGAGGCTTTATATCACAGTGGAGAACCCACTCTAAACATTCTTCATGTATATAAACCAGGCCTTTCGCTGTTCCCACTGCAAATTGAAATATTTTTTTCCAATCTAGTGTTTTAGAAGACAGGTTTTCCGCCAAGGATCCATGTTCCATGTATTCATAAACCAAAATCTTGTGCTTTCCCTCTACACAATATCCTCATAAATCTATCAAATTCATGTGATTAAGCTTCCCAATGGTGTTAAATTCTGCTAGGAATTCAGCTTCCCCATGATTAGCATCAATGAGTCGCTTGACAGCCGCAATTCGATCATCTGACAGTTTGCCTTTGTACACAATTCCTCCTGCCCCTCTTATGATTTCGTTCTTGAAGCCATTGGTTGCCTTATCAAGTTCAGCATAGGAAAACCTTCTGAAGCTTGTTGCAGCGAGATGGTAGCCTCCTGTCCCGCGTGAATCTTGATGCGTTGTTGTCAAGAAATACCAGACTATGAAGATGATGAAAAACTCGATTCCTCCTATGACAACGGCAGACCGAAGGACAAATTTCAATGATGAATTTCAGGTCTTTTCGGATACATTCGATTCAGTTGCTCAACTCGCGCAGAGCATTCAAGTTGGTAATCTTTACGGGGCTGACATGTGCGTTTCCATACGGTTCAACAAACCAGCCTGCATAATTACTGCACCCTGGTGTGGATGGAAAATGGAGACCATCCCGTCGATGGCAGGCAATCGAGGCTCTCCCTTGACAAAACCGGTAAACTTGTCTTGACCATTGTTGAAATATTCAAGTTGGTATTTTTAACAATAATTCTAAAAAAAAAAATTATAAATGATCTTTGAAAGTCTTAAAAATCCAGTAGTTATTTTGGAATTATAATATTTAAAAAAAATTATAGTTATGTAATAGATAAAAAAATAAAAAAAATAAAATCTAAAAAAGTATATTTAGAAGAAAAAGGTTAGATAGAGCCTTCAAATCTAAAATTCAAAATCAAGCAGCTTTTCAAATATAACAAGACACCCACAAAAATTTCATCTAGAACTTGATTCGTCGATAGAGCCTACATCGAGCATTATGTCGATGACACAAGCTTTGAAGAATTCGCATTGTGTATAATATTTTTTATCACATGGTAATCCAAGGAATTATAATATCCAATTTGTAGACCTTAATAAAACTAAAAAAAGTTAAGAAATTTGCAAGGAAAGTCATAGACACATGACTTTCTCATTTTGAAGGAAACTCAATATAGCAAATAACAATTATGCAGTAAACTTTCCAATGTATGTTTATGATGATAGAATTATATTTTTGTAATTTCATCTCTTATTGGAAGAACTCATTTTTAGTTCTTAGAAAAATATATATGAAAACTTCAATTTTCCATTAGAGATGATGATTGATAAGAAATTTTTTCTTCCTCCAATTTCTTAGCAATAACAATAATTTCCTAAAACAATCTATTTTTTTATGATTCACAAAACCTGCTCCTTTTTTTTTTTGTTTTCATTTTCGTTTTCTACCTAACACTAAATTTTCTCAGCAACCAAATAAACAAGTTGCAACTTTTTGTTTTTTTTTTTACCTTCAATCAATATCACTTCCATCTCTTCAACTTTTACCATCAACTCCTCATATTCGCCTCTCGGTTCTTCAAAAAAGGGCTCAACAACTTGATTCTACAAACCGAATATCTCCTTCACCAACTCAGCTAGTTCGACTCAGCAGCAATGGACCCCTTGAATCACCTGTAAGTCTCATGATCCTTCAAACACAACATTTCTTATTTCAAAGAATTCCTAAATTGAAGGGAAATTGTGAAAGTTTTGATCTTTTTATAAGAACAGAAAGAGAAAAGGGAAGAGAGGAGGGAAATCAAAGAAAGGAAGAACAAGGCAGAAATTGAGAGAAAAGAAGTAAACAAACACATTCATTCCATAACCTCCTCTCTGTTATAGACGTGGCTAAAAAGAGAAAGGTGACGTTGCACCGGATTCAGTTAGCAATTGTTATTACAGCTGTAAACAAAAGGGAATGGAACGCACCGTTTCCACCCAATCCGGGCCACTAAAATATATAAGTAAAATGTTTTTTTTTCTTAATTTTAATTTTGCCCCATAACATTTTTCAAAAAAAAAAATCTCTCAACATCCTTTTCATCTGTTAAGAATTTTTTATATATGTTTTTCAGAAAAATTATAAAAATATCAACTATAATTTAAGAATCAAATTAGATATTAATTTTTGAGTTAACACGAACAAACAAGTGATCAAAATATATATTTTTTATTATTATCAAAGTTTTAATTTAAAAAAAAAAAAGTCGAGGCCATATAGATAATGAAAGTAATTATGAAGGGCGTATTTATGAATGGTTACTCAATGACTGAATGTTGTAATTTTGATTTCAAATCAATTAATGCTACTTATGAATGGTTACTCAAACTTTGTAGCCCTATTTCTCATAAAAAAAAAAGGATGGCTATGAGCCTGAACCACACTTTCGCCGCGCTAATCCATTTATCAACACAATAGATGATGAGGTTGGACCCACGGCCACAGGCTCAATACGCCACCAATAAACAGATTCATTTTAATATTTAAGTGGTAAGATATTGAAACCTTGAGGAGAAGAAAAAAGTGGGCAACTTGTTGGTTGTTTTTTCAGTTCTTAAATATAATATAGATTTTGGTTTTCCAAATGACTAAAACGGAATGGATAAAAAAACCTTTGATATTGTTAAACAATGTGTAGTGGGCGAAATGGTGTGCCTGTCTCTCACCTCCATCCTCTGCAAACACAATGTTCACTAACCATACCCTTCTATCAACGAAGGTTTTAGTAACAGTACAAATTCTTTCCTTCTGTTTCTTTCTTTTTCTTTTCAAGGAAAAAAATATTGTAAAGCATTACTGATTAGTTCGTAGGAGTTAAAAGAATTTGACAGTCTGCAGATAAATCGAGCCCATAAAAAGAAAGCTGCTAATGGTGGATGGATATAAAAAGTATTTCGGTTAGTGAGTGGGACGAAGAAGCCTCTCAACAACTTGAGTCATGGTGGGCCTTGCATCTCTGTCTTCCTGGACGCAATCAAGAGCCACTGCAACCAGTATCTCCATCTTCTTTTTGTCATAATTGCCTTCTAATGTGCGGTCTATTATTTCTTCCACCCAGGTTTCTTTCGACTCCGCTCCTTCCTTCTTTTCCTTCACCCACGTTATCAAATCCATCTCCCCTTTGCCACCCTCTATTAACTCTATCCCTTTCCTGGGGTTCTTTCCGCTCACCATTTCCAGCATAACAATGCCGTAGCTGTAAACATCGACTTTAGATGTAATGGGCCGATTGAAAACCCACTCAGGAGCCATGTAACCCCTGGTTCCCCGTATCTTTGGGAAGCTACGGTTGGAAAGCTTACTTCTATCTAGTAGCACCGACAGGCCAAAATCCGACACCTTTGGTCGGTACCCAGAGTCGAGCAGTATATTTTGGGGCTTTACATCACAATGCAATATCCATTCCAAGCATTCTTCGTGTAGGTAGGCTAGGCCTTTTGCACAGCCCAAAGCGATGTCATACCTCTTTTCCCAGTCAAGTTGATGGGAATCGAGCATTTCTGCTAAGGATCCATGCTCCATATACTCGTAAACTAAGAGCCTGTGCTTTTTCTCTGCGCAAAATCCCCACATTTCGATCAAGTTCATGTGGTTAAGCTTCCCGATGGTGTTCACTTCTGCTAGGAACTCAGCTTCTCCTTGATTTGCTTCATTCAATCGCTTCACTGCCACAACTCTACCATCACTTAGCACTCCTTTGTACACAATACCTGCCCCTCCTCTTCCTATTTCTTGACTGAAGTTTTTCGTTGCGTTTTTCAGCTCATCAAATGTCATTCTCTTGAATCCAGTTGCCGCCAGAAGGTATCCTTCTTTAGCTACATTCTCCTCTTGCTGAGCTCTACTTAACAACAGCCAAACCAAAAAAATGGAAACAATCTCGATTCCTCCCAATGCACAAGCAAACCACAGCATGAACTTCACTACCCCATTTTCTTGGCCTTCAACGTAGCTTCTTTCTAGATTAATAGTATAATTTTGCCGACACCCTAAACTGATGGTTTCCTTGGAAAGCTCTTCCTTCTTGAGGGAGACATATGATTTGGGCAGTTTTATATAAACGTCTCCATCGAAGTTAGGTGGTTGGTGCCCATTCCGCAGTAGCGCCTTCGGGAAACCTTCATAGACGCCATTCCCGTTGAATTTATATTGAAACCCTTTACAACCGACCCTTTGCAGGCATTCAGTTTCACACTCCTTTAAGGTTTTATTGTAGAAAACCTCATAATCATATCCGTAAAATTCAGCATTACGAAGATGAACAAATGTATATTCATGTCTAGCATTGAGGGAAACGTCGAATTCTGGTTCACAACCATAAGACCAATCAGTTTGATTCTTTGTCTTGTATCCTTGAACGCACGAGCATTTCCTCCCGGTACTGGGACCATATCTACAAAGACTATTTTCCCCACAAAGGCCATGAGCCCTGCATGGCTGGCTGATAGCTTGCCATGAAACAACCCACGTTTGTTTCCCTTCTTCTCTGCTGTACAATCGAAGATTTCCATCATAATCAATGGTCAACCTTCTCTGGATCCAATTTGCACCGTAATCAGCAGACAAAAAACTTAAATCATCGCTCGAAGTAAAATTGCCGAAGGAATCGATCATCGCATTCCTCCTACTGTTGTATGCTGACCGCCCAGCTTGCGAGCTTAAAAGCCACACATTAGGCCAATAAACGCTTGAAATCTCGGGACCATCAAAAAGGAGACGAAGAACATTATCATCGTCGAAAAAGAACTTATAGAAACCAGTGGAATAGTTGCCATTTCTTCTTGCAGATACAAGGGTCGTATGTCTGGTGAGTGGTTGTAGAGGAAGAAGGGTATCTGTAGGAGAATCAAAGCTCTGCCATAAAGTGATACCTTCGGAATTGCTCAAGACAAGATTACCATATTCATTGAGCTGCAACTGCACTGAAGGCAACGAAGAAGTGTCCGTGGCCCAAACGTTGAACTGACCAGCATCTGTGAGGATAAGATTTCCGGTTCGCAAAAGCAAGAGCTTCGAACGCTGGCCATTGACTGGGTGGTCACGGTTTGCCATCCAAACAACAGTGCAATGTTGAAGTACAAGGCAAGAGGGTTTACTGAACCATATAGCAAAAGCATAAGCGTAGTTGCCAACGGGATAAAAGCCAGCAGAGAAAGTGCTATTTGGTGATATTAAAACATCACCGGGATTCTCCACGGAAAGAGATGATCCTCCACTCAGTTTTTGATATGTTGAAGATGAGAATGGGAGGAACACTATCAAAGATAAAACAAGTAATGAAAAATACAGGAAATCCATGTGGAGCTTCTAAAGGTGAAGGTAGCGAGAGCAGGAGATAGTATAATATATATATATAGGTTTTGAGGAGGAAGGCTGCATAAAAGCTTCAGTCAAAGTCTAGAGATGACGTTGAAAATGGAGAAACAATCAAAGTCCGTTATCCTATTCAGCCATTCTTGGTCATTATAAGGGTACCGAGGAAATGTTCTTAAATCTCATAACGCGTGCTGTTTTTTTGCAATCATTTACCGATAAAGAAACCAAATCAAATGCAGAAATTTAAACACAAACACGAACTCAAACATTGGCTTAAATTTAGCAAGTTAAATATAGAAGTTGTAATTTAAATTATTATTTAATCATAAGATTATTGCAATATTTTTATAATAAAATTTTATTTTATATTTTTTTTCTTAATTGAATCACTAATTCCAGCCATTTGTATGAAAATTAATAAATAAACAAGCACATAGTCATAAGTGACCTACTAAAAGGGGAATAGAATCACATATGTATTTTGGTTGTTTATATTTATTGATGGGTTTGGAGATATCTTATGCAGAATAGCGAAATAAGTTTATAAATGTGGAGAAAATGAGAAAAGAAACTCTTGACATCATTTTTTGGATGAAAAACGAGGTCGACTTGGGTTTTGAAAAATGAAACGAACGGGAGTCGTCACCAATCCTTTTTTATGAGGTGTGATTGGATCAACTCGAAAAGTGGTTGTTTTTAATAAACGGTTTGATTTTATTAAAACAACGATTTTGGTCCACGAAACTCAGAAAACGGGTTCGGGAGTCGGTTACATACGAGGAAGGATTAGCACCCTCGTAACGCCCAAAATTGGTACCTAGTTGATTAGTTAATGTCTTGATGTCGAGAATTGATAACTTGGAAGAATTAAAAATAAGATCGTTATATTAAAATGAAAATTTTTGGGAAAAGTAGCATATTTTACGTTAATCGAGAAAAAAATCATATCCAGTAAGTTAGGACACAATGTCTCGAATTCTCGAAACGCGAATAAAAAATACTTATTTGAAAAATATTTAACTATCTTGGATTAAAAAAAAGATCACGACCAGTAAGTTAGGACACGATCTTTTTTTAATTCCCGACATCGTTTAAAACTTGAGTTTAAAAAAATTCGTGTGATAAAGTTTAAAAGAATATTCAATTGTTTAAATCAAATGAAGAAATCGCAACCCAATACGTTAGGGCACAATTTCTCAAAATATTAAACATTGAATATTGCATTTATTTCGAAAAAAACCTCATCTCGAGAAAACAACGTGTCACATCCAACGCGTTAGGACACAACGTATTGAATTCTCAATAACGAGCTTTTTATCATTTTTAAAAGAGTAATCTCGATTATTTAAATTCAATGAAGAAAATCGGAACCCAATACGTTAGGGCTCGATTCTCTCGAAGATCCAAATGCCGAGTATTACTCATATTTTTAAAATTTCTTCTTTTTTTTTTGAAATCTAGATAAAAATAGGTGTAATGGAATAACAATAATGATGATGTAATTTGTACAAGCCCAATAATGCCTTGGCCCAAACCCAATAAACTAAACCTAAGCCCAATACAGACCCCAGCCCAAAAACGTTAAAATTTCAGAAAACCCTAGGCAGTAGCAACAAGTAGCAGCTGCATTCTCCAGTCACCGCAAGTTTCGGCCTCCACGCGTGGCGTTTCTCCGCAAACACCGCTCCTTAAGCACGTACCTGCAACAAGTGAAAGAGAAGAGCAAAAAAATCGGGCCAACAAACAACCGAATAGATTTGTTTGGATTTATTTTCTTTCCCATTTTCGGCTATAAAAGAGCCGATTAAAATTTGTAAAAGAGGGGGGAGAAAAGATTGTATTGGCAAAAATACTGAATCAAAAGGAAAAAGAATTTTTGAAGGTATTTTCGGGGATTTGTTTTTATTTTTTTTCATTTTTGTTCTTTATTTTAAAACCAAACGAAAAGAAAAGAAAAAGAGAGACTTACCGGCGTTGAGTAATCGGAGGACCTTCACTCTGTCGTCATCGGAGTTGGAGGCTCCATCTCCAGAGGCGGCGATGGTGGCCGAAAGTTAGAACCCTAGCAGAGGAGGCTAGGGTTTCATGAGGTTTTTTTTTAAAAGCATAGCAGGAAATGATATTTTTTTTAAAGATGTTGCTTTTATAATTTAATTGAAACGGCATCGTTTTGGGGGAAAAGATCCGCGTGTTGACCCGACCCGACCCGGAGGATCCGCGTGTTGGGCTTTAAGGGGTAAATTGCGCATTAAGGCCCTCTTGTTTGTGGAACGTCACGATCAAGCCCGATTTGCTTCTTTTTAAATTGAGCCGTAATTTTTATTTGTTTTTCAATTTAGCCCATTTCTGTGCAGCATTTTGGAAGGAGGGAATAATTTCCCTTTTGATCCTCCACACTTGCGCGCGCATTTAATGTGGTCCTGTTTTCAGATTTATTTCGAATTTAGCTTTTTTTTTCTTTTTTTAGTTCAATTTAACCCTTTTTTTATTTTATTCATTTTTTTAAAATTATGTTATACTATGACTTTATTACTATTATCATTATTATTTTATTATTATTATTACTGTACATATATACGCATGTTTTAAATAATATACATACATACTTTTTTATATTTTATATTTTTACTTTTCTAATATTTATACATTTTATATTTTATATATATGCAGATATATTATATAACATATACACTTTTCACACTTTATAATTCAAGATACCCATACATTTTTCGTATATTTATGTACACGTTTTTCTTTAAAATCTTTTCTTTTTATATATCCCATTTTTTATATACATATTGTACACATATATATGTATTTGAATATATATGTATGCGAATTTTCATGATTGGCCTATGTTTATACTTATACATTTTATTTTCCTATTTTGTAAATATATACACATATACATATATTTTGTATTTTATCATTTTTCACGATTTTCAAATACATATACATGCATTTTTTTAGTTTTTTGTTTGATATATTCCATTCTATCTTTTTATGTATCCTTGTACATGTGTGTCAAATATATGTATGCACGTATTTGTGAATTTACTTGTATATTGTACTTGTATATATATTTTGTAAATTTATACTCATATATGTTTTGCATTAAAGTTTTTGTATCATATTGTATATTAACTTTTTAACATACCCTTTTGAAAATATAATTTGGTTTTAACCATTCATCAAAGTTATTTTCTTGATTTAAAGTTTTTTGAATAAAGCATTATTTGAAGTTTGGGATTTTCGAGAGAAATTAAGCCCTAACGTATTGAATTCTGATTTTCTTTGTCAATCTTAAATGACCGAGAATATTCTTTATTCAAAATGCACGAGCATAAAAATCATTTTTGAGAACTTAACTTGTTGTGCCCTAACGTATTGGGTGTAGCCTGTTACTTTCTCGAAATGAAGATTTTCGCATAAAATAAAAGTGATATTCAAAGTTCGGGGATTATGAGGGATTGTACCCTAACGTATTGGGACTCGATTTCTTTACATGACTTGAACAATTGGTTATTCTTTTACAAATTTCATCATTCAAGCTTATTTTAAAATCTTTTTAACTTTCGACACTAAGACATCAAATAGTCAATTTGGTACCAATTTTTGGGCGTTACGAGGGTGCTAACCCTTCCTCGTGCGTAACTGACTCCCGAACTCATTTTCTCAAAGATTCGTAGACCAAAATAATTTTTAAGGTGAACCGATCACACCTTAATAAAGGATCGATGGCGACTCCCATTTTTATTTTTAAAGTCGACAACTAAAATTTTTGTTTTCAAAAAACGGTTTCGACATAATTAAAATAATACAAGCAAAGGCTACAAAGTAAAATAAATACAGAGACGAACTAATATAATATACAATCACAAACATATAAGCAATAAAATTAAAACATCCATTCTAAATAATGAAAATGTAAATGAAGAAATGAACAAAGAAAATGTATAAAACTATAAAAAGATAAAAAGATATATATATATATATATATGTATTCGTGAAAGAAAAAAATGTATATGGATATATATATAGATATGTAGATAAATTATAAAATATAAAAAATATGAGTATGTACGTATATATTAAATGAGTTATAAAACTATGTACATACATAGATATATATGTATATATATATTATAAAAATATATGTACAACGTATGTAAATTATAATGTATATAAAGTATAGAGGTATGTATATATATAATTCAAAGATATGCATGTATATGTATATATAATTAAATCTAAAATTAAAAAAAAGTATAAATGAACAAATAATAATAATAATAATAATAATAATAATGATAATGATAGTAATAATAAATTTGTTAATAAAATAACCAAAACAACGAAAAAGGATCAAATTGAAATTTTAACACAACATTTGGGGTCAAATCTGAAATAAATTAAAATAGGACCTAATTGGATGTGCAAACAACTGGGAGGGACCAAACTAGAAATATTCTCTGTTTTCCCAAAACGCGCAGTTCCATCAAGGACCAAAATGAAAACGCAACAAATTACCGGGTGCAATTAAAAAAAAACAAAACGCTTAAATGAAAAATCACTAAAAAGAGGAAGGGCTAAAAGTGAAATTAGCCCTTCAGCAGAAAAACACGGGAATCTGGGGGCATCTGGGTCGGATCTCGGGTTGGCCTCCTAAACGGTGCCGTTTTGGGCGTTCTGGGGCTAGGCCAAAACGGCGCCATTTCATGCCCCTATAAATTTCAAAAATTTTGCTAAAAACTTCATTTTTCCCCTCTTTCACAAAAAAAAAACTTCAGAATACTCTCTCAACTCTCCCTTTCCCTGGGCACTGCCCAGAATCAGGCCAACACCGCCGTCGCGCTGCCGCCGCGCCGGCCACCGTGTAAATTCAAAAGGTCAGATTTTTTTTTATTTTGTATATGTATTTGTAGACTTTTTTTAAAAAAAAAGAAAATAATAAAACAAATGTTAGTTTATAGATATTTCGAAAAATAAGATTAAAAGAAAACTCATAAAATAAAGTAAAAATAAAAATAAAAGTAAGTAAATGAAAAAGAAAAAGAACTCAAGAGCAGAAAAAACGAAAATTACCTCTTTGTTTCCTTTAATTTTATTGAATCTGTTTTCTTTTTAAAAAAAAAACCCCTTACATTTTGGTTTGAATGACTTATATAGCCATTTACAACTTTCTCTTCTTAATCTATTATGTTGTCATTTCTCTTCTTTTTCTTTGCTGTTGTTGCTGTTTTCTTTGCTTGTTTGCAGGTGAGCAGTTGGGCGATGGCAGAGAGCAGGTGCGGCGCTGGTCAGAGGCGGTGGCAGGGGGTAGGTGGACGAAGGCCCTAGGTGCGGCGCACCTAGGGTGGCTGCTGTTTCTTTTTTCTGCAAATTAGCTAGGGTTGGGTAGATTGGGCTGAATTGGGTTGCTGATTTGGGCTTTGGTTTTGGTGGGTTAGGCTTAGTTGGGCCTGGGTAGGTTTTGTTTTTGTTTGGGTTATGAGTTGTAATGGGTTAGGTCAAAATGGGCCTGTACAGAAACTATCCCAAATATTTTTGGTCACAAATCACGATGGGTTGCCTTTCTTCATATTATGGTACAACATGATAAAATGTTTTATAATTATTGTCATTTTTTTGCCAATATTTATATATGTTTTACTTATTCTTTTTAACTATATTATCAAATTACATTTTTTTGTTCACTTTAATGATAAATTTTTTATTTTTATTTTTGAACTTAAATTTCATAAACTTGATACATAAAATAAAAGCACATGTGGGTTTTTATAATATATTTAGATTTTATGTAATTATTTTTTAAAATTTTTAGTGATAATATGACACAATCTTGGAATATCACGTTATCATGTTTTTATGAAATTCAAGTACCAAAATGAACTTAAAATGAAATTTAAGTATTAAAATAAACTTAATTATTAAATTAAAATACGGAAGTGAACCAAAAAAAATATAAATACCAAATGTAACCTAACTACTAAATTCAAAGACTAAATATCGATCAGCCTAGCCTAATTTCAACTATTGTTTATCTAAAAAAAAGTAAGTTTATATAAATATAAAACATTAATAAATATATATTAATATATTAATAATTAATATGATCCGAGTGAGTTAAACTAGAAATCCTATTACACGCGTATACATATGGAATCCATAAATTTAGAACACAAATGTGTTTAATATGAAAAAAAGAGATTAAAATTGTTTATCATGATGTTGTCATCAATCTTGAGTCAGTATTGACTTAACTTGTGACACTAACTCAATCAAATACATTAACATAGATACAATTGATGGAGGTAATAAAGTTTGCATAATAAAAATTGAAATGTATAGAAATATTAAATAAATATTTAGTTGAGTGGTAAATTAAAAGCTTAGTTAATACCAATTTTCGAGTTCAAATTCCATCATATGTGTTTTTTTATTGTTATTGGGTTAATGATTTAATATAAATATATAATTATTATTTAATATAATATTTTTTATAACATAATATATTCAGACTGAGCTTGGGTTTGATATTGCCCAAGGCATGGCTCATTTAAAAAACAGGCATTAAATTTTTCCCAAGCTCATTTTTTGGATATTGTATTTTGTCTAAATCCTCTCATTTTTCGAGTGAATTTTTGGGCCTGGACGGGTGGCCTGACTCATGAGCAAGTTAGATCTAACATAAATTCAGTAAAGCACTTAATAAATAATATAGATATATATAATTAATGAAAATAATAAAAATATTAAAATAAAACTTTAGTTTAGGAATTTTTGGATTGGATAGGATATATGTTTTAAATTTTTAGAAGAAATTTTGGGATTGAATTTGTGTTGAATTTCTTTTTTGAATTTGTGTAAAATAGGAAATTTTGAAATTGAAACGATTGGCTATAGATTTGAACTTTGTGAGAACACCAATCACTGCTTTAGTGCTTATCTTGGAATTAATAGTTAAAACAATTTCATTTTTCACAATTGTTGCATGACATTAATATTACTTATTACTTTAATGATATTTTATTTACTAATTTTTTTAAATTATTATATTTTAATTCCATATGATATTATTTGTGAAATTTAAAAACTATATATAAACTAATTTAATAAAAATGTAATTATTTATTATTTTAATATATTTTACTTAATACATATAATCAATCTTTTGGCATAAATTTTATATCAAAATTTTAACAATAGAATAGAATATATTTTAATTAGCACATACGAGCAAAAATATTAATTTATATTTATTCGCTTATTAAATAATTGGTGAAACTTCCCCCCCCATGAAGAAGCAATCCAACCATATATTGGTGAACAATTCCTGCAGTTGAGTTCCCGTATGAAAAATTCCACTGGAAGATATCACACACTGCAAAATATCTCTCTCTCAAACACACAGTAGGCACATTGTATCATGAATAAAATGAATACTTGAATTTCTTATAATTATCATATCAAAACACTCAACATGACTCGGAATCATCCAAGTTATAAATGGCAGACTTGCTTGCTATCGACTACTAATTGCCAGCAACCAGGTCTTTACTTATTGGAAAACATTACAGAAAGAATTACCACCTCAGCAATACTAAAAGTTAATAAAATTGAACACACTAAACTAAATAATAATAATAATAGAATTAATGAAGAGATCAAGCTTAATGTCCACCGCCACCGGAACTTGGACCTGAGTTGGTGACAACATCAGTGAGTGCATGACCTTCTCCTCCAGAACTTGGACCACCGGTCTTGATTCCTTCAATGGCAAGGCTCAAATCTTCAAACAAAACCTCCATCCCTTTGGTCATAGAGATGCCTGAGCCAGCCTCTGCATCGTTGAGAGGACGAGCCCCAGAAGTAAAAAGAAATGTAGCTAGAAGAAGAGCAAGGCAGAAGAAAGACTTGGCGTTGCCGGCCATCAAGATTTGAGGATGAATCTTAGCTAGGTTGGGAAGGCTTGGCTTGTTTAAGCAGCTAATTGGAAAGCTAATAACTTGTTTCTTGATTGACAAATTTTGTGAAATCTGCTGGATGCAAAAAAGCTGCCATGCAGATATGCCTATATATACTAATCCATCCCATGCAAACAGTGACTTGGAAGCTGATATCAGGTGTTCGTCAGCTGAGACCTTAATTGACCCAACCCAAAAAGGGTGATTGGTCCATTCAAACACTAGAGAGCTTTTCACGGGGTTAACTTGCCCCCAACCTTCCTTTCATTGTGCAAGGAATGAGGTCATAAATTAATCAGAATTAAAAAAGTTTATGAACAGGAACATTGATCAGACTTGCCTGGAAACAATCAAAACGGTAGTAAAACAAATTTGTTACTTCGCTTCATTTTCTAACAAAAAGCATTTCAGTGAATTACCGTCCGCCCATGAATCAAAAAGAACGTGCCCGCCGGGACCATACTCCAGAAGCAGAAAATGAGCTATAGGCTAGCATCACAACGCAGATGTGACAGGCCGCCTTATCAAATGAAATATTAAAATCTAAACAATGGAATCCATGTCATGATCCATGACCATGACTAGGAATTTCGTAATTTCACTCCCCTTTTTATTTTTCATTATTATAAAGTTCAGTTATTAAATGGAATGTTATTAACAAATAATTATAATTATTTAATTAAATATGTATTAAATAATAACATTTATTGTTAAAGATATAACTATTTATTTGAGTAATTATATTCCTACGAAGTGACATGAGACTTCCAATAAATATGTGTGAAGTTTCATTTGCATAAAAACTTAAAAAACATACCAAAAAAAAGTTTGTTTATGATCTCCTATTGTCTTTTATATTCTTAGATTGTTTTATAAAAAATTATTGTAGAAATTCTTCATAAAAATTTATATCTTTGCTATGTTCCACTCAATGCTCAGTAGACTGTTTTTGTCAATACAAAATGTAGACAATCATTAAGTTTCATTGAATTCTCGAGACTCATTTATCAATAATTCTTTTGCACCCCATAATATAGATGGAGACAAATAGAACCTTAAAGAAAATAACATTG
Organism: Gossypium hirsutum; assembly: GCF_007990345.1. Classification (NCBI taxonomy): domain Eukaryota; kingdom Viridiplantae; phylum Streptophyta; class Magnoliopsida; order Malvales; family Malvaceae; genus Gossypium; species Gossypium hirsutum. Next base: position 18,758,233 of record NC_053441.1, read on the forward strand.
ATACACGCATTAAAACTTTTGTTAATTTCTCGTAAATTTATTTTTATTCTCATGCATCAACAAGTAAATTATATATATTATATAGATGAAAAAAAATAAAAGGGTGAAATGACAAAACGAGAGTGTGAGATTCAAGCGCAAAAATATGAATATCCTCCGCAGTCACATGAAGATGCTGCTGCTGACATAATACCAAGGTTTTTTTATTTTTGCGCTTTGACAGGGCCGTTCTCGTCTTTGTTCTGTCGTTGCAAAATTTTAAAAATAACAGATGCAGAGTCAATAAGGACGGGCACACTCCCAGCCAAAAACAATGCCACTGACCAATTGGTTGCTTTCACAAATTTACTATCAATTGACACTTGGAAGACGAAAATTGAACTCTCGCTATCACAGTGAAGAAAGGCACGAGGGCAGGCAACAAGCAAAAGCAGTAAGCAGATAGGTAGCAACAAGTAAAACTATATTGTTTATTAGGCAACCAAATTCCATGTTTGGAGCCGTCGAAAGCATAAGAGACTAGTCAATTTTATTGAATCAGCAGTAAGAATATCCAACTTGCAATTGTTGGTTCTTCAAATATACTCTTGTCAAGACAATTACATATACTGCATTCATCATGAATCCAGATAACATAAGATGTTATTAACACATATATAAATTAAAATGCATTTGATTCTTCTAATTAGCGAAATCCTTGTTTTTTTCTATTATTAAATGTAACGAGGTAGCACTAAATAAGGTGAACTGAAATTGCTAAAAAAACTGAGGCAAGTCAAATGGTCTTAGGTTAAAACTTCAAAGTTAGGTCATCTATCACTGCATAATTTCGTAGAAAACACCAAAAGAGAAAGAAAAAGGCTTCCATGCGCAGTATCTTTGCAGGACTTGATATTATGTATATGTAATTATCACAAATGTCAATGTTAAAATGATAGCGTATTAGTCCTTGAAATGTTGATGTGGTGTCAATCATCCCGTCATTTGTTCAAACAATATACCACTGCTGATAATTAAGCACGTTTTTTTATCCTCGGATTCCCACCAAGAAAATTCACTAGAATGGTTGGAAATCATAGCCAAAATGAAATCGAATTGCGGCTGAGTGACATAAGATTTTACCAAATGCTTCCTTTACTTGCAGCCTCCACTAATCCCCCCCATTGGCCACTGGAATAAATATTAACACTAAAATGATGCTTTTAGGCTTTACCACGCAATGCAAGGAATGTTAATTAGTCAATTTACAACAGTTGATTGAATAATGGAATATGCATTAATCCTTTAATGGCTTATACAAAACAGTTTTATACTTTCATGTGTTGCTTTAATATAAAAATGGTTGGTCATTTAAAAAAAAAAGAAATTCATGACCTTTAGAATTTTGAAACCCAAGTCGAAATTTTAAGCCTCGAACAATTAGGTGTCTGCGTCGGAAGTTCACTTAGTGTAAGGTTCACTCAGAGGTGGCCTCATGTTAGGAATTTACTTGGGGTGAAGTTCACTTAGAGTGACATGTATAACTATTTACAAAGGTGATGATGTGTCGCGAAATTAACTAAAAATTTGAGTAAGACAATGCATATATTAATTAATAGTACAGCTACAGTGAGTATAGATATCATTCCCACCAATACTAAAAGTACTAGTAATTGCCATCTTTCTATTATTTAATCGATAAATTCGAGTGATTGATTAAAAATTAAAATTAATTAAATTAATTAACTAACGAACATGACAAAGAACAAAACAAGAAAATAATTGATTAACAACTAAGAAGCAAAACAATATTCAGGAAATTAAAGAATTCACCTAGACTTTCTCTGTCACAATCAATCTAAATTATGCAATTTATTTACTTAGTATATTAGATCTGTAGAAATTCCTAAATTATGCTAATATCTCTTTCGAGAGTAATAGCAACAAACTCTAGATTGATTAATTAAAATTTCTTTCTAATTAAAACTCTTATTATCACATTAACTCAATCTATGAATTCCCTATTAGATTTGACTATAATACGGTAGATTTATGTCATTTTATTTCTAGGATTACATGTAACTCCACTCAATTAGGGAATATCTACTCTTAAACAGGGTTTATTCCTCCTCTAATTTAAGCACATCAAACATGGATCAATAATCTAGAAATATCAAACCAAGAATTAAACACACATAAATGATAACAATATTCATTACGTAAAATAAAAATCAAAAGACAGAATTCATCATAAGATTCATCTCCCCTAGGAATTTAGAAAATTGATTAATACTTGCAAATAAAAACATCAAAGATACAATATAACCACAAGAAACAAAGAAACTCATGATGGTTTCCTAAGAAATCAACTGGGAGTCTTCAATCTTAACAGTAATCTGCTTCATAATCGACTTCAATGGTGTTTTTCAAGTTGTTTTCTTAAGTATTCTATGACGACTCTCTCCTGTCTTCTTATTTTTGTCACATATACGTTTTAGACTACCCGAAAAATTTAAAAATCGCATTTTCTCGCAGTCCAGAGTGTCAATTCGCGAAATCGACATGGCCTTCTACATGGTTGTGTGGCAACCCATGTGGCTCACATAGCCGTGTGGAAGGGGTCAACCCATGTGGCTCTTGTACATTACTCCGATTTTCCAGTTTTCACTTGTTTTGCTTCAAAGTGTTTTTCTAAGTATAAAAGCATGAATTTAAAGAATTAGAAAAATAAAATTCACTATTAACATAGAATAATCACCCAAAATCGCATTAAGAATGAAATTAAAACATATTACTTTTAGCACTTATTAGATGATATGCCAATATAATACAAAAAAAAACATATTATATAAATAACAAATTTAACATGATACAGAACAAGATGCATACACACCTCTCCAGATGCGACTGTAACGATGGTATAAGAAATAATCCACAACCTCGAAATATTTGAAACTAAGAAATTTGTGATAACCCCATATTTATTTCCATCATCTTTCCGACCAAAATTTGCATGAGTAATAGTAATATAAGTCTATGTTAAGATATTTTTTGAACATTGGCCACTGGTGTCTCGTGTTATTTACGTCAGAAACTTGTTATGTTTAAGTTAACAAAAATTTTGGTAAGTATAATCTTAGTTAAGACTTTGATTTTAGTTAATATTTTGGGCAATTACAAGTTCATCCTTGGTATTCAATTGGATCAAGATTTATTTGGGCTCATTAAAAATATTCTCTATGTTTATTATTTTGTTAGTTTCATAAGAAAATTGGTTGTAATTGATATAATATGTTAACAAATTTCAATTTCTTATAAGTTGAGGAGACTTGTATATGTGATGTATTGACTTGTATAGGTTGTAATCAAGTGTGTTGCTTGGTTTAAGTCGTAAGTTTTTAAGGAAAGCTTAGAGGAGGGTTGTTTAGATCTTATGTACAAAAAAGAAAGTCTAATCTGACGAGTGTTAAAGGTTGCAATCATTTATGGTACGTGTTGCTAAAATGATAGATTATCTCTCTGGACAATTACCTATAGATCTAGAGAAATCAAACCACATGAACATATCAAGTATTTATTATCTTACAGCTTATGAATAAAACAGTGTTTTTGTTGCTGAGATGCCGAGAATGATTTTGTAGAAATCCGATATGAAAAGAAAATAAAGTTTCTGTCTGCATATTCCTCTCCGTTATATCCAACAGCATCTTCATTCGGGTCTCCAATATTTTGTGTTTCAATCTGGAGATGAAGAAGATACGGGGACTTGAACTACTGTTGCTTCAGACAGTGACTAATCCATCTACTAATCTCCAATTTATTGTAGAAACGAAAGCAAAGATGTAAGGAGGGATGGGATCTAGGGCAATTTACCATTAAAAGCTTTTTTTTAATTTATCGAAATGGGCCCGGTATTTTATTATTTACCGGAATGGGCCATTTTCCCCTAAATCGCGTCCACGTCAGAGCTAAGTCAGGGGACGTGTCAGGAAATCGCGTCCATGTCAATGCGCTTTGATGACGTGGCAACAAATTGCGTCCACATCAGCGCGATTTGTGTCCACATCAGCAAAGCGCGCTGATGTGGATGCGATTTGTTGCCACGTAGCGCGTGTAATGACCAAAATTTAAGATTATCGGAACAGTAATTTAGGGACCACAAATCTGATGAGGAAAATTTTATTTTTCTTATATTTTTATGGTCTATGATTTCAAAAAAAATGATTTCGTGAAAATTTCGACGTTTGGGCACTCAATTTAGTCAAAAGGACTAAATTGTAAAAAGTGCAAAAGTTGAGTTCTACATGTTAGAGGTGTCCAATTGTTATGAAACTTTAAATTGAAGGTCCTTATATGGTAATTAGACCATTGGTAACTTGGTAGACAAAAATGGACATGAAATAAGTGAAATAGAAAATTTTTAAGTTAGGGGTAATTTGGTAATCTAGTAATAAAAATAATTAAAAGGGAAAAAGATGGCAAAAATCATCATCTTCTTCATTAGGACGAAATCAATAAGGGGGGAAGCCATAGATAGGGTTTTCAAGCTTCCAAGCTCCATAATCAAGAAGAACGAAACTCGAGGTTAGACAAAAGAAAGAGTAAAGTTGAAGACTAAGTTGGTGAATTTGACTATAGTTGGTACCAAGGTAAGTTTACGGTAAATAAATACAATATTTTAATAATTATTATTAATATTGTTATTTTCCAGCAATTATGCATTTATTTTATGAATTTATTTAATGTTGATCCAAGCATGAAATGATAGAGAATTAAAATTAAAAAGTCCCGTTGATACATAAGGATGGTACTGGATACAAATGTCATGATATTTGGGTAAAGAGATCCCATGCAAGACCATGTCTGGGACATGGCATTGGCATCCTTGAGATCATGAGAGGTCCCATGCAAGACCATGTCTGGGACATGGCGTTGGCACCGAGATGAGAGGTCCCATGTAAGACCATGTCTGGGACATGACATTGGCACCGAGATGAGAGGTCCCATGCAAGACCATGTCTGGGACATGGCGTTGGCACCGAGATGAGGGGTCCCCCGTAAGACCATGTCTGGGACATGGCATGGGCACCGATATGAGAACATCCCATGTAAGACCATGTCTGGGACATGGCATTGGCACCGAGATGAGAGGTCCCATATAAGACCATGTTTGGGACATGGCGTTGGCACCGAGATGAGAGGTCCCCCGTAAGACCATGTCTGGGACATGGCATGGGCACCGATATGAGAACATCCCATGTAAGACCATGTCTGGGACATGGCATGGGCACCGATATGAGAACATCCCATGTAAGACCATGTCTGGGACATGGCTTTAGCATGTTATGATCAGAAGATACCCGAGTATCCTTATTATTCCAATGTGGTTCAACGGGCTAGTAAACGAATCAGGTACATGAAAGTTCAGTTAAAGATAAGAAATGGCAAGCTCAGGTGAGTTATAGGAGTTAAGAATTTATTATATTAACATTTGATATTCAATGATGCAGCAAGAGAAGAGTAAGTTATGATAACAAGTATATTAAGTAATCAAGCAAGAGAACTAGTATGAGATTAACTAAAGAGTAAAATAGAGATATAGACACTTGAGTTTAATTATTTGTGTTAAATATTGTTATTTATTTGCTAGTAAACTTACTAAGCTTTATGCTTACGTCTTTTATTTCTCTTTCTCCTATAGTATTGCAAGGTTACTTCAAGGATCCTAAAGAAGTCGGAGATCTCCACACTATCAAGAACAACTACTTGGTATTTTATGATGAAACATATTTGGGTTATGGCATGTATAGGGATTTAGTTATTTTGTATGTTTGTAATTATGATTTTGCTAAAGAATGAGGTGTAAGTATTTTATGATGAATGGTTATTAAAATGGTTAAGTATGAAAGTGTTTGTGGTTATAAGAGTCTAAGTGATATATTATGCATGGAAATCATGAAAAGGGTAAAATTTTGCAAAGAAACAGAAGTCAGGCAGCACAGTGACGTGACTTTGAAAAATCACCTAGGATGGTATAAAATGAATGAGAGGGTGAATGATATATGAAATTAAATCTTGTTGAGTCTATTTTCATGGAAAAATAACGGTTTAGCAAAAGAAATTTTATATTTTTGGACATGTGAATTTTAGTGACACAGGGTCAAATCTGTTTTTGGAGTCCCCTGTTCTGAGTTTAGAAAATCATTAAAAATTTTATAAAAATGGTTATGAGTTATAGTTTATATTTCTAGATTCCTTATTGAGTATATTTTCTATATAAACAAGTAATAACTTCATATGAAAATTATACAGTGAGAAAACTTATTTTTAGTGACAAGAGGTCAGGACTATCAGGTGGTGAAACAGGGGAGACTTTAACTAATAAACTGTACTAATTGGCTAAGAAAAAAATTCTAAAAATTTTATAGTAGGAAGATATATGAGTCTAGTTTCAGGGAAAATTTACGGAGTTAAATTTCGAGTTCCGTAGCTCAAGTTATAATTAATTTAGTAACTTCTGCGCGATTGGGCAGATTGCTGTAAATAGTGAAATTAATTTTCAAAACAAGTTTTTATGCTTCGAATTAGTAAGATAAGATAAGTAATGCCTCGTGCTCGACTCCGGCAACGGTCTCGGGTAAGGGGTGTTACAGCGTGCCCTTGGGGATGCGATTTCCCCGCGCGTGAACCCCCCCAATGGTCAAAAAAACTATAAATACCCCCCACCCTTTATTTTTTTCACAAACTAATCCTCTCTCAAATTTCCTCTCAATTTCCTCTTAATTTGCTCTCAAATTATAACTTTTACATATAGAAAATGAATCTGGACAAATGGTTATCTAGGTTCATTTGAATGTGGTCAACAATTTATCTAAGTTCATTCTAGTGATACTCTTTTAGCATTTACATATATATTTTTACATTTTTATATTATTATTTTGAAATTTAAAGTACATAAAATCTTAAAAATCCTTTAAAAAAAGTAAGAAGAAATTATAAATTTATTAGAATTACTATTTGACAATAAAATAAATCTGGACAACTGTTTATCAAAATATATTTAAATCGGAGTGAATATGCGGGTAAAATACCAAAAAAAGTCACTTTTTTGATATTTTGCCCTGGGATCTATTCATTTATGGATTAATATTACTCGATGCCCAGTAGGCCCATGGTTAAGCCCATGATTTGAGAATTATTGGCTAACTTTTTTCTTTTTATCATTCAATTATAAAACAATTATAAGATGATTATTTAATTATTCAATTTTTTTTTCTTTTTTAATCACTCATTATTAACTCGTTAATAAAAAGATGGCATGACAGCTTTTAAGATTAACATAATTATAATTTTAGCCATTAACATTTACACATTATGTCATTAATTCTTAATTTTTAAAAATTTAATTTTCAATGTGTACACATTACCTAAGTTTTCTATGAAAATATAATTTAGTACACAATTTTTAAATTAGAAAAAATAGTTTGTTTTTTTTTAACTAGACATTCTTCAAATATATTGATTTCCTCAAATTTCAAATAACTAAAAACTTAATATCTCCTAAAGATATATATATATTGGTTAGCTTAAGTTTACCACCATTGATGAAGCAAGTGAAAGCTCAAAACAAATTTTAAAATTTTTTAAGCTAGTATAATTACAATTAAATTGATTTAACGTAGCTGGTTTTTTTTTTTATTTTCAAGCAATTTAATTGATTCTTTTTCAGAATTTTGGTGCATTTTGTTTCTTGTTGTTCACTTTTTCATTAAATTAAATGCAAGGACAATATAAAAAAGGGTCACAAAGAATGAAAGAAAAATAAAAATGTAAAAGGATTAAATTATATAACGTGTTGTGTTTTTTAGAATGCCTAAATTTGCATAATGTATAAATGCTGAGGGCTAAAGTTGTTATTATGCCAATTTTAAAAGTTATCACGTTAACTTTCCATTAGTAATTTAACGATTGATGACCAAAAAAGAAAAAATTGAATGCTTAGATGACCATTTTGTACTTTTCATAATTAAACGATTAAAACAAAAATTTATTCATAGTTTACCTTATTATTAAGGAACTCCCTACTATGCAAGCTTAGGCCTAGCCATTGAAAATCAAGTTTAAATATTATGATCTTTTTTCTTAGTTCAGTTACTGAGGTATGGTTGGTGTTTGCGTTATGAGTAATAAATTCATTTAATGATTTTACAAAACTTTTAAAAATAAAAGGTATATTGTTAAATTTAGCTTTAATGTTTTTTTTGTTAATTTTACTTTTTTTAGTTAAATTTGATTTTTAAATTTTTAAAAAGAATCAAATTTCAAGCTTTTAATGGAAATATTTATTAAAATATTATTTTTTGAACAATATTGGCTATTAACTTTTCATGTTGACATGATACCATTTGTTTTATATACTAATTTAAAATTTATAAAATATTAAAAAAATCAAAAAATTAAAATTAAGTATACATGAATTATCATGGGAGTTGTCATAATTAAAATTTTAATATTTTATCTTTACTAATTTAAAAAATTAAATTAAATTTTTTTATTATTTTAGGCGGACGATCCCCGCCAGCTCTTAGATTCCCCCTGCTTAGCGGTTGAGTTAATATTACTATAAATTCCCAAGAAAGTGAGGTCCTCGTTTTCCCCAGAATCAATGGTACGATAATGATAGCAGAAAGGAAATATAAATTGAATTAAAACAGCCATGAGTACGGACATTGTTAGTCCCAAAAACACGAGGGCCAAGTTTAGAAACAGAACCAACCACCAGCAGATATATTCCGATCATCGACCAATGCCGGACTTTGCGAGACTGTTTGCCATGCCGTTGACATCTCTGCATATCCTGGACCACTTTACATTAATAATGTTATTCCACCATTTCTCTCTCATTTCAGATTGGAACATTGTTTTCAATATGCTTGTGTTATTCTAACATGTTCTAGACAATATAGCAATAGTGTCGTAAATTAATGAAGCTGCTCCTTGAAGGAGATTACTACTCAGGTGAAGAGGAAATTTTGGGTGTACAGCTGCTGGTTAAAATCATTTTCAAAGATAATTACAAAAAAAAAAAAAATACAATCCATAAGCCATTAAGTCTGCAGTATCTGAAAGCTAGTAAATGGTCCTGTGACCAGCCCTTCCTCTACTGGGTCCAGAGTAAGCTTGAACTACCTTGAATGTCTTGATTGAAGTAGGAGAAACTGGATGCTTGAGTGGCCTAAAGGCCCCCACCTCTGTTACATGAAATAGGATGAAGACAATGGCGACAATGAAGATGGGATTCAAGGCAAAGCAGAGTAGACGTTGTGCATTCTTCATCATGTCGTCGCTATTTAGAATTGGAAGACTCTTTATTTTTATATGGTGGTCCGTCGATACGTATTGCGCTTTGGGGGTATATACAAGGGTAGACCCAACCAAATGGGACTTGTCCTTTTCTGACCATACTGGGCAATGAAGAATGTTTGAAAATTTGATCCTAGATATACGGCATAGCAATGCAAAGTTTAGCCGAAATCTCTTCTGGTTATTATTAAACTAATTGTGAAGCAATATAAACAAAGATATTCATCAAAGAAACTTGCATTTTAATATACATGGTCGAGTTCAAATTAACGTAAAAATAGGTTGAAAATATGATTCCCTATCCACCAAGCTAGATTTTGTTTCTACTTTTTTATATTGCATGTTGTCTTCCCACCTTACACTTTCGGGTAAGACGAATCTACAATAAAGAATGGAATTTGAGGAAATCAAAAGATTTAATTTTTCAGTACTACTTGGAATTCACATCATATATAAAATTGAGAGCCCGTGACTGAAGCAAGATGTCAACAGCTAGCATGTGCTAGTTAGCTATGTTTGGTAATGCCATATAATGTGTGGAACTGCACAGCCATGTTTGTTAATCCCCAAGTGCGGCATATGGTCGGCTCTGCTGCTCCAGGCTTCTAAATTGTCCTTGGAAGGAATTATTGATCCAGTGGCGGTTAGACCTTAGAGAGGAAGAAAAAGAACAAATAAATAAATACAAGAAGCATGGTTCACAAGCTATATGCCGAGAATGTTGGATCGCATTTGTTTATTGGCCGCATGATTCACAACATATTGGTATAAGATTTAGCATCAAATTAAACTTAGATTGGTGGGTTTTATTTTATCAACCTCAAGGCTCATGAGGAGCATATAGCCGCAAACAACATGCAAAATTTTATGCTGAAAATAAGAGGAGGGTCTCACAAAAAGACAATCATTTGTGTATATTACATATTAATTGACCACTAAGATCAAATATATGATAAAAATAATTGAAGTAGCATTGTAATATGTATTTTTGTCGTATCTAGGTAGTTTGAAAAAATCATTTGTATTTAATTAAGACACCTTGTTCCCAAGAATTAGTTAGGGTAGATTTTGATTAGTTTTCCGGTTACCCTTTTGCTCTGGTTGTCTTCGGAGATTAGAATTAAACATAATTTCTCATGATATATATATATATATGTGGTTGATAAGATCATTACATGAGAGTAGATAAACACCCATGTGACTTTGTGGCCTATAGTTAGGTTACTTTTATGTTTCCGTCAATGTGAATTATCCACTTGGAGCCATGTTTCACAGCATAGCAAGAATTCTGCTTGAAAAATCTAATTCAATGTAAAAAATGCCGAAAGCACAACCACACTCTTCACTTTTGTTGTGCATTCAAAATGTAGAACACGATAGAATCACTTTTTTCGCTTTTTGCAAACCTTGTTTACTCGTGTGTAAACAGGAAAAGTGAGCAAAGATGGAGCATATTGGAGGGAAAGGAATGTTGACACTTTCCAACAAAATCTCATGCTTTGTTTTAGAAAACGTCCGACCCACCTATGCCGCCAACTTGAACTAAAGTATATAATATAGACATAGGCAGCTAAGCGTTGCTAATATTTCAAACTCTTTCATACACATTACTGTATATTGTGCTACATATAAAATGAACTTTATAAAGCCCATTCAATTAAAGTTAATTAATATTCTTCCATTTAAACGTTAAACGGTTACTATGTTGATTCTCAATTTACTAAACAAACTGGCTACTGTTTTTAATTTCGCAACCAAAATTTAATATGTAAAATTGAAAGCTTTATTATTTAGTAAAGGCGAATGCTTTGAGTGTGGAGTAGCTAGATTCAAAATCTATCAGAGTTGTGTGGGTTAATAATAGCGTAATTCATAATATATTTTAATTTAATGAAAAAAGTAATATCTACTCATATTCATTAGTCGGAAAACTGAGATGCCCTGGCAATACTTTGCACCGCCATGGTGCTTCAGAGATTGACAGTTCAACAAAGTAAGTAGGAAAATGCTTCAACAACACCTATTTTGTTCTTCTTTTTCTGGGTTGTTGTAAAGGATGAGACACGTTCAAGATATGGTATTAAATGTTTATATAATTATATAATTTTCATGAAAAATATTTAATATACGTACTATATAAAAAGACCGCGTACTAGATGTAAACACGCGCGTCCGGTGTTCCGAAAAGCGTGTGAAACCAATCTGGGTCTAACATGATTATGCAATGAAAAAATAAAAGACAAGACTCGGATAATTTCTTTTTTCTTTTTTGCCAAAAACTCGGATAAATTTAGTTCATCTTTTGCTTATCTAAAAAAATCTATAAGGCTTATTAATTTTGATTTTATATTTTTTAAGCTTAATTTAACCATTAATCATTTAAAAAGAGATAAATAGTTTTCTTAATATTTCTCTTATTTTCAGTTAACAAATATTTTAAAAATTCTAAATTTTTTTAAAAATTTAGCATGAACTATATGTTATAAGCTAAAATGTTTAAAAAATTAATATTTTTGTTAGTATTTTTATTTAAATAAAAAAAATTTGTGAATGCTTGATGGTCAAATTTAAAAAAGAATAAAAAGGAAAATGATAAAAAGTTTAAATATTGAGGACTAAATTTGATATTATACCAAACTAACCGCTATTCCTTGCCCTGTGACATCATGCTGTATCTTTATAAATCTATAGAATTGGAATGTAAAGTCAAATTCGAAAAACACGAGAGCAAATTTCAAAGTAAAAGCTTGCTCTGTTTCTTCCATCCGATTTTGCATTGGCCCCCCCTAAGAAAAAAAGAACTAAAAGTAAACCCAATTTGTCATAAAATATAGTATTCGTGGTAGTTTTAGAGGAGGGAAAGTGAGGCTAAGTCAAAAAATCCTGTTAAAGGACCCACTTCTGCAAAGCCATTCACCGTCCTGATAAAGCGAGATCCTTGTATATATAAACAGAGCGCTAGCTAGCAATTCCATAGCAGCATTTCAAAGTTTGCGGATTACCCAATTTAAAACCAATCAACACAGCATTTTTCTTTTGTGTGTGTGAGAGACAAGAACAAGAACAGCTATAGCTCAACATCTTTATTCAGCAATGAAGCGTATTCTGTGTGTGCTGGGTCTTTTGGCGTTGCTGGTTTCAGTACAGCTGGATGGTGTCCATGGGCGAGCCCTTCGATCAAAGACGACGGACGACAATGTGGTTGTTCCAAGTTTGGAAGGAGAAGCGATGGGTGTTCCTTCGTCGGCTGTATCGACAAACGACTCCCGCAGCAGCCGTAAGTCGTTGAAGAGTATGGCTTTTACAATAGCCTCCGGACCAAGTAGAAAAGGTCCTGGGCATTAATCTTAAGCATATTGTTGGAGTCCTGGAGACTCTTTTTTGTTTTGCTATTTGGGTTTTTCAAATTATACGAGGGACCCAGGTATTGTTGCACAGATTTGTAAGCTACAGGCTATATACAGCATTTTTTGTTCCTGTTTAATCTCCTTCCAGGACAACGGGAGATTTGTTTATTCATTCGTTTAAAAGAGAAGCTTTTGATTACACTTGTAATATTTGACAGTTTAGGTTGATAAATTTGAGGTAGTTACACACTTTTTTTTATTAGAATTAGGAAAATCTGTGAACTTTACTTGATAATGAAAAAGATGGAAATCATATACTTTTTGATGATGATGATGATGATGTCCTTTTAAGGTTTGTAAGATTTTGTCTGCAAAATCACCTACCACTTACCAAGTCTCTCTCCCTCTCTTTCTCTTTCCCTCCAAGAAAGTAAGTCATCATGTCATGTGAGCTAAACCCATCTGAAAGCAAGCAATTTCGAAATCTAATAATGTAATCTAAACCAATGACCAAACAAAAAGCAATGAAGACCGGCAGATCTTGCATCACCCTTTAGCTTTGACCGCTGCCTCCTTTGATACTTGTATGTCAGATTTAGCTCACATTTCATTTTCCTGTTGTGTTTCTATACAGGCTGGAAATGGATTTCAATTCCAAAAAGTTAGTTTGTTTTAAGGCTTATTATTGAAAAGCTTGCAAGTTTGGAAATAATGTTTTAACAACTCCATCTCTAGCTTAAGCCAATAGCTTTCACGTCTCTCTCCAGCGAGCTTAAGATGGATAATAAATTAAGAACACTGTTATAAAGGACTTTAGATTTCTAAGGTGATAGACCCCGTGAAAGGAACAACTAATCTTAATGTGTGTTTAAAACAACACTCGATGGAATATATTTATTTTGGTCAAAATAATATACAGTAACTTTAAGCTTTCGGCTTGCTATATGCTGAATATTGCATCTCCATTTCAATTTGTGTAAATGATTGTCAAATACTGTCACCTAACACTGGCAAAAACCACCCTCTTCTGTCCTCTAGTGTGTTAAGTTGAGGATGTGCAGCAATAATATAAGGAAATGGAGAGTTGGTAGTCAAAATATTCGATACTAAAAAGTCATCACATGGTTAGGAAAGCTGGTGCAAAGTTTTCGAAGATTGAATTTCAAATATTACCATGCAATCGGCCCAAAACTAAGCAATTCTTCAGCCACCTTCAACCTACCAGATGACAACACGTGTAGGTTAAAATTTTGGCAGTAGTGAAAAGTAGCTATAAAATCCTCTTTTGACCTGATCATACAGACATGACACATTCCAGAACAAAGTAAAACCAGGATGATTACTTTGATTCGGTACAGAGGCGGATCCTTACGGGGGATTAGGCCCCAAAATTTTGGAAAATTTTAGATGTTTCGAATTTTAGAAAAATTTCATTATATCATTTAATTTTTTTTAAAATTTTTAATTAAACTTTTTAGAGTTTTTAAAATTTCTCATTCATCTCATAAATATTTTTGTTAGAACCCCAAATTTTTATTCAACTCCTAAAATTTAGTTTCAAAACACACCACATTCATTTTGATTCAGTATGGCCCAGACTATCATAATTTTAAGTCGTTGGAAGGCTAAAAGCACATTCAATCGTTTGTTTCATATTGTGAGCTAAATTTTTAAGGAAACTTGGTCCCCCCAGTGCTACTTGCTAACCTAAAACTGGGTTAAAAAGTAATGTTGTTAAACTAACATGAGTCTCCCTGCAGAAACATTCACAAAAGGAGCACAGCAAACAAACAAAAGAAGGGTCAATTATGGGAAAAATTCAAACAAAACTCTTATACACTTAACACGTTTTTCCAAAAAGGATTCCTTGATTAATGAGAAAATGTTGGAAAGCGGCGGACAATTTCACTTGCATCGTGCCTCAGGTCCCCATAGGCCAATGTCCTGTTGCAACCCCCCCAAAAAATAGGCATAGTCTTCAACTAAAAAACTAACGGCGGGAAGCGCGAGTAGTTGGACATGCGCAAGAGATGGAATTCAATCAATCAAAGTGGATACAAGGCCAATAAGATTGGCTGTCTTCTTTTTTTTTTTTTTTAGATTTTAATATGTATTGTTGATAGAGTGATACAACAAGAGAAAAGTATAAAGAATAGGAGGGAGATTATTATGGAGACTAATTCACCCACTCGAGGAGAGCCAAAAGTTATGAAAAATAATGGTGAAAAGAGATTCAAAGCTGAGAGTGTATACTTAATATCAGTTTAGGGTCTGTTTCTTCGTCATTTTTTGAGGTATTTATAGGCAAAGGTCTCGTATAAAATAGTGCTAACGTGTTAAACTTGTCATTTAGTCATCACTAAAAAGCATGTGGAAGGGATATCTTCGATGAGATAAAAATGTTTGTGATAGGATAAATCTCATCATTCATTTTGATTTTGATGGGATAAAACAGTTAAACTCACATGATGTTTGGGACCAACAACTTTATATTCTCAATGAAGATTAAGTCGTCCGTTGCACAAGTAGTCATTCTAGAAGGAGGAGTTCACATGTGACCTTTCGACTAATTGCTGAAAAGCTTACTGTTCAGGCATTTTCTTAACTTACCACATATCTTAACGTGGATGGAGGTATATCAACATGAGTCCAAATTCTAATATCTACACTCCTTTTCATTTCCCAATTTAAATATCCACTCTCTATTTTAAATATTTAAAATATATTGAACTTTTATTTTTATATTTTCAACAGCATTTTAAAATTTAAAACACAAAATTATTTAATTTTATAAGAGACAAACTAATTTAGTCTTGGATGTAATCTCCCATGAACTTTCACTTCCAAAACTCTTGTTCCCTTATTTCAAATCACAAACCAGTAGAGATGAGAAGGTACGAAACAAGAGTATTTTGGAGGTGAAAATACATCATTATAGACTGGAGTTGACATGCTAACACTGTCAAACTTAATAGTCAAAATGTATGATAAACCAGACTTCATGCAGATTAAAGTACAATGCAGCAGCAAACGTATCCATATTGTATAGAGAAAAATGAGCAAATATGAGAAGTAAAATAAGGAGCCGCCATACAAATCTATGCAAATGAAAAATACGTTTGTTCATGTGTTTATATATTATGGATCCACCTTTAGGGTGAACATTAGGTTGAATCGAATTAAAAGAATTTGAGTTAATTGAGTTGATAAATCTCATTTCATCGTTCTTTAATTCATTTTGAATTTTCTTTTCGAATTGAGTGAAATTGTTCAAGTTAAATTAAAAAAAATTAAATATGTCAAATTAAAATCTTGTTATAATATGATTAATTTCATTTTAAAGCACATAAATTTAAAACCTTAGATATTTGAAAACATTTTCAAAGCATGTAAATTTGAATGGTTAATTTACTTATTTAGATCCCAGAATTAATATTTTAAAAATATTTTAATTTTTTTAACATTTTTATATATTCTTATATATCTTTTTAGAATTTTTAATTTTTATATATTTGTTTAAAAATATAAATTTTGGATTCTTTTTATAAATATTTTGAATTATTTTGTAATTTTTGTTGAAAGAAACCAATTTGCTAATTTTTAAAAATGATAGAGACCAAAAAGATATTTACACTAATATGTTATTTGAGTTATTTAAGTTGTAAAATTTAACAACTCAAAACTCAAATTATTTATTCGAGTTGACTTGAGAAAACCGAATAATCCGATTCGGTTAACTTGAAATTCGAAAAAATAAATCAATTTTTACAATTCAATTAAAATTGTACTCATCCCTATCCACCTCTACAAAGGTAGGTTTTGACTCTTTTAAGTTCATTACACGCTGGGCTTGAGTTTTGACTCTAAGGATTAAGGGTACTCAAATCATAGCTTAACATTAATAGCATTCCCCTATGCCTCACCCGTAACAGGTTTTGAACGGATTTGCATGGTTGAATTTCCCAGGAGCACTGCAGAGACCATAATCTCACGAATCCTATGGTACTCTACTCTAATGAAGTGTTTGTTAATACAAAACTCCGGTAAGGAAAATCTCGAACACACGATTGGAACTCGAAAAGAAAAAAGAAGAAATAGGACAAGGCTCCAAGGCGTGTATCAAGCCACTATCTTTAAGGTTATATTCGCCCCCACTTATCTTCAGTGTGCAAATGAGTTCCAAGCAAATTAACCTCGAGGATACAATGAAGCCAATGACTATTTGCGTTTTGCACTGACGAGAATAGTCCACTATGCACTGAGTAATGTGTAGCAAAAACTCAATTTCTACAAAGGATTTCTGCAGTAATACTTTATAGAATAATCTAATAATATTAGAAAATGAAGGAAGAGAAGAAATAATATTAGAATTTGTTGATATATTTCCAAATGAAAACCCATTCCTATTTATAGGAATTTTCTTGTCTCTTCATAGAGACATCTTTCAATAGGTGTCTTTATGAATAAATATATAATAATAATTATTCATTTAATTTGTAACTATTCAAATAATATTTTTTGAATAATTATAATTCTTTTTTAAAAAATCAAATGATATAACTTTTGACCAATGACCAAAAGATTTATCTTTTGATTAATTACACCCATTCATTTATAGTTATTGGGATACTATAAATATTTGAAAATGTTCCAACAATCTCCCCCCACTTTCAAAATATTTAGATTTTGATATTCTTGGAAATCAATTTGCATAAATAAAGGTGTCTTACAATTGAACCTTCACTTAGTGAAAAACATGTTAAAGTTAATCGAAATTGCGTGGTAGACTAAGCTTTGAACCAACTATTCCATTTGATTAACTGAACACATCTCACACAATGATTTCAACATCAGTCAATGCTTAGTATCTAGGGACACTATTATGGCCATGTGTCTATGTCCTCTTTTCATGAGTGCTGTCAGAGCCAAACCCTTAAGCTCCTAGAAGCGGCCACACTTCCACTCACATAGGTAGATCCCATCAAAAGTGTTCCCATAATTATAACACTCTAACATATTTATGTTATGGGTCCATTAAGAGTATATTACTCATCCTTCCCTTATCATTACGAGTACCTAGCACTTTAATCTTAGGATGAATTTATTTATAGTGCTAACAGTCACATACTAATGATGTACTTTGTCTCATTGAACTCAAGACTTGACGTTATACCAAGCGTTGAGTCGAGTTTCCATCATGGGTGACTCTAATTAATAGGCTTGAGTCCCATCCCTTTTAAGGTCCTTTTTACTGCATCTCTAGCAAGACTTTTTGTCAAAGGATCTGCCAAATTTTCACTTGACCTCACATAATTAATAGTGATCACTCCATCAGAGATTAATTGTCGGACATAACTATGTCTTAACCCAATGTGTCTAGACTTTCCATTATATACTTGGCTATATGCCTTTGCTAGAGTAGCCTCACTATCACAACGGATAGAAATAGGTGAAATTGGCTTAGGCCATAAAGGTACATCATAAAGCAAATTTCTTAACCATTCTGCTTCTTTAGATGCAGCGGCTAATGCAATAAATTCTGCTGCCATGGTGGAATCAGTAATACATGTTTGTTTCTTGAAACCCCAAGAAATGACTCCTCCACCAAGAATGAAGATCCATCCACTAGTAGATGCATGATCTTCCAAACTTGTAATCCAACTAGCATCCGAATACCCTTCTAAAACTGGAGGATATCCATTATAACACAATCCGTAGTTAATAGTTTTCTTTAAATACCTAAGTACTCTATTCAAAGCTTGCCAATGCAAACTACTTGGATTACTTGTGTACCTACTCAATTTTCCAACAGCATATGCAATATCTGGTCTTGTACAAGTCATTATATACATAAGACAACCAATTGGACTTGCATATTTCAATTGATCAATTTTCCTACCAGCATTAGATACTAATTTTAATTGAGGATCCATGGGTGTAGATGGTGGTATACAGTTGAAGAGATCAAACTTTTTAAGCACATTTTCAATGTAATGTGATTTTGATAAAGCTATAGTGCTTTCATCTCGGGTTATTTTAATCCCAAGAATAACATCTGCTACACCCATATCCTTAATAGCAAAGTTGTTCGACAAGAATTTCTTTGTGTTTTCTATTTGTTCCAAATCCGTGCCAAAAATGAGCATGTCATCTACATATAAGCAAATTATGACACCCTTTCCATTATCAAATTTGCTATATATGCACTTATCGGATTCATTTATTTTATAGCCATTAGCTAAAACAACCTTGTCAAACTTTTGGTGCCATTGTTTTGGTGCTTGTTTAAGCCCATATAAAGATTTAACAAGCTTACATACCTTATGCTCTTGTCCTGGAACAACAAATCCTTCCGGTTGCTCCATGTACACTTCCTCTTCCAATTCACCATTTAAAAATGCAGTTTTAACATCCATTTGGTGAACAACCAAATTATATATAGAGGTAAGTGATATTAATAGTCTAATTGTAGCAATTCTTGCTACTGGAGCATAGGTATCAAAGTAATCAATACCTTGTCTTTGTGTAAAACCTTTTGCTACCAACCTTGCTTTAAATTTATCAATGGTTCCATCGACCTTCATTTTCCTTTTGAAGATCCATTTACAACCTATTGGTTTGGAACCTGGTGGAAGATCAACTAAGATCCAAGTTTGATTTCTCATTATTGAATCCATCTCATTATTTATTGCTTCTTTCCAAAAAGCAGAGTCTTGAGATTTCACTGCCTCTTCAAATGTAATAGGATCAGATTCGGTATTATAACACTAAGGTATCTTATTGCATATACTTTCACCTTTTCCTTCTACAAGAAACATAATGAAATCTGGTCCAAAATCTTTTACCTTTTTAATCCTCTTACTTCTTCTTAATTCTTGACAAGATTCATCATTATTATCAATTTGTTTCAATGGAATCTCATTCTCATTTGAAGAATGAATCAATTGTTGTGGTTGTAATTGTCTTGATATAGAATTAAATCTATTTTCATCAAAAATAGCATCTCTTGATTCAATAACAGTATTAATTGAAATTGAATCATTTGGTTCAATTACCATGAACCTATATGCCTTGCTATTATGTGCATAACCTATAAATATGCATTCAATTCCTCTTTCACCTAACTTTTTACGTTTAGGTGTTGGAACTTTTACAATAGCTCTACAACCCCAAACCTTCAAATAATTAAGGTTTGGTTTCCTTTTCTTCCATTGTTCATAGGGGGTTATTTTAGTTTCCTTATTAGGAACTCTATTCAATATGTGACAAGCTGTTAGAACAGCTTCTCCCCAAAAACCTTGTCCAAGACCTGAATATGATAACATTGAATTTACCATTTTAGTCAAGACTCTATTTTTTCTTTCAGCTACACCATTTTGTTGTGGTGTGTAATGGGCTGAAACTTGATGGACAATTCCAGTGAGTTCAAAATAACTTGGATTATAGTATTCTCCACCTCTATCCGATCTTAAGCACTTGATAAATGATTCACACTGAAGTTCAACTTCAGATTTATAAACTTTAAATTTATCAAGCGCTTCATCTTTTGAATGCAATAAATATACATAACAATATCTAGAACAATTATCAATAAAAGTAACAAAATATTTCTTTCCACCTAATGTAGGAGTATTATGCAAGTCACATAAATCACTATGTATCAAATCAAGCAATTTTGTTTTCCTTTTAACCTTAGGGAAAGGATTTCTTGTAATTTTAGTCAACATACAGGTATTGCATTTTTCAATATTATTATTAAAAACAGGAATTAAATCTAATTTATACATGTCATTGAATTTTCTATAATTCAAATGACCTAATCTATCATGCCACAAACAAAATGATTCAACCATATAAGCAGAAATAGTATTTTTATTCTTATTAATAATATTAAGTTTGAACATGCTTTCATACATATACCCTTTTCCCACAAAAATTCCTCCCTTAGACAAAATAAACTTATCTACCTCAAAAACAAGTTTGAAACCAAACTTATTCAACAGACTTCCAGACACTAAATTTTTCCTAACTTCTGGTACATAATATGCATCATTTAAGGTTAAAACCTTTCCAGAAGTGAATTGTAGTTCAACAGATCCTTTGCATTTAATTGTTGCGGTGGAAGAATTTCCCATGTACAAGACATTGTCATTTTCACATTGTGTGAACTTTGTGAACATGCTTTTGTCTTTGCACACATGTTTGGTTGCTCCGGTATCAATCCACCATGTATTATCATCTTGTGCCATATTAATTTCAGATATCATTGCAACGAACTTTTCGTTATTATCAGCCTTAGAAGATGATTTCTTCTTTAAAAATCGACATTCATTCTTGAAATGTCCCGGCTTTCCACAATGATAGCATGAGCCCTTTTGTTTCTTTTTGAACTTAGGTGCTCTATCAGCCTGATTGAACTTTCTTTTGAATGGTTTAGTAGTCTGTACTTCCTCCGTAACATGTACTTTGGCATTTTCAGAATTTAGGTTCTGATCTTGTTTTTGATACTCTTCTTCAATACGAAGATGATTTGCCAAAGCCTCAAGAGATATTTCCTCTTTCTTATGTTTTAGACTTCTTTTAAAGTCTTTCCAAGATGGAGGAAGTTTGTCTATTATAGAGGATACCACAATCATTTCATCCATTTTCATATCATATTGCTTAAATTGATTCAGCATCTTTTCAATATCACGAAATTGTTCCATAACAGAACGACCATCAACCATTTGATAATTATTGAAACGACTGACAAGAAATTTCTTACTTGTAACATCTTCGGTCATGTATCTTGCCTCCAATTTGTCCCATAATTCTTTAGCGGTGACGTCGTTTTGGTAGGTGTCGAACAAACCATCAGATAAACCATTCAATATGTGGCCCATGCACATGTAATCAGCATTGTCCTATTTTTGTCTTTCTCGGGTTGCAGCAATAGATTCGTTTTCATTCTCTTCAGGTCTTGGAGTATCCAAAACATAAGCAATCTTCAAAGTTGATAACAAAAAGTGCATCTTTTTCTGCCATCGTCGAAAATTGCCACCATCAAAACGATCAAGTTTAACAAAGTTGGAAGCCAACTCCCTTAGTGTTCCACTTTCATGTGTTGTGGTAGTCATCATGAAATATAACCTTAAAATTGTTAATACAAAACTCCAGTAAGGAAAATCTCGAACACACGATTGGAACTCGAAAAGAAAAAAGAAGAAATAGGACAAGGCTCCAAGGCGTGTATCAAGCCACTATCTTTAAGGTTATATTCGCCCCCACTTATCTTCAGTGTGCAAATGAGTTCCAAGCAAATTAACCTCGAGGATACAATGAAGCCAATGACTATTTGCGTTTTACACTGACGAGAATAGTCCACTATGCACTGAGTAATGTGTAGCAAAAACTCAATTTCTACAAAGAATTTCTGCAGTAATACTTTATAGAATAATCTAATAATATTAGAAAATGAAGGAAGAGAAGAAATAATATTAGAATTTGTTGATATATTTCCAAATGAAAACTCATTCCTATTTATAGGAATTTTCTTGTCTCTTCATAGAGACATCTTTCAATAGGTATCTTTATGAATAAATATATAATAATAATTATTCATTTAATTTGTAACTATTCAAATAATATTTTTTGAATAATTATAATTCTTTTTTAAAAAATTAAATGATATAACTTTTGACCAATGACCAAAAGATTTATCTTTTGATTAATTACACCCATTCATTTATAGTTATTGGGATACTATAAATATTTAAAAATGTTCCGACAGTGTTCCACTAGAAATTGTGGAGATTATGATCTCACGGGTCACGAGGGCGTAGACGGGCTGGTGAACCTAAGTGGATACACATCAATAATGTGGATTGCTGGAAACAAGAAATAAGCATACCCTGATAAAGATTTTAAAGTATTTTCTCATTTTGTTTGGTAACAAATAGAAGGCCGTGCCATTTCGCAAGGATATTGCAGATTCATTATACTGATAAGCTGAACTTGAAAAGAGACAAAATTCTCCTAGATACTTATAGGGAATTCATGGAGAAACACAACATCAAGATGTATAGCCACATCAGCATCGACAACATGTGACAGACCTAAATATGAGCATTATATTTATGGTTGAAAGCCTAAGCTTAGATTATACATAATGATCTAGAAAGTTGCAACATGCCCAAAACAGACTTGGTTGAAAGGGATTACTAAATTATACTCCTTTCTTTCTTACAGAACTTCTATATATGCAAGAAAAAACTCAAAGAATCATATGCAACACAGCTTAATGAGAACGGAAGCTCACAAAGGTCAAGCAATCACCAGATGGGAGGGAAGTATGATAAAAACAAGATTTATAGATGGATTATTATTTCATTTACCTTGGAACATGAAGTTGGATGGTATCTATCCACAATAATCAAAAGAGAATATGGGGTCCTAGGTATTAACAACATAAGAATTATAATATTCCTTCAATCAAGATGCAAGCCGGAGGTACGAGATAAAGAATGACAACAGAAAATTGACTCTATTGCAATGCAATGCTTAAGCTACAACTAGAGCTGGGTGAGGAAGTTTTGGGCAACAATAGTTGAAGCTGTTAAAGGAAATCAAGTAACACAGTACCAGTAGGAAAAGAATATGATGTAACTCGGCACTAGGGATATAGCAAACAACCAGATTCACCATTCAGAAAAAGAAAATGATGTTCAAACAAGTAGGAGAAACATACTGTACTGTTACAGATTTATGGAACATTAACATAGCTTGAGAACTAAAAACACAAATAAATTGTTAAAGCATTATATGCCTATTTTCTTAACTCAGGCACAAGAACAGGTCATACAAAAAAGTTGATATTACCAAGTGATAAGTTCATAACAAAGCATCTACTCTTTACTAGTCCTATAGCACTTAAACTATCCCTTCCATGCTAGATTCTAATTCACAGCAGAAATATCATAGAACTTTCACATCTTCGTGGCTCTAATCACCAAACCTTTCCAAACACAAATTAACCTTCCAAATAAACATTAATTTTTAAAAAGAGTTCCAAAAAAAGCAGATTGACGAAATACTAAGACCATATATCAGATATATAATACAAAACTGCTTAGAGCTCTTTCCGCATTTAAATTCATTCGTGACTTTCATCTCGATTGCTCTGGATTCCATAATGTTTGGCCTTTAAGATATGCAAGTTCAGAACAACATCGTCTAATTCCTATGAAACTATTGACTGAATTTGTTGAAACAGGAGATGAAACCCACACAGTAACAAAGGCACAAAATGCCGATGAGTTGCTGGCAAATAAATCATCAAGGAACAAAGATTTTAGCACCCTCTATTTTGAATTTTGCACTGAATCAATTAAAAGAGTAATGAAAACCAGTCAACTTACAAAATGAAGCATATTTTCCAGCAAGATAACATAAAAGCAACAAAAAAAAGGCCACAACATATTGATAAATACCATTACAGATATTATTATCATGGTATATAAGCAATTAAGCATCCCGCAATATTTATAGTCAGTAGAAACAGATCTACTAAAACCCTAGCAATACCAATTATCAAGCTAAACAAAAAAAGAACCCTAAAGAGACAATGTGAGAAACAAGAATACTCAAACTCAATCCTCAGCCTTGACGGACGAGGACGAATCCTCCTCACCAACCGCAGTTCCCACGTTATTCGAGTCTACTTCCGCCGAACCTGAAGGAGTGGAGTCAGTGGCAGCAGCAGCTCGGGCTTTGACAGTGTCGAGCATACGCTTGCTGATTTCCTTGGAATACACCTGGAGGATCTCGATGCCGTCCTCGTCGGTGGAGAAGGATGCGCCGGCGACCGAGAAAGCCTCCTCCTCGATCAACTTGGCCGCAGCGGAAGCCTCCTCCTTTGGGATGGTTCCATAGCGTTTGGAAAGGACGGATTCGGAGGATAGCGTCTCGACGAGACGGTTGAGGACGGCGTCACGAGTTCGTTGGGTGGGGGGCCAAATTTTAAAGGTGAGGTTGCTGAGTTTGGCGGCAGTGTCGTCTACTTGGGTTTGGGTGTGGTGGGGCTCCGTGGTTGGTGCGGCAGAGTCCTTAGCAGTGGGGGATTCAGGATCAGCCATTTGTTGGGGTGGAGAGTGAAGAACCGGATTTGTTTGGGAGGGGGAGAGCAGAGACGTATTTGAGGAAGGGGAAAGGGAGGTGGGTGGGGTGCGTGTGGGTTGAAATGAAAAGGACTCACCAGCTTTACTGTACTTTTAAATCTGCATATGCTCTAAATGCTATACATTGTATTCAATTTTTTAACTTAACATCCAAATTTCATGCTTGCCCTCCTCTTTGATTTTCGTTTAAGGCAGGCAATTAACCACACAAGCAACCTTATCTTACTCAAACCCATCTCACCCCTTTGTAACGTAAGATGGCAGATTTTTCACTACATTTACCCCGCCTTCTAATCAATTATTAGATTATTTAGATAATAATTAATTTTTAAATTTTCTTATAATTTATTTTTAAAATAAATGAATTTTACATTTACATTACAACCAACTCAACTTTGTATGTACTTATTTTCTAAATTGTAAATAATATTAATTATAATTATATTTTATTGATTATAGAAGTTAAATGTAATAATTGTTTAACGTCTACCTTTCAACTTAAATCCATTTTAAATGGGTAAATTTTATAGTTGGTCATCCAACTTTTATAACTTTTTATTTTGGTCATCAAAAAACTAAAGTTTTCAAATATGGTACGTTTTCATTTGTCACCTACAGCGTGTTTGGTTCGCTGTAATGGGTATGCGGTTACCCATCTATTATGCGCGCCCCACCCATTCCTGCGTTTGGTTCGGTGTAATGCCCTATTACGGGCTTATTACATTACGGATGTATTCGTGATATTCTCTGCTTGCTGGCCGATTTGCATTCCCTTCCAAAAACCACGATTACCCTATTACGGACGTATTCCCGAAAACCTTCTCTGTTTTACCCTCGCCGAAATCGACCTCCACCCTCTCCCTTCCAACATCAACAGAAGCTGTTTCTACAAAATCACCTCCACCCTCTCCCTCTCCCTCCCTCCCGAAATCGCCGCTCCCGTTTCACTTTCATCTTGGCATCTTTCGCTGACTCTACCGTCTCAAATCTCCGGCCCAATTGTTTCGGCAAGTGGTTCTTCTCTTTTTAATTTCATCTCGGATTTTTATTTTCTTCCTCATGATTTTTAATTTCTTGTAGCTTTTATTTTCTTTTTTAGCATTTTATTTGTTTATTCCCACCGGTTATTTCCACCGGCCGAATATTGTTTATTTTTAGAACTGATTTGCTTGTTCTGTCAACCAAAAACAAATTTTTGTTCTTCAAAT
Organism: Gossypium hirsutum; assembly: GCF_007990345.1. Taxonomy (NCBI): domain Eukaryota; kingdom Viridiplantae; phylum Streptophyta; class Magnoliopsida; order Malvales; family Malvaceae; genus Gossypium; species Gossypium hirsutum. The sequence goes on from NC_053441.1 coordinate 18,784,285, forward strand.
ACAAATAAACCCTGAAGAAAACCTTTCCAATTCAATCAAGGTAAACATTGTCTTCCCTAATCCCTTTTATGTTTTTAATGTTTCTGATGAAAGATTCAACATTTGTAGAAATTGAATCATGCATTCACCATTAACATGAGGTTTTAGAAAGTTTGATTCATCAAATTGAAACATGCAGTCACCTTTAATACTGATACGGTATTTTTTCTGAAAACTAAACTAGTTGAATTGAATCACAAATCATGCAATTCTGGTTTGAATCCAACTTTTCATTATGAAAGCCTATGACTTTAACATGCTTCTTGTATAGAGTGAAGCTCATTGTGTTTGGTTTGAATTTAGATGGAAGATTGTTTTGAATCTGATCTGCAGTCTATTGTTCTGCTGAAGTTTGTCTTATTTAGATGAGGGTGAAGTTTGTCTTATTTAGATGATTCTGATATGCATTCTAATGTGATTTCTTAGGTCAAATATCTGTATGTTGTTTGACATGGCTTGCATTTGGATGTGTTCTTATTTAAATTTGAATGTGTTCTATTTTGACATGGCTTGCAGTCTAATGTGATTTCTTAGGTCAAATTTTCTTATTTAAATTTGAATGTGTTCTGTTTTGATGTTGTCAATATTTCTATCAGATCATCATGTTCTGTCATCCAGCTTTAATTCTAGTTTATTCTTGTGCTTTTCCTTTGCTGCATGGAACTACAAGGTTTCAGTCCCATAAATTGAGAAAATAAATATGTGACTTGTGTTAGGAAAATATGTGTTCACAGCTGTGCATGAACATGCATTAATATTAGAAAGTTGTTTTTGTGTTTGTCATGAGATAATTTAGATTACACAGACATGTACTGTGTTTGATAAATCTGTGTAGGCACTTTGATTGAGCAAAAATGTTGATGGATTTATTTTCTCTGTCTATAGGAAATGAAGCTCTCTGTAGCAAAAATGTTTTCTTTTGTGAACTATGTTGTACAAGTTTTATCTTATTGCATTATTTGACTAAATACGTGCAGGTATGAGCCATTATCATTTACATTAGGCAATGAGTACTTTCTTCACGGCTACGGTCCAATATGTGCTCTTTCAGCTGATGTTGTTGCAAGTTTGGTTCCTCTAAGAAGCGACAGGTAATATTAAATCCATAGTTATATGTTAAATCGATTCCCTCTGTTCTTTATGTGTCTTGTTGGCGTTTTGTCTATATTTGGGTCATAGATCTTGACTTGCTGACAATGTTGATTTTGTATCTTTCGCAACTGTTTCGGCAAGAGATTATTGAAATGTTTCTTTGTTATTGAAATTTGGATTTTCATCTACTTTTCTTTTTCTTCTGTTTTGTGGTTTTACTGAGTTTGCAGTGGTTGATTTCTCTTTTTTAGCTCTGATTGATTTCTCTTTTGCAGCGGCTGACAATGCCTTTTTAATGTTGTTTATAGTGATTGATTTTGATTTTACATCTACTCGTGTTTGTGCAAAGTGCTGTGTGAAGTGTATATGTTGGTGGTTTCAATCAAATAAGTTGGTTCTTTCACATGCCATATTCAATATCTTGAATGGGATTCTTCAAATGATATGGGAGACTGCTTTGGGGAAATATATGAAGATTTAAGACAAAATTCAATTGTCCTGTCATAGTTGATGCACGGCTTTCCTCTACATAACGGACTTTCAAAGTTAAACTATTTTATCTAGTTTTCATTTGGAGACCATGATATCTTTTTTAAATTATTTCAAAATATTTTTATACAATGTAATTTTAAAGATAACTTATTATTTTTATTTAAATACTCGCTCTATTATTATTATTTGAATAAACTATTTTATCTAGTGCATTTTTTCTATAATATTATCTTAATTGATATTATAAATAATCTTATTAAATTTTTATATTACTTAAAAATTTATTAGTTGAGAAAATTTTAACAATATGATAACCAATCTAAATAAAGGGTAATTATATTATTATAGAAAATTTTAACAATATGATAAACAATATGATAAACCTTGTATACATTCTGTAATTAATATTGTATTTAGTTAATTTCCAACAGTTAAGAACCTGCTTATAAACTTTGAATGTATTTAGTAGAGCGTAAAAATAGAAAGATTGAGCGTAAAAATAGAAAGAAAAAAATCTCAAAAGAGAAAATACATTCATTTTTCATCCATAATTAATGGAAACATTCTTCATCCCATGCTTAAGTTGTATTGGAAGATGAAAGGCAGTGACTTTACCTTTGATTAGGTGGGGATGAGAGCTTTAGAGATTAGTTGCTTGGATATCAACTATGAAGTCTGTTTTAACGTTATGATCCATATCACAATGTTTCTACCTCCTTATTTATTACAAGTATAATTATATGTGGTATCGATTATCAAATAGTATTAATTTTAGATGATTGATAAAGAAATGAATTTCTTGTTGCAAATATATAGTTTTAATTTCTATTTTGTACTTTGTAATGATTCTAAATTTGTATTGTTCATTTTTTTATAGTGTGTTATTGCTTCCTCTTCTTCTTTGGATTGTTTGACTGCTTCCTCCGCCCCCAGTTGAGCGTCTTCTTTTCACACAATCACTGTAAGTTCTTTGGCAATTAAATTATTTAATTCTATTTTACTGTTATTGAAATTATGATAGGAGAAATGTGACCCTTTTACTACGATTTGACAATATGGAACACATTAATATCTTGCAGTAATGACTCGTCTGCCTTTAATTGCACAAAGTGTGAGGTGTAAAAGAATTGGTATTGTATTGACAATATGGTTGGAAATCTGTAGAATTGCGAGTTGGTTCTTACTTACATTGAGTGCCAGCCTTAGCCTACATAGACCAAGGATTAGGTCCTATATTTTAGATTTTTATGCAAAACGGGATTATGTGAAAAGGCTTGTATATGCTAGTGACGAGACCTGTATTGAACAAGTTAGGATGAATAGATTTGTCTTTTTCAAACTATGTGAGATGTTACAAACGTTAAGGGGATTGAAGTCGTCAAGGCACATGCTTGTTGATGAGCAAGTGACAATGTTTTTACGTATCATTTCCCATCACCTTAAAAATCGAGTTATCAAGCATCACTTCAATAGGTTCGGAGAAACTGTTAGCAGATCATTTCATAGTGTTTTAAATGCTATCATACGATTACAAGATGTGTTATTTAAAAAGCTAGGGCCAATTACAGCAGATTCTTCAAACACAAGGTGGAAATGGTTTAAGGTATTGGACTAAGTTTTATATATAGCTTGTACATAATTTAGTTGATTTAGATTTAAATTTAGTATCATAACTCAAGGTTTTATAACATGTAATATAGAATTGCTTAGGTGCTTTTGATGGAACCCACATCAAGATTAGGGTTCCAACAGTTCATAAACCTAGATATCGAATACGAAAATGTGACATAGCAACAAATATGCTAGGTGTTTGTACACCTGAAATGCAATTTGTTTATGTTCTTCCTGGTTGGGAAGGTTCTGTTGCTGATGGACGAGTTCTTCGAGATGCCATTAGTAGGAGACATGGACTAAAAGTTCCTTATGGTAAAGTGGATAGTTAGAGGACTTTGAATTATTCATTAAGATCAAACTTTTTTGGGAAATTAATCATTTTTTAAAAAAAATTATAGGTTGTTATTATCTAGTTGATGCTGGATACACAAATTGTAAGGGATTTCTTGCACCTTTTAGAGGACAACGATATCATTTGAATGAGTGGTGTCAGGGTTATCAGCCAAGTACTCCACAAGAATTTTTTAATATGAAACATGCCTCAGCACGTAATGTTATTGAAAGATGCTTTGGGTTATTAAAAATTAGATGGGGAATACTTAGGAGTCCATCATTCTATCCTGTAAGGGTGCACAATAGGATCATTATTGCATGTTGTTTGCTCCATGATTTTATTTGAACTCATATGAGTATTGATCCTATTGAAGAAGATGTGGGAGAAGGATTACCTAGTAATGTGGTAGATGACGATGAACCGAATATCGTCAATATTCATCCATCGGATGCTTAGGCTACTTGGAGGATGGAACTAGCCAACCAAATGTTCGATGAATGGCAAGCATCTAGAAATTAGTTAGGTTTAGGGAGAAAATGAGTTTGAGTTAATTTGTTTATGTTATTTTATGTATCTAGTTTGCGAAACTTTGGTGGTGTTTTTGTGTTTTTTGTATTGTACTAAACTTGTTGAATTAGAATTTGATTTCTTTTCATTCATCATGTGTTATAATTTTATACAGTGTTGAGTTTTTGATTCATGATATTGAACTCAATTTTAATTTTATAAAGTGTTCCCATTTTTATTCATGATATTAAACTTAATTTTAATTTGTTTTTTTTTTCTTAAGATAATTATGTCAGGTGTTTTAGAATCAAATGTTTCTTCCCAAGCATCTCGAGGAACCAAAAGAAAATGAGTTCCAGAAGAAGATACAGCATTGGTTTCTTGCATGGTGGACTTGCACAATGTTATGACATGCTTAATGGCCAAAACACAAGCGGTTTTGGGTGGGATGATCATAGGCAGCTCGTTGTTGCTGAAGATGCGGTTTGGGACTCTTATTTAAAGGTAAGAATTAGTTCAAGTCTTTATTATCTTATTTTTACCAAACTTATAACTAATATGATTTCCTCATTTTTATAGAGTCATAAAGAAGTTGGTCAGTTTAGACATCGTAGTTTCCCTTACTACGACCAACTTACTGCCATATACGCAAGAGATCGAGCGACTGGGAAAGATGCTCAAACAGCCGCTGATGTTCTTGAAGAAATAAATGCTGAAGATGTACCTACTGCAGATATTAATGAAGAAAGAAACGAATACTATGACTGCGATGCTAATGTCTCTTTGGATGACATGGATGTTTCTGCTACGGAGCCGGAACCAGATAGAAACCAAGGGGTTTCCTCATCTTCAAAGAGGAAAAAAAGAATTCTGATGCAAGTGATCATTTTTCTTATTCAGTTCATGATGCTGCCACTTTATTGGTTGAAAACATGCGGGCCATTGGCGAACAAATCAATAAGAGTATTGCCTCCGATGTGGTAGTTCAACAAAGGTCAGAAGAATTCCAGACCGTCCAAGAAAAAGCTACAAATTTATATCCAACCTTATGTGAAATAGAAGGTTTAACTGTGGATGAGTGGTTTCGAGCATTGAGTAAAATTCCAGATCATCCAACTCAAATGCTCGTTTTCTTTAGTTTACCTTCTGATGTGCGGTTGGAATAGGTCAGAAGATTTCTTGCTGACCATTAAAAATTATGGTTTTGTTGATGATATTTTCGTAACTTTTTTTGTTTGTAATATTTGGGATGGTATGTCATTACAATGTTCTAACTTTTTGATGTAGCAAAACTGTATAACATATGGATTATGACATAAAATTTCATGAATTTCATTTAACCTTTTATTAATATATGAAAATTATGTTTACGCAAAATATAATTCTAAAGTTATTTATTACTGCTAATATTTTTTATTGTAGAATAGTTAAATTATTTGTTCCACTAATGATATTTTAGCACATTAAATATGCATTGAAGTTTAAAAATAATAAAGTAGATTATAAATTATATTTAATAATAATTATTTAAATTATATTTTATAGTATTATATATTATGATTTTAGTAAATTCATATAAGAATATTTAATATTAAGAATTTTATTAAATTATATTTAATAATAATTATTTTAAATTATATTTTATAGTATTATATATTATAGTTTTAGTAAATTCATATAAGAATATTTATTAACAATTTTATTAAATTATATTTAATAACAATTATGTTAAAATATGATTAAATTATTTATTATTTATTATTTATATTAATAATCTTATTAAAATTTAATAACAATAACAATAATCATCTACCTAAAAAAAATTCTGCTAAGGGTATTCTAGTCATTTTAGTTTTTTTCCTTATGCTATTACACATCTATTCTATTCAACCAAACACAAGAATACCATTACGCCTCTATTCCATTCCATTCAACCAAGCAAAAGAATTACCTATTACGCCTCTATTCCATTACACTTATTTCAGTCAATCATTTTTAATAAATTTTTATTTTAATCACTTATTTTTTTAAGAAAAATAATTTTATATAGACAATAGATTATGTTATTCGGCTACAAAAATGAAACTCAAGTTTTTCCTTCTAATACAATTTCTTTAAAAACTCAAGTAATTCCCGGAACTCACTAGAAAACCCCAAATATTCCTTTGTTTATAAAAAAAATAAGATTAATTTTAAAAGGAGAAAATTAAAAAAAAATTAAAAATAGAATGCTTTTTTTATGTAAAAACATTGGTAGTTACTTAAGTTTTTTTTTTTATGAAAACTCAAGTAATTTTGAATAAAACCCCAAATTATTTCCTTTTTTACCGGAAAAAAATAAAAATAAAATTAAAAAAGGAAAAACTCAATGAAAAAAATAAGAAACAAAATTTCCACACCAAATCAAAAAGAGTTTTTATTTGGTTGTAGGCTTCGGCTTCGGCGCATTTATTTGTGGGTTTAGAATGTAGCAAAGGGTCTTTAGTGTTTAACAACAATTGTAGCAAACAAAAGTAATTACCAAACTATGTATAAAATAAAAAGGATTATGTCGCGATTTACCTTTCGATTTATACTAGCAATATCTACAATTTATTCATAAACATTCTTTTATGATCTCATCACAAAAACTAGATTTAAAAAAAAAAAAAAAAAAACAAAGGCGAGGATGAATGATGATGATACTAATGATCTTACACTAACCTTTGTAATCAACACAATCAATCATCATTCACGATTTCATCAGGATCTTCAAAGTTAGAATCCTTAACATCAAAAACGCGTTTCTCAACTCCGGCCCAAGTAAACTTCCCGCCATGACCACCTTTCTTTGACAATCTATTCATTCCAATACCAGATCTCTTATTTTTCCTCACATCCGACGGTTTTCTAGGATTTTTTATTTTAGTGTTTACATTTTTTATTTTATTTTTAGATTTAAAATTATTTTTCATTATAGTTTTTGAACCCAAAAGCTAAAGATGTTAAAAACAAGTGATGATCAATGAAAATGCACCAAGTGTGGAGTTTTTCTCATATCATTGATGATGTAGCTATTGACGAATGATGTGGCCATTGTTTGAATGTTGACTAGCATTGATAGTTAGAATTAACCTACACAAATTTATATCCATTTTTTTTAATTCTAAAAACGATTTATTAAAATTCACAACTTCTTGTGCCATGACTATGTTTTCTATAGTATTTTTGCCTGAGATAAAACTTACTTAGTTCTGAAAAATTAGCTTAACCATCAAAGGTCGCAATCTATAAGCAATGGTCTTAGTAATAATCTTATAAAGAATTGTACACAAACTTATCAATCTAAATTGATAAATTCTTTCCAGACTTTAGACCTTAGGTAGCAATACCAACAAAGTTTTGTTTAGATTAGGATCTAACAATTGACCCCCCAACGTCTACCTGACTAGCAAACAGACCAAAGGCCCAACAGTATCCCATTGAGATTGAAAAAAACTTCACCTGAAACCCATCCACCTCAGGTGTTTTCAATGGAGATGTAACACCCCTAATCCGTATCCATCGTCGAAATAGAGTTACGGAGTATTATTAGAATTTACAGATCTAGTAAATAGATATTTCACATCATATAGTTTTCATATCAAAAGTCAATCATAAAGTTCCTTATATGAGCCCTCGAGGCCCAAAATACATGTTAGAAATAAGTCGGGACTAAACCGGGTACTCAACAAATTTTTCAGAAAACATTACAATTTTATAAAGGTGCAGCGGACACACGCCTGTGTGGCCAGGCTATGTGTCTTACACAATTATGAGACAAGCCCGTGTCTCAGGCCGTGTGGGCATTCAAATTAGGGACACACGACCGTGTCCCAACCCGTGTCCAAACTTGGGAGCTCTCTGACTTGGGTCACACGCCCGTGTGCTAGGCCGTGTGAGCATACTAACTTGCATTAATAAGGTGCAGGGGTCACTCGGCCAAGCCACACGCCCGTGTGCTAGGCCGTGTGATAAATTTTGAATATACTGACTTGTGTAAATTTTTAAATACAGGGGACACATAGTCATGTCAAATGACACACGGCTGAGACACAGGCTCGTGTCTCTGTCCGTGTGGACGAAAATAGAACATTTCCAAACCACATTTCTCACCAATATTCGCATCAACCTAGACACATCATTTTAACACATCAACAAACCACAACAAAGCAACCAAACAAGCCCAAATCATGTCTTATACTTGACAAATCACCACATATATCCAAATATCCATACTTACCAAATTGACCAAATACATATATGCATAATTATGTCAAATATACCAATTCAAAACAATCATTAATATACTTATAAGATCACCATCACTCCAACTTATCAAACACATATCAAACATGATAAAGCCATATTTATATATATACTTACATATCAAAATATATCAAGCACAAGCTATTCAAAAGGCTAACCATAGCAAGACAATTACATGCCAGCGTTTGACATAATTAACCTATACATGCCACTATAACCAAAATTAGTTTGTTATATATATATATATCGAAAAGGCCGATGGATAGTGTGATGTGGCTCCAACCAGCTTCCAGCCTTAACGAGCTTCCGAATTACTATAAAACAAGAGAAATAAAACGGAGTAAGCATTTAAGCTTAGTAAGTTCGTATAATATGGAATTTAACTTACCATTATTTCACATATAAGGTAAGCATACAAGAATTATCCAAACCAACTAGGCCAAAAGCTTAAACACATATCCTCATCATATTAGCCAAGTAATCACATATAATAGCCCTTAATCATGGATAAACAAAGTCATCAAGCAAGTTCTACATTCTAGTAACAACCAATTCATGCATCAGTATATCAGGCAATATCATTTCCATGTACTTCATGTATATACGGGTAATAGTTCATTTCGAACTCATACTATCTCATATCAGAACTTTTCCTGTTGAACTATTTAAAATATCGTTGGATACACGGGTAATACACACGAAGTGTACAAATCTGTAATCCGTCAATTTATATATAGGTATACCCATATGAGCATATAATCAGGAAGCTCTTTCGAGCCATATAACGGAAAGCTCATGTAAGCTGTATAACGGGAAGCTCTTGCGAGCCAAATATCGGGAAGCTCAAGAAAGCCATTAATGGAAACGCTCATGATAGCTAAATAACGAGAAGCTTGTGAGAGCTAGATATGATCATAGGTTGGGTTACCCGGTCCGACCCGACGGCTTGCCCAAAAAATGAGAGGATTCGAGTAAAAATATAGGCCCAAAATATGGGTTTGGGGAAAAAATAAGGCTCATTTAGAAAATAGACCGGGCTCGAGTAAAACTTTTTTGGCCCGGGCCTAACCCGAATTATATATTAAATATTTTTTTATTTTTAATCAAATATATATTTTATATATATTAAATATATATTTAATATGGGTCGGGCCGAGCTGGGCTCGGGCTTAGCAATTTTCTCTCGAGCCGGGCTTGGACAAATTTTTAGGCCCATATTTCAGGCCGAGCCAGGCTCGGGCCTAGAAACTGGGCATAAAATTTTGTCTGGATCACCTCTAGTGAGAGCCAAGTATCGGGAAGCTCGTGAGAGCCAAATATCGGGACGCTCATAAAAGCTGTGGTGTGTCCGCAACACATGCAGGACCACAACCAATCCGGGAACCTTTAATGACAATGTCATTTGTATCCATCAAATTTCTTAGGTTCAAACGGGACTTGGTACTTGTCAGGTATTTTCGGATATGTGATCAATTCTTATACATGGCAATCATACATTTTACAAACATAAAATTCAATTTAAACATATAAGTATAAAATTTTAATTACACGAACTTACCTCGACAATGTTCGTGAATACAAAGGCTACTAATCTGATACTTTTTCTTTTCCTCAATCCAATTACGTACTAGGTGTATCCAGATCTATACAAATGAATTTAGCTCAATTTAATACAATTCACATCTGATCCAGTCCAATACACATCTTTGAAAAATTACTATTTTGCCCCTATACTTTTAATTAACTACAATTTCGTCCCTAGGCTCAGAAAATGAAATTCATACAATTTAATCCTTATTCCAAGCCTAGCCGATTTTCATGTAAAGCAATAGCAGCCCATGTATTTCATAAAATTCAGAATTTTTTCCAGAATTTTTTATCTTTTCAATTTAGTCCCTAAATCATAATTTCATCAAAATTCTCTTTACAAAAGTTGTTTATCTATCAATAACCTTTCATTTTCTACCATAAAAATTTATGATTCAACTATATTCATCCATGGCAAAACCCTAGTACTTTGATAGTTTTGCAAATTAATCCCCGAGATAGCTAGATTAAGCTATTACGATCTCGGAAACATAAAAATATTAAAAACGGGACAAGAATACTCACCTAATTAAACAAATCCCATAACTAGGGTTTCCATGTTTTATTTTTAGGAAATATGATGAAAATGATGATATTTTATCATTTAATTCATTTATCATCTTTTATTTTATCATCTTTCCAATTTAACCCTTTACTTTTTTAAAATTTCCAATGATGAATATCATCCTTATCTACTAACTCCTCTAAATGGTCTATTTGTCATATAAGGACCTCTAATTTTAAATTCCATAGCTATTTGGTACCTTTAGCTACTAGAATTCAACTTTTGCACTCTATGTAATTTGGTCCTTTTTATCAAATTAAACATGAAATTGGTAAAATTTTCTTAACAAAATTTTCATACGATATTTCTATCATACTACATATTATAAAATAATATTAAAATAAATTTTCTTTTGGCCTCGGATTTGTGGTCCTGAAACCACTGTTTCGATTTCACTGAAAATGGGCTGTTATAGGAGACATACTAAAGAATGCCCCACGAACCTCATCGTCGGAAACCATTAATAGTAGATCCCCTTTCTCCTCGAATTTCAATGAAGGAAAGTTACCATAACATGGAAACACACCACTAACCGAATAATCCATTGTGTAAAGATCTTTATAAAAATTTACAACATGTTGCTTCAACTCCTCGTCATCAAAGCACCAATCACCATTCTCAATGACAAGCCCCTCTATCTTCCGCCTAGCCAATGTACGACTATGAAAATAACTCATACTCCTATCACTATTCTTTAGCTAAACTGATATAGATTTTTAACACCACAATAACTCCTCATGCTTTAACACTTCTTGAATTTATCGTTTAAGCTCAAGTTCACGAGAGTGGAGTCTTGGAGAATTGCACCACTCCAATACTCTTTGCACTCTTCCCAACTCTGAAATCAACCTCCTTTTACGCACAAAAATGTTACTGTAAACACACTTATTCCACTCTTGAACTACTTCCTATAAATGCTCCAAATTCTCATTAACTGCCAATTCATTGTTCTAATTACCACTCACTAGGTGTTGAAAATCTACATGAAGCATCTAACTAGTAAGATAACGAAATGGCCTGACACCCTTGCTCACATTCGGTCTAAGCGTGATGAAAATCGACCGGTGATCCATTTTCAATCTATGAAGGTTCCTAACAAAACAATCAGGTGCAATAGAATCCCAATCTAAATTAAAAATAGCCCTATCCAGTATCTGAGACAAGTTCCCTCGACTCCATGTAAATTGTACTCCACTAGCTCCCAAATCTCACAATCCATTTCTTAATAAAAACTCGTGGAACCATCTGCATCCAATTCTTGAAACAGGTGCACCACCCACTCTTTCAGAGCTATCAATAATCAAATCAAAATCCTCAACTAGGATCCAAGGACCAACTATTATTCCATCAAAGAATCCAACAACTTCCAAAGCTTCCTTCTCACTATTGAATGAGGACTAGCATAAACAGTTGAACAAATAAAACTATCAGGAACTCGCTTACAATAATAATAATTAAATAATAATTAAATAATTAATTAGTATTTACATAAAACACATACACATATAAAGTTGGAATATATAGTTTTAATATATGGGTGTGTGAGATCTCTAATAATTAATTAGTATTTACATAAAACAATTAGTAAAATAATGATTAAATAATTAATTCATTTTTATAGAAATCTATTGACGAATCGTTTATTAGTTAAATTTTGTTTTTTAGATTAAGTAGGAAAAAGTATTTCTAATTAATATTTTTATTTATAATTAATACTCAAATTTAATTATCTAAATTAGTTAATGAAAATATTTAATTTCGAAATATGAGTTCAAAATCATTTATCAAACAACGAAAAAAAGTAGAAAGATAAATTAAGTGACAATAATCCAACATAAATACTTTCATAACTTGTGTCATTTGTAAAATACTATAAAAGATAAAGTCTCTTTAAAACAAATAATTTTTTTTTCTTTTATAAAATTAAATCACAGGAGTAATTAAATATTATCAATTAAATTAATAAATTGCTAACTCACATAAAAAAAAATTGGCCTCCTTCTCTTTAGCAGCCTCCTCCACACCTTCAACATGACATAAACAAGTATTTCAACTCCATTTTTGATTTAGCCATTTATTTATGGTTGCCTAACAATAATAATTGTTGTAATAATTGAAAACAACTATCAAAATATGTACACCATACTCAAACTCCTCATCTTTGTTATTAGTGCTTGTAAAATGTTCAAAAATAATAACAAAAGATGTTTGCAAAAGGTTTTTTCTCTCCCAAATTAAGGCTACTTTGCAACGTGGATTTCAACGACCTTCGTTTAAAGTTTCCTAGCTGTAGTTTTGCTTTGGGTTGGAGCAAGCAAACTTAAAAAAATAATGCCAATCATTACTTCATTCACTTCGGGATAAACAAATTCTAAGAAAGCATTCGTCTTTATTTTTATTATAAAAAAAGAAAGATCATGTATATATGCATTATGCTGAATAAAGCTAAATGTCTCAGATTGTGGACAGGAGGTTCACCATGCCTGGGCGAGGACTACACAAAGCTACCAAGGGCTCAGCTTTCGGCATGGTGAGCCCCGTGCCTTCCCTCATATCGGTTTCCTCCTCGCCAATCCTATTCCACTCAAATGACTGAATCAAGGAACCAATTACCAATCCTACCACTTTCCTGCCTAGATTAGCCCCAGGGCAAGCCCGCCTTCCCACACCAAAAGGAAGTAGTTTACACCCTCCACCTTCTTCCCCACCTTCAAATCTCTCTGGCATAAATCTTGTGGCCTCCTCCCAAAGCTTAGGGTCCCTTTGGATGGTCCACGCATTAACAAATAACATTGTTCCTTGTGGTACACTATATCCACAAACCACGCAATCTTCTGATGATTCATGTGGTAATAGCAATGGTGCTGGTGGAAATAACCTCATAGTTTCTGAAATTATGGATTGTAGATAATTCAACTTTGGCAGGTCTGTTTCATCTAAAAACTTGTCTTGTCCCACTTCAGCAGTTATTTCAGTCCAAGCTTTATGCATGGCTTCAGGATGATTAAGAAGAAGCGAAATTGCCCATTCCATGCTCACATATGAAGTTTCTGTTCCAGCACCTAGCACTGCCTACAAACATGTTTTACAGATCTAGGAACTTAGGAATTGGAAAGGTCTAAAGGGATATGAATATCAAATACTTAAATATATATTTCAGAGAAATATCCATATTTAATCCTAAGAATTATCTAAGGTGATTTAGCCTCTTTACTATAATTTTTTTAGCTCCTCTATTTTTCCAAATTTGTATATTCGGATAATTTTTTATATTAATTTTATCGAATAATTTTACATGACTTGATGCATACACTTTCACATTTCTTATAATCAAATAAATTATTTTCATATTATACTATTTTTTTCATTTTTAAATAAGAAAACAATCCATATAAATAGTGTAGTCATGCCACCAAGATATGACACAGTCAAATTATTTTACAGAATTAATAAAAAAAAAGTCGACATCAAAATTGAAAAAATACATTTTAAAGAAATACAATAAAAACTATAAAATATTTATAAAAAAAAAGACATCATTATTTAAACACTTTACTTTTAAAACTTTAAAAATTATATTTATAAAAAATTAAATTATATTTTATATTTAATTTTAAAAGATATATACCGACATTTAATTTTTTTTAGTACAACACTTAAATTTACTAAAAACCCTACCACACAGACTTTTTATAAAATTTGACCTTGGAGGTTTCTTTTCAAAAGTTGAATAATGAATCTTTACTCTTAAAAAAAAACAGCTTACAAACAGATGTCATCACTATTCACATGGTGTGGATTATCTTGTGCTGCAAATTTTGGAAAACAAAAGTAATTTGTTAAAATAGAATTTTTTTTTTCTGACAATTAATTAATTTTTTAAAAAAAATTATCAACTTAACTATGGATGACGCATGAAGGGGAGACTTTGAGCATGTTGACCTGCAAAACCAAAAACATAAAAAAAAGTCCCATACTTCAAGATTCATGGATCTTACCAATATAGTTCCTTTTATGGTTTCATCAGTATAGAATTCCGGTTCAGTTTGTTGCAAGGATAACATGACATCGATCAAAGTTGTTTTTGTGGCTTTGTTGCTTGCATCAGATGAACCCGAAGACGGATGGGTTGAGTCTGCCCTCATCTCTCTATGCTCTTCAAGAAGGAACTCTAAGAATTTGTCAAGTTTCTTCATGGTTCTCTTCATCTTCCTCTCTACACCTTGGAAATCAACCCACTGAAGCACAGGAAAAAAGTCGTTCAAATTTGTGCTTCCATGGAGCTCCGTGGCCTCTTTCATGATGTCTCGAAACTCCATGGCTTTTTTATCCACTACATCTTTACCGTAATATCGCTTTCCGGCAATCATCCTTAGAATAATATTGAAAACAAGGTCCATAAGCTTTGATGAAAGTTCCACCTTTGCCGGTTTCCTGGTGGAGGCCAGGAATAGTTCCTTTAGCAATAACTGCACTTCCTGTTGCCGGATGCTGGCAAACATGGCGAGCCGGCTTGTGGAGAAGAGCTCCACGGTAGTGAGACGCTTAAGGTTACGCCAATAATCACCATAGGGTGCTAATCCTATGGTAGAATAGTTATAATTGAGGTGTTTGCCAGCAAGCATCTGAGGGCGATTTGCAAAGATGATATCATTTTTTGTAAAGCACTCTTCGGCTGCTGATGCTGAGGAGACTATAAGGACTTTACGAGTTCCGAACTGAAGGAGGAGAATGGGGCCATATTTTTGTGAAAATTGATGAAGAGTTCGATGAAATGGTTCTTTTAGAAGATGGAGATGGCCTATGATTGGCAAAGCTGGAGGGCTAGGCGGTAAATTTCCTGAAGTTGGACGTTTTTGTATGATGGATTTGAAAACTAATGCAAAGAGGAAAATGGAGATGCAGAGTATGATGTTGGACAAAGTTGTTACTTCCATATTTTCTAATGCTGGGGGGCAACTCTCTCTCCTAAATATCAAATTAATCTTCCAGCTTATACATATACTGATGTCAAGTGTACAGATCAGAATGGAATATATTTATTTATACACGTAACAAACAGCACTTATTGTATAGTTGTATGTATCACACTATTACCACCAAACTATTTAAGGCTAGGCTATTCCCTGTGGCACTCAAACTTCCAATATGAGAGAGGAGTTTAATCAAATCAGGCCGTGGAGAACACAGAGCCTCCAATGGCGTAGCCTTGGACAAAGCTGGTCCAGTACCTGGGGTCATATCCACTTTGGCCGACTCTACCTTTTCCCATTCAAACCATTGTATAGCTGCACAAGTGCCAATAAAACCAACCGCAAGTGTCATGGGTTGCGCATGGGAGCCCGCAACCATGACACATCTGTGTGAACCATTAAGAAGGCAGGAGGTCATTTGGCCCAATCAGACCGGCCCGTTGCTTGAAGAGATTGAAGGCCCATCTACAAGTTAGACAAATATAATATATTATTTTATAAGATTACATATCTTAGATAAGATATGTAATCTTAGAAGATATGATTTTATATTCTTAAAGGTTTGGTGGTAGGTGGCCTTTAATCATAGCCGTTGATGTACTTAATTTTGCACCGTTAGATTTGGGGAGGCTCAACTATAAATAAGAGACCTCTTTCCTCATTGTAAATCACTTGAGTTTTGAGTAAGAAGAATCCTTGAGAGCATTCACTCAAACTTTTCTCTCTTGTGTTCTTATTTTCCTTGGCTTGTTCTTGTCCCATTTTTCCTTCATCTTGTTGGCTTTGAGTTGCTTTCGCTTGAGTTGTGTTTTTGGGAGGAATTCTGTTGAATCCTTCTTTTGTGGAAGTTAGGCTGACTTAGGCGTTTTGGAGTAAGAAACTGCCTAAGGCCGCACGGATTCTGAGGCAAGAATCTTAAGTTCGTGACACAAGCCCATGGTAGCGCCAGGACAGGCTCTCCTCCCAAGTCCAAATGGAAGAAATTTCGATCCTTCTTTCTCTTCCGAACTTCCCTCAAACATTTCAGGCTTGAATTCGGTTGGGTCTTCCCATATACTAGGATCCCTGTGGATGGCCCAGGCATTAACCATCAGCAGTGCACTATGAATGTTTGTATTTCTGGTTTATTGTTTTTAACGACGATTATGAAATTAACTTTGTAAAATGATGTGAATGTAAATCTGAATTGTTTTGACTAACATAATGTCACACTTTTAATTAAAATCAATAAAATATTGAGTTTCATCTGATATTCTTTTTTAATGTTTAAATATTAAATTATTTCAAATTACGTCATTTTTAATTCAAGATTTTACATTAAAAATATATTTTATCAAATTCTAGACCAACTTTCTTTCAATTTTTTTTTTGAAAAATGCATATGTTTATTTCATTTTTAATACAAATTTTTACAATAAACCATATATTTTATCAAATCCTAAAACCTTTTCCAACTTTTAAATATTAATTTTTTTTGTTTCTTTATTTCAACTAATAAATATTTCATATGTATTTTTAATTAAAACTTTAATATCTTTTGTTTCATGTGTTCTTTTAGCTACAAAGGGTTTTTGTTTTCATGTAATTGATATTAAATCAACAAGTAATTAGAGAGAGTGAAAATGAATTTCGTCCCTAAATCAAGTTCGAATTCACTATTAAAAGGGTTTTATTTGAATATCACTCCCAACTTGGACAAGATCAATTTTACACTATAAACGAATGAAAACACGTGATTACATCAAAGAAAATGTAATTTTTAATACAAAATTTTATATTAAAAATATATATTTTATCAAGTTCCAAACCAACATATCTAACCCTCTCTTTAATTCTTGAATTACAAAATCCTAGAAAGGCTTATCTAACTCTCTCTATATGTTTGTTAATTGGTTGCATACTCATATATATACCCAATTTTATATTATTTCTTATAAGCTCACAATTAATTAGTATACAACAAGTTTCAATATATTCGATCAAAATCACACTCATAATTTTGGAAAAAAAATAATATTGATATATTAATCGTGATACATATTTTACTTTTTTATATTAATATGTGTTAGAGATTTAAATTATGCACTATAAAATTAATTTTAAAAATTAACTATTCAATTCCCAATTGATTTTACTAAAATATTTATTAACAATTCAAAATATCTTGGTACTTTAAAATATTTACAATTTGATTCTATTTCGATCTCAAGTTAGCAAAAAAACTATTGTAAGCTCGTATAAGATCCATAAATTATTTCATATCATATTATACATATGTGTTACTCGTATTTGAATGTCTAATAGTATGTAATTGAATATGATTGATTGTAGTTGTTTGGCAACGAATGTGGCATCTTGTAGCTCGGACCCGACGATTGGATCGGGTATCGTGGTGTTACAACTAAATTGTAAAAGTTCAATCGCTATAGAGTTTTAATTAGGAAAAGGCTTGAAAACCTATATAGCAATTAACCAAATGGGCAAATTTGGTCATTTAACCATTTCTAATCACATGATGATGTTCCCACTTAGACTAATTAAGAAAAAAAATAAACATGATTAAATGTAAATTAACTTAATTAAAGTAGATTAAATAAATCTTAATTAATGTATATGTATTAAAGTTCGTGGAAAGATGAAACCAAACTAGCATCTTTATCAAGCCTCACCGTCCACTTGAAGGAAAACAAAAACCACCATTGTTGAGCTTAAAAGCATTCAACCATTACAAATTAACAATGTAAATTAAGCTAGTTTTATGTCAATTTTATAGAATTATGATCATGGGAGCTTGATTTACCTTGTCCATGTATCAATTTGATTAATTGTTGAAATTTTGATAAGTTTTTGTTGTTGAGAATTGGATGAATTAGGTGTGAAATTAATAGAAACTAAGCTTAGATTATGAAAAAGACTAAATTGTAAAGCTTAATTGTTAGCTTTGTATATTAGGGACCAAATTGAATAAAATAAAAATACAATATGAAATAGTGATAAGAATAGAAATTATAATGTCCTTAATGAATAAACATGAAATCATATTTTAATTTAAAGCTCTATACTGAAATTATGTTTGTCTCAGGTTTAGGGACTAAATTGAATAAATTACAAAATATGTTTAGCTTTATATTTGAATGTGATTTGATGGACTTTGATATTGTGACATTGCTCAATTATTATTCGTAGCTAAAGAAAACACTGAGCCATCGAGAGGGAAAGGAAAAACGAGAGTCAACGACGAGTGGCGCGAACTTTTAGATTGTATTTCTATGATTCGAGATCAAATCAGATATTGCATATTCATGATATTTTGCATACTATGGTATTGAGATGAGTTAATAATCATTGTTTGACTTGAATTATTATGATTGGGATTGAATATCGAAATAGTGGACTGAATTGAATGAAATAGAAAGTAACATGATTTAATTGAAATGTGATATGTGGTTTGAAAATGAATTGAAACATGTTATAAAATGTGATGAAACTGTGAAATGATGATGATTTGAAAATGTTGGAATATGAATTGAATCGTATAATGAAATTAGAAAATTGGTTACCCTATTAGTTGTTCTGATAGAGTTAGATATAGTTGGCATGCCATAAGGTCAGGCTATTGATTTAAAACCATCATTGCCGGGCAACTCGGTGTGGTAGAATGTACATGTTGAGTCATCGTTTCTAGGCAACCCAGGATGGTTGTACATGTTTAGAGTCATTGTTGTCGGGCCACTCGGGGTGACAAATCTGTACATCCGTTCTGAATCTGTGTATGGCTAATAGAGTTATATAAACACAATTTGGATTCATGGTAAATTGAAATGAAATGTGATTGATTCGGTACAATTGCACACATATGAAATGCGATATTCGACATCATGTGCAAGATCATGCGAAATGAGTTAAAAATGAGCCCTAGGGTGTGTTCGTACAAGTTGATGATTGTGTTTGAATAAGTATACGCTTATGGAGGATAATGTGAAATGAATGACAGATGAAATGACAAGTATATGCATATATGGCGTAGTTTAATTATATGATTTGATCGTTAGGTTTATGTTATTAGTTGATATGTTACAAAAGAGAGAAATGATACCTTAATGTTGAATAGTTTGACTGATATGTTTAGGTACTTATGTAATAAATTGAAGTGCAAAATGGATATGTGCAAGCTATGTGGTAATAAAAGTTTTTGGCATAAGTATGTATGTGATTTGGCTATATTGACTTGAATCATGGAATACCACTAAGCTTTATCTCATACGCAAGTAAATTCTGAAGTTCCTAAGCGTAATCCAGCATCCAACCAGAGATCTTTGACTTAACAATGTTTGTATAGTTCCGTTTTGTTATGTACCTAGGTTGAGTTAATTTTAGCATAATATGTGGTCATGTTTATTTGTGAAGTTAGAATTGGTATTTTGGAAATGGTCACAAGATTTGAAATGCATAAATTAGTTGATATGTTTATGATCTATTTGAATATGTATATATATGTCAAATGCTTAAATGGTTGCACTATGAAAATTAGCTTATAAGTTGTATGGTATTGATGAAATGGTTGCATTGTATTAGTACATTTGTGAATAAGGTACTATTGTATAGAATTGAACTTTTGAAACATATGTATTTTGTTGGAAACATACATTAGAAATGTTGAATTGTTATTTAGGTAAGTGTAAGTTGGTGCCATTTTAGACTATTTGCAAACAGACGGTCACGTCACAATGTTAGACCCTTATCGTCGTGATGAGACCTAGTTAGTATATTGCATTGTGATGAGGAACCCCCGAAGTCGTGATGTCAACCCTAGATTTTGAAATCTTTACGATTTGGTCCTAATCTAACCTCGAGTTAGCAATAGAGTTTTCATAAGCCCGTGTAAGACTCAAAAATGATTGCATATCATATCATATGCATGTATTACTTGTATTTAAATGTATAATGGTATAAATTGAATATATTTGATCATATTTGCTCCAACAATGAATATGGTATCCTATAGCTCAGACCTGACAATCGGGTCCGGTATGGGGTGTTACATTTAGCGTCGTCATGACGTGACCAAGTTAGTGAGTTACGTCATGGTGAGGAATCCCTGAAGTTAAAATGTCAACTTGAGATTTTGAAAACTTTACAGTTTGATCCTAATTCGACCTCAGGTTAGCATTAGAGCTTTCATAAGCTCGTGTATGACCCGAAAATGATTATATATCGTATCATATGCTTATATTACTTGTATTTGAATGTTTAATGTTATAAAATTGAATATAATTTATCATAGTTGCTCCGGTAACAAATGTGACATCTTGTGACTCAAACACGATGATCGAGTCAGATATCGAGGTATTACATTTAGAGAAATTATTCTTAGATACCACCAAAACCGTCTGAACCTAAAAGTAAACAATAGGAAAATCAACTATGGAGGGTAACATAAAGTAAACGACAATTTTGGTGTTGGAAAGTGGCAATTAGCCGACGGAAGCAACACACACTCAAATAATTGTTAGACCAAGTTTTCTTCATTCTATCAAAAAAAAAGTTTTATTCATTACTTACTAGTAATATATTTCATTTACACATATGGTGTGGTGAAGTCCACAAAATTCAACAAAGATTTTGGAAATGCAAAACCCCACCATTGCTTGCAGTTCATATAAGGATAAAGCAGAGTTCCCCCATAAGAAACCCACCATCGTTGACAAAATGCACCAAAAAACAATTCACGTGTTCCATATTCTAACTAATCCATCACAAAGTCACAAGCATTAACATAAACACTATTGATCAAAATAAGCTTCAACGGTTGTGAAGTAGAGCTAAAGCGTTTGGAACTTCCCTCTTGCTTGAATAGAATACATCAAAGGAATGCCTAAAACGTTGGTGGTGCTGCTGCTTGACCTTCACAGGTTGCTTGTGTTTATCATGTGGTGGATTATGACCCTTCATGCCAACAACGATTGGCTCTTCCTTCTGATACCCTAAGACTGACACGAACACAGAGAGTACCAACATTCTCATCATTAGTGTAACACCCCTAACCCGTAATCGTCGTCGGAATAGGGTTACGAAGCATTACTAGAGTTTACATATCAGATCTATCAAAAAATTTAAAACATTTAATTCATATCATCAATCACAGCAAAACCAATCAATAGCATATATATTATCCCTTATACGAGCCCTCGAGACCCTAAAAACATATTAGAAACAAATCAGGACTAAATATAAAACATATAGAAATTTCAGGGAAAAGATGAAAATTTACAAACTACAGGGGTCATACGGCCGTGTGGCCAGGCCATGTGACTCACACGGCCAAGAGACACACCCGTGTCTTAGGCCGTGTAGGCATTCGAAATAAGGACACACGGCCGTGTCCCACCCCATGTTCGTGCCCATGTAACTCATCGACTTGGGTCACATGGTCAAACCACACGCTCATGTGCCAGGCCGTGTACCATTCAAATAACCTCACATGCTCATGTGCCAGGCTGTGTGCTAGGTCGTGTAAAACTTGACTTGCAACCCTTTGAAAACTACAAAGGACACACGGTCGTGTTACCCGGCCGTGTGTCACACACGGCTGAGACGCACGCCCATGTCTTTGCCCATGTGGACGAAAATAGGTTATTTTACAAGCCATAATTCTCACCCTTTTCAACATGTACCGATAATCCCTTTTGCACATATACCTAAGCCCTTAAAAAGCACCAAAACCATGCATAATCAAGTCAAATACATATGGCATAATAACATCCAATCAATATGCCCAAAGGCACCTCAAATGACAACATTAAAACATGTATAACCATGTATTCAATTTGACCAAAATAATTGATTAACTTCTAACTAAGTTTGCATCATTACACAACATGTAAATCACTTGCCAAAACATACCATTTGGTACCAACTGTACCACATAATTATTAGTATCAAAATACATATATGCTTATTATGGCAAAATACCAATTCACAAGTTATATGTCATATCTAATATGCACATTTTGATTTTTATTTAATTTAATTTAATAATCAAATTACATTTTTACTTTTATCTAACTTTAAAAATTACACTAATGTCAAGCCATGCACATCCACTATCACCTTTAATAGATCTATTTACTATATAAGGACTTCCACATTAAAGTTCTATAGCTATTTAATACATTTAGCTTATAGAACACAATTTTTACACTTTACGCGATTTAATCTTTTTTACTTAATTAACTATTGAAACGATAAAATTTTCTAACAAAAAATTTAATATCATCTTAATTACACTTTGTAAATATTTATAAAAATATTTACGGCTCGATTTATAGAAACGAGATCTCGATACCTCATTTTCTAAAACTACTTGAACTTAATAAATCATTTATACAACAAAAATCACTATATCAAAAACCTTTTTAAAATCACAATTAACTCGTAAATATTAAATATAATATTTACAAATTTACTTGTCGAATTTGGTGGCCCTAAAACTACTGTTTTCGACGCCACTGAAAAACAGGTTGTTACAAAAGACTGTTGAAAGTGCTGCATGTTGTATTTGCCTTGAGTGAAATATATCCTGGTTTCTTTTTTCTTCTTCTTAGCGTGGGAGAAAAAAAGAGAGAAAAAGAGATTTAAGATCTTACAGCATATGATCGATCAAAGAAAGAAAATGGGATGTCCAATGATGACGAGGATTGGAGTGAAAACTGAAAAGGCAGTAAGCAGAGAAAGCAAAGTGGGGTTTGTTAGGAAAATTCAGAAAAAAGAGATGGTAGTTTTGTGTGAGACGTATACCCTGCAAACATGGGACGCATCTCGCGAAGAAGAACACTTTTGTTTTTTTGTGTACAGTAGAATATGCTTTTGCGTGCTTTCCTAGAATCTTTTTTCTTCCTATTATGGAATTCAGTCCCTAAAATAGGGGGGAGTTCCACCTCCAATTTATGGAATTTGATAACTGATAGTTCTTTGGTATACAAATCTTGGCTCTTATGATTTTACCCTGTGTGTGGAGCCATGCCATTCTTCCATATGGATAGGATAGAACCTTTTCCTTACACATGCAAAAGCACGTTTCATGTCCAGGCAAATGCCAAAAGTAATTTTTTTAAATAAATAAAAAATTTAGAATACATATCCGAAATAGTGTAGCTTATAGTTTAGAATAGTGTAAAAACAAACTGTTGAATCGCGATGAGACCAGCAGAGGAACTTGCGCGACAAACTTTTGACAAGGTAGCGGGGAGAGTCAGAATTTACGATATCCACTCAACCGACTACTGTATGGAAAATGAAGTACCCCATATCGCTGAGTAAAGGCGGTTTTGTTTTCTTATATACTCGAATTTGGCGAAAAGGTGATATTGAATCCAATTTATTAAATTGAATAATAAGTAGAGATTAAGGTCAAATTTAGTGAAGAAAAGAAATAGTCTTGCTTAAAAAAAGTAGGTTTGTCTCTAAAAGTATTTTTGAAAGGAAAATTGTGCTAAAACAAGCTGCTTTTGGCTGAAATTTTTAGTTTTTCCTCCAATAACATAGTACTTTTTCTTTTTTTCTTTTTGGTGTTTTATTACAAATATGTTAAAATTATTAATTAAAAATAAAAAATATTTTTTAAAATACTAATTACAAATATTTAATGGTTATATTTAAATATTTAAAATATAATTTATTTATTCTAATTAAATTTTGTAAATAATTAATATTTATTGCTTAAAAATATTTAAAATTTATATTTTATATATTAAAAAATTAACAAGTTATAATAATTTTTTTTATATTTTTACTAAAATATAATAATATTAAATAATTTAAATATTATTTAAATATATATTTGTTACTTGATAATAACATGTCTAAAATAGACATTTTATTTCTCAAAAGTATTTTTTGAGAGTAATGCTAAACACTCAAATTTTAAACTAAACTTTTCAAAAACACTTCTTAAAAACACATTTCTACGTCACTTTTCAAAAACAATTTTCAAAAACATTCTCAAACTAACCTTTAATAACACTTACCTTCCTTTAAAGCTACAACTCAGCTCAAGTTCAAACTCTAGGTGTAGTCTGAAGTCTTCTAGGCTAAAAGCTTATTGGCCTATCCCTTCAAAATTTAATTCTCTTTTTAATAAAATAAAATAACCAACGAATAATTAAGGGAAACCATCCAACGTAACTCATAATTGGGCCCGACTGTTCAACTTAGATGAACCATGTCCATACGGGCATTTGGGCCAGTACAATTATGCATTCGTTGAAAAGTAGGAATATCAATACTAATACGTCTGCTTACGTTTTTGACTGGAAATTCTAAGTATTAACGTTGAGCGGGGGAAATGTAAAGCTAAAATTTCACCCAACACAAGGCCTTGTTTCATTAGCCCAGCAGCCCCCATTATTCAGATTTGCGCCATACAAAAATAAAAGCATTTGTAGCCTAGTTATGTGTTGTTGAACTATGACAGAAAAGGCTGAATTCCGGTCCTGCTTTTAGGCTTCAAAATCGAGTGGTTCATTGAGGGGAGAGAGTTTCAGGAAGTGATGGATGATGCATTAGGGAACCATCCCATCAGTCTTTTGATGAATTAAGTTGGGTGTTTGGTACTTTGGCGCATTCCATTTTGAGAGAAACACCACATGCAATTATGTCAGACCCTTTCACCCACTAACTTATTGCTTTTTTGTTTAGGATAAGGTGCCGATGGGGACGACAGCCCCTCCGCTTCAACGTCATTACCCTGACTCATCAATCCACTAATCTTCCCTTTCCATCACTACCAAGCTTCATCTTCAAGAGTCGGCAACAACTTACCACCTAATCAGGGATTGCCATCACACACACTTTAACCTGTTAGTTCAGATATAATTCCCTGTCTCAGTGCAACAAAACAGCAAGATTCTTTGTACCTACGAAGCTGCCAACTTCATTTCAGGATTTTTTTTTCTTATGGGTTCCTCGGTCGATGGAGGAACACAGCTGGGGAGAGTATATGTAGCGGGGAAGCTAAACATGAAAATTATCATCAATTCTTCTATTTTCATCCTCGTACCATTTTATACTTATTTTGTATCAAAACTTTCTAAATTTCAAGCATCATATATTTAATTTACATGTAAGATAAATTCAAGTTAGGTCACCCTCTATCCAAGTCATATGTCATATAGGATGCCACACTGTTAATGAAGTTGTGGTCAATGCACTTGCCTATATAAATATCCAACTTAAAAGTTAAAACGACTCTTTGCCATATGGAAAACAACTACGTATTCCATTGGCATTACCCTCCAGTTCACCCATGAGTTGAGGGAACGTCGAATTAATGTTTCTTTATGGAACGACAAAGAACGTGGAAATCTATATAGGACCAGCCCCCACCTGAGATGTTGCAACTATCAAACCTCGTGAAAAGGAGACCAAACAGTGTTCACTCATTTCATGGCATTTGGTGTATGGTTTTACAGCAAGTTGACATGTATGAACTACTTTTGGTACTTAAATCAGCTGGAGAACATATAAACCTCGACGATAAGTATATATAGTACGGTGTTTTAAGCATCAATATCTATCAATCTGTAACCTTGCTGCAGAAAATCAAACCAAAATGAGAGCTTGGTACTTAATTGGCGCCTTGAGTGTACTCATCCAAGCACTGTTTTCACCAAAGAACATTGTTGCTGGACAATGTCTTCGTCATATAATGCTACCATCAGAAAGCACTATCAATAGAGAGTGCTGTTGTGAGGGAGCATCATGGCCAGATATTATTGGTACTACTAGAAAGCACTGTCAATATCACCAGGGAATGCCGCTGTCGTGAAACGCTGTTATGTCCAATCAAATTATACCTGTACGACACATTAATAGCCAAAAGCAAGCATCTGGTCAACAAAAAGTTATGGATTGACTGTTGATAGGCTAGTTTAGCTAGTGTGAACAGCTGATAACTCGCTGAATGAACTTTTGCTTTTAAACATAACCTGGCATTGGAATCTTTTGACAAGAGTAACACATATATCATGGCAGGCAATTCGTATAATTTTTGAAGATTATGATATGACTGTGTCGAAATTGTTGTTGCACCACACTGATTCTTGAATTGCTAGGAATCCAAGTGCGATGAAATGATATAAACAGAAAAGGTTTTCCTGGGGAAAAAAAGGTGACAAGACATGAACAGTGCCTCAAGAGTACTCGAAATAAATGGATCCATTCACTGAGAAACGTGATAAAGTTGGGAAACATCTCTGTTGCCACTTCTTTTTCCTTTACATATCTGCTTACATATTGTAGGGCGTTCCTCGATGATCCTATAGTTTCGTTAATCTTAAAAAGCTTTTAAGACCTTCCAGGTTTCAACTCGAGGAGTGGCAGAAATGAAAAGCAATCATCAAATGGATGAAAGACAGGATGAAGGCGTCGACGGAGACAATTCAACAGAGTGGCTTAACTTGAGTCTCGGCAGGCACGGAGATATTGTTGCACCAAAGAGTGGTTTCCAATCAAAATATGTTCCCAACAAGGTCTTCTCTTGCAACTTCTGCAGGAGGAAGTTCTGCAGTTCACAAGCACTCGGTGGCCACCAGAACGCCCACAAACGGGAGAGGGGAGTAGTTAGACGGTATCAGTCGGAGAGACTGATAGCAAGGGTGGGTTTGCCTGTAAATAGGCCAATGTCCCGATCACTTGGTGTTCATCCCCATTCACTTGTGCGCCAACTGAACACAGCTTGGAGACCTGTGGTTGCAAGATTCAATGACTCCAACAAAGAGATTGTGGGGGCACGGACTGGATCCATTGACAGAGATACAAGTTTGAACTGGCCAGGAAGTTATCATGTGGACTCGCAATCCTTGAAATCACCAGAAGAGCTGCTAAAAATCGACTTGGACCTCCGGTTATAATCTCCTTCCATAAATTTAATGAAATGTTCTGTAATGCCTATTTCATGAGGTTTCTAGTGCACTTTTAACAATCAAAAACTTTATGTTTCGATCACTTCCAAAGCACATATATGTTCATTTTATCGATATTGCACGGATGAACAAAATTCCAAAGCACAGATCACTTCTTGCAAAAGAAAGTTTTGCGTTAATAGCAGTATAACTGGCTTGGTAAGAAGCATAATTCTGACTTCAGAGCATGAACGCCCTACTCCAATATCCAACCCAAGAAGCATAACCTTTCTTATGTGCGAACCGGTTGAAAACGATAGATTATCACTTCAGAACAGCTATCCATAAAAGAACTTGCAATTTTTTTCCCTAACCCTATGCCAGGAGATCCATGGGGGGGATGGAATTGAGAAATATAAAATTGATTGGCTTGACATTTATCAAACAGAAAGCAAAGGGATAACAATTTAAGATCCAAGTTTGGTTATATAGAAACAACCCAAATCCAAAATGAAGTTTCCGTACAACAATAACAATCACAAGTCTTTAACATCTCAACAAATTGTTATACCAGAACTAGATCTGATAACTTATCAATTAGATGAAAACCGGACATATAGTTAATTTTAGAGAAAGGGTAAATGTATATTTATTGCTTCCAGAGAATGACATCCATTTATCAACAAAACAGTTTCACATAATTCAGTTAACCACAAAGCTTGGAGATTGACTCTTCAACTTTTCAAAAGCAGTAGAAGCCAAAAGAAATACTTACAATCTGTCAATCAACATGTTTCAATATTGATTTCTATGAATCATTAACATACTAAAGTCCTGCTCATGTGATAAAACGTTTGCCAAGTTAGTATCACTACCAACAATCGCTTACATCATAGATGCCACACCCATAAGGAGTTCT
Organism: Gossypium hirsutum; assembly: GCF_007990345.1. Classification (NCBI taxonomy): domain Eukaryota; kingdom Viridiplantae; phylum Streptophyta; class Magnoliopsida; order Malvales; family Malvaceae; genus Gossypium; species Gossypium hirsutum. The sequence goes on from NC_053441.1 coordinate 18,812,594, forward strand.
TCAACCAATAAAAAATTAGCAAGCTCAAGTGCCAGTCCCTTTTAAGTTCAAATATTCTTTTCACCCACATCCAGGCCTTCTATAGAAGTTACACATCAGAAATAGCATATGTCAAACTCTAACAGCTTTGAACATCTTCAACATATGAAACATCAACTTCTTGAACATCTTCAAAATAAGAAGCTGGAATCTCCGGAGAAGCAGGCATGGTTGCCACACATTTGAACTGCTCCCAAAGAAATCAACGTTATTTCAATAAGACTACCACATGACAAGATAAATGATTATTGTATCAATGCATAGTATTTAGTGTACATACCTTATGCTGCTTGTATTTTTCTCTAACTGCTTGAAGTGCACCTCCTCTTCTACTCAAATATAAGTCATGTATGATAAGGACACATTCTTTTAGATCAGAGGCTTTGTAGCCCGAGTACTCTTGCACAGCAGAGCTCTGCAAGACATAAATGGTAAGTAAAAATTCACCACCTATGGACAAATCAACACCTAAAATGGCATGAAAGAAGAAACTCTTACCCAAGGATGCATCTTAGGTTGAATTATGAATCTAGCAAGGAATATAACAGAAGCAGCAACCATTGATGGTAAAAACTTTACACAGCCATAGTCCAACAAACTCAACTCTGCAAGGTAACATCCAAGGCATTCTAGCTGCAAGCTGGAATCCTGAGGAAGATCAAAAGAAATTATACAGTCAATAACAGATATTAACAACTTTGACTTAACAAATGCAAAAAAATAAAAACAAAGACATTTTTCTTACTTTGTAATCCTCTTGTGCAACCCTGGTAAATCTCCTGAAAAACATCAGAGAAAACAAAAATCAGAAGCAAAGCATTAAGTTTCTGGTGATTGGCATTACTTGATATGTATTGTCAACATAAATCCACATCCTAAAACATTCTTACCTCAGAAATGTTTTAACAGTAGGATTGCCCAATTCAAACTTCAAGGACTTGAGTATATCAGCCTCCATTTTCACCATCTTCAAATTGAGGCAATAACTTTCAGGCAATGAATCATGCAATGTACTATACATACGGAAAGTGAAAAGGGTAAATGTAGTCAAGTATAAAGAAGGAAAAAAAAATACCTCATCTTTCCTGTATGTATTATCTGTTATATAGCAAAAATCTTCCACATTTGGAGGGTTGATTTCTTCGTACTTTCTACTTGAAAAAATCACGGAAAAAGAGCAAAAAGTGAGTACAACATATCCCACAATTTCAAATAAAGAAAAAACACCAATTACCAAAGAAGTCAAAAGCTTACGAGGCAATCAGCATTGAAGATACACCCAACAACTGAAGCCTTTGCCTGTTGAGAGCATTTAAAGACAGGTATCTATCGATGTAGGAAACTGTTATATATAAAGTATCCGAAACAAGCTTGTATTCATCTGCAACTTCCACCAACCAATCCACCAAAATCCCTCTCATATTTGTACTTACATCCTTCTGTACCTTCTCGATATAATCAGGTAAAGGTCTTCTCTTCGGATCCGCCTAATATTAATTGCATCACCCAAAAAAAGTCCTTTAGTGAACTGATCGGAGAAGCTTAAATGTAACAGACTGACTACCAATATATCCCTAACCTATTGCCAACGTTAACATCTTATTCAAACTCAAATTTCCTATTTTAGTTACTATGGTCAGAGTAAAGCAATATCCCAGATCAAAGCCCGTGAAGTTTTAAATAATGGCTAAGGGCAAACAGATTTTTTTTTTTTCAATCTAAAAAGGTTTGTTGCTTAAGACACTATAAATTTGGGATACCTTAAGAAGACCATGTTTAAAAAATAGTGAATGAGAGAGGAAAAATACCTCCATTTGGCGAAGATATTCATAGATATCAGATACGTAATACCCACACATTTGTGGGTCAACAGATTTAGCATCGATATCCACCGGTTTATCAACTGAAACCTCATCTGTTTTCACCTCCAAATTCGGCTTTGCGACTTCCGTCTTTGATTTCAGCTTCCCTTTAGCTTGCTTCTTTTTGTTTTCCTTCCCCTGAACTTTATTCGCAGAGACAGCAACATTGGACAAGTTGGAAAGGTCCCCCAAGACAACCCTTTTCTTGTTCATGACTCTCCCTTCGATCAATCCCGCCGACTCGGCAGCTCGCTTCCTGGCCGCGGCCCTTGTCACTCTCACACAGTTCTCCTGATCCGCCATTGCCTCTCTCACTCTTCAGCCAACCAGTTGCAGTTGCAGAGAGAAAGAAAGAAAGAGGACGTGGGGAAGACTTGGAAACGAAGAGAGGAGAGAGATGGGGTTGAAGTGAGGGAAAGAGGGAGGGGAATAAAAGGAGTAAAAATGAGAAGCGGCATTTGGGATTTTGTTTTCAAAACTTGGGGGGGGTTGGCGGCATTTGGTAATAAAACCCACCGCTCAGTTTTAAGTTTTTTTGAGTTTGGGGATTTGTTTTTTGCGGGCTTTCTCTATGTTTTATTTTTTAAATGATTTTCCTTTTTTGGGTTCTGAAATTTGAAAACAAAGGAGGAGAGGTTTGGAGGCGGGGGATTTGGTAATCGTACCACCGCGGGTGTTTTACTTTCAAGTTTCCAGTTGTTCTTAATTTCTCTTAGAAGGCCTAAAGTATAAAGCCCAACCCGATTCAATGCACTTCAAAGGCTGGCCTGTAAGTTTTATAATTGGTTTACATTTTATTTTTGAAGAAGTTTTAATGCCATGGTATAAGTCTTATAAATTTAACATTTTTTTAACAAACTCAAATATCATTCATTAAACGCTTCAAGCAAATAACAGATCAAAACCCATGCACCCACTTTTATATGCTCCACTCTCTTCCGAGTAACAGTTAAATCAACATGACTAATAGATGATAAAACCTTTAACGGAACCGAGTTAGCAATACAGACGCCCTCGCTACGCAATGAGCCATCTTATTAGCTTCCTGTTTTATCCAACTAAAAGACAAGTTGGTAAATTTGGATTAAAGAAACAGATAATCCTAGACCGACAAGTTGGTAAATTCAAATCCTATTTTGAACTATGTAGGGAATTAACTGAGTCGAATCTGTGCTTAGAAATTGTAAGACTTCTAGCCTTCGACTTGTACACTGCCAAATCAAAATTAACCCGGGTCTGATTTTCACGAACACAGTGCCCTAACTTTTCAAAACCTACATCCAAAAGAGAATCTCTCTTCAACGAAACGGTCATACATTTTTTCCTCCTATGACCAAGTTGCCTTCGCTCCAAACGAGTTGACTTCGACTCTGTAACGGACGAGGGACGTTCGATTTCACCGGTCACTGTAGAACCTTCCAGAATATAAAGACTGCCAGTTCTTTTACCTTTTAACAAAACGAGAGCTCCACGAGATACTTTAATGTTGCTTGACTCGATGTTGATTCTGCATCCTTTAAGTCTAAAATACTCAAGGAGATGAGATTCTTTCGTAAATCTGGTACATACCTGACATCTGAGAATGTCCTAATCGTCCCATCGTGTATCCTAATTTTAACAATACCAATACCAATTACCTTACTAGATGAATCGTTTCCCATGCACACAACTCCACCTTCAACTGAACGGTATGTGGAGAACCATTCTCTATTGGGACACATGTGGAAAGAACATCCCGAATCTAGGATCCACTCGGACATGAACTTGGAGTTATCGCTCGTAGACACTAACAAGAAATCATCACAGCTTTCATCGATCAAATTAGCACCAGCTACATCTTCCTCGTTACTCTCAGCAGCTCTTTTATTTCGCAGTTTATAACAATCTGCTTTGACGTGACCTAACTTTTTACAATAGCGACATCTTTTGTCTCGTTTCTTTGATGCCATCAAAACGGAAGCTTGCCTATCTACCTTGCTATCCAAATAAAGCTCATTGTCGAGTTTGGCTCTACTCAACAAATGACCCTTCACATCTTCGAACGAAAGTTTGTCTCTGCCATAAATCAGGTTCTCCTTGAAAGACTTGTATGAAGGGGGTAAAGAGTACAATAATAGCATAGCTTGATCTTCATCATCAATATGAACCTCAACGTTCTTTAAATCATTTAAAAGAGTAATGAATTGACTGATGTGATCTCTAAGAAGCTCACCTTCGTTCATGCGAAACGTAAATAGACGTTGTTTCAACACTAAACGATTAGCCAGAGACTTAGTCGCATAAAGAGTTTCTAACCTTTTCCACAAGGCGGATGAGGTATTCTCCATCAATACCTCCTGCAATACCGTATTCGCGAGGCACAACTAGATTGCAAACAATGTATTTTCATCTAGCTCTTCCCATTCTGTTTTATTTAGATTCTCAGGCTTTTTCCCGGTAACAACCTTTTTCAAACCGGATTGAACTAGAATTGCCATCATCTGAACTTGCCACAAATTGAAATGTCTCACTATCGAACTTCTCAATTTCAAACATTGTTGCTGCCATATCTGAATTAGCTGATCTATGAAAATTGAACTAGCTCTGATACCACTTGTTAAGGATCGACCCGATTAAGCAACAAGTAACAAAAATAGCGGAATAATTTGAGAAATTGAACACACAAATTTAACATGGAAAAACCCCTCCAAAGAGGATAAAAAACCACGGGCAAATATAATTTTACTATAATGGCAAAAGAACAAATAGTACAAAAGATGGAGATAAAACTAAACCCCAAATCCCGAAAACAAAGAACCCTCAAAATGTAAACACAAAATTCTCTAAATGTGTTATGAGTTCTAATCTCTAAATGAGATTTTTTTTCCTAAGGTTGTAAAAGAGCCTATTTATAGGCTAAATTCATATGTCAAATAATAATAAAATAATCTATAAACTAATTAATGTTTGATTGAAACAAATAAACATAGTTTAACTAGAAGATTATTTCTCAAATTTGACTGAAAATAGGAGTCATACTTAACATACCACAACAAAACTTGACTATCTTGCCTCCTGAAAAAAGGTTGTATTTACGTTACATTTAAGCTTACCAGCTATCGGGCGACTTCAACTGGCTGTCGTTTTAGCATCCAATGTCGTGGTACGTAAGTACTGTTGAAAACATTCTATGCAACTTCTCATTGCTATAAGAATTTATGCGTCACTCAAACAATATCGTCAACCATCAAGTTAGTACCCTTTCATATCAACAAATTATGATGGATCCACATGCTCCAACAAATGGTTAAATAACAACGTACATAAGACAAACTCGTCGAATTGATCAGAATCTGTAACACCTGTTATGTCAACAACTCCGACTACCCTCCATTCACCTTATAGTAGATTGATTAAGCTGTAGAACACGAAAAAAGGACATGATTCGAAGTCTCCATATTCCCACAACCAAAACAACTATCGCTCACATTAAAATGCTTTTCAACAAGTCTCATTTTGGTTGGGACATAGTTCATCCTACATCGCCATATAAAATTATTTACTTTGACGGAATTTGTCCATTCCATAACCTTAACCAAGGTCCATTCTCCCTAACAAGAGATAAATTAGTGTACATATCAAGAGCTAACTGGTACCTCGACTTAATCAAATAACAACCATTAATAATCTACTGCCAAATTAATCAATCCAATCTTCAGACAATACCCATCGACTTGAGGGAAGATCAATTCTATAAAGGAATGGTTGATCATATATTGTAAAACCTTTTGAAATGTGTTTAATGGAATTTTCAGTGATATTTCCACAAAATAAGTCAACAATAAGATATATTTTCATTTTTAAATATTATCATATCTATAACTCACTAAATTAAAGTAACAAAATTGGCATAGATAGAATTGATCCCTTTGCTCTCTATTTTTTTAACAAAAATTAGTAAAGAGCATGGAAATTACATAATAACCAGCCTAGATGCTAAACAATTAATGTTATCATGCAAAACATTAAGAACACAGCAGAAATATAGATCCCCAAAACCTGTTGCGGCAAAGGTTGCCAAAACTGTCAGCCACCCTATTACTTTCCCCATACATATGCACTATCTCAAGTCGACCTCCCAGTTTTTTCGTAACAGATCCCAAACATCTCTATAAATTTTAATATAATATTTCAATATAAAGAAGAATATATAATAATTTAAAAAAATTAACAATTGAGTCTTGATACAAACATTATTGTCATATCGATGTGATAAGATATGGGTTCGAGTGCGCGGAAGTAAATTATCTTCCCATTTATGGATTACAAAGGAGTTGTGAATAATTCAAAACATTATATCAAAAAGAACAGATACAATCAAAACCTATAATAATATTATTTTAAAAAATTAAAAATTGTATGATAAATTCTCATGTATACATTTATGATTGAGAAAGATAATAAAATATAATGTCTATTGCTAAAAAACATTATTGTATTGTATATAAAGTACAACATAACAATGATCCATTTCTTTGTTATTTTTTGTTTCATTTCCATGTATAAAATATCAAAATCTGCAATCTAATTCTAGATTTTATATATTACCCCATATCCTTCAATATGGAGAATTGTCCGGGGCCCTAAGTTTGTAAGAGAAGTAGGACAATTAAGCTTCAAAAGCCCAACCATGAACTAGTTTGTTTGGTCCCCAAATACTACCTTTTGGATAGAGTTGAGTCCAAGGGGACAGGTTGACATCAATAACTTGTCCAAATTCAGGACGTTGTACATTATTGTGGTTCTCTAAACCTCTTGCGAGGCTTAACTGCTCCTCAACATTTATTTCTTCTTCATTCAGGAGATCAGTGGACTGTGGTGGTAAGATTTCAGCTACAGCTGGTGCCTCATCTCTGCAAAATATGAAATTAAAGCTGTTTAAAAAAAAATTCTCTTTTCAAGCGAAGAAAAAAAATATTTCAGTAAAGCCTGTACATAATTGATGCACATCCTGGAGGAAGAAGACCATTTGAATCCAAAAAGTTCAAGAAATGATTGGAGATACTGCTGGAACTTGTTGTAACAAAGCCATTTACATCTCCAGCCTCTGGTGGAAGTTTTCCCTAGAAATATATTGAATCTTAGAAATATTACTTCTAATATATAAAATCTGTATATGAAAAGAGCATTTTACTCATTAAAATACCTTTGTAGTTGGCGGAGGACCAGGAGAAGTAAATTTTTCCTCTAAAACTTGCTGTTTGGGTACCACAATTTCATTAACTTCGGCATATATTTATATACCATGTAGAGGCAGCTAAAGTTAAATGCTATATATGCAGTTCTATACCTTGTGTAAGCGCACTTGTTTCAGTGTTTCCTCCAGGATCTGCTCGTGGTAGTCGGCCTGAATCAACGTTGTGATTTCGGAAGCATCGCCTTCAAATATTCTGAAACAAGTTTTCTTGTTTAGCTAATTTCAGTGGGGAAAAAAAACCAACAAAAAGAGCATCATGTGATGAGGGTCTTGATTAATGTAGGTTCTATGGACTAAATTAATGCTAGTACGAGAGTTTAAGTAACCTTAATCGTTTCTCCATATTGGCAATCCGAGACTTGCAGTTTATAATCTCTTGCTGAAACTCCTAAAATTTAAGTCAAAGGATGTGATTACCTAAGAAATCAAACAATTTATTAGCATCCTATTATAATGTTCTCTCCGCCAATTACCTCAAGTTGGGGATTGATGCACTCCGGGCTGCTTCACAAGCAAAGACAAAAAAATATATAAAGGGAAACTATAATCAAGTTAGAAGAAACAAAAAGGAGAAATCAGAGGACTTGATTTGGCGAAATTAAGAATCCGAAACCTGGTTGGTTGGGAGGTTTGATCGGCTTCATCCCTTAGCTTACCAAGTGCCTTTATTGGGAACTGCAAATATGTTAAAACACAAAATTGCGTCTTAATTTAAAAGCCATGAAAAGTAACAGGCACTGATATATGTTTTTTTTTTGGGGGGGGGGTGTCGTCTATACCTCCTTATTACGCAGCCTTCATGTATGGTCGCATTGTAGCAAGCCAACACACACCAACATCAATCATGGCGATATTAACACCGCATAAATCTCTCACTAGGGGCAAAAAAAGAAAACAGAAAATATCTAAACTGAGGTTTCTCTTACCTTCCTCGCTCATGCTCTGGGAGATTGACATACCGTCCTAGAATCTCCTCAATGCTTCAGTACAACAAAACCAAAGCTGATATAACAGGATTTTCCTTAATTATAAGAAAGCTATTCAATTTATGTTCCTATTCTCTGATCATCTTAATTAATATACGTGTGTGTATAATCAGGATGCGACAACTTAACAATTACGATATATAATATATGCAGTGATAAAATTAAGAAATGAAAAAAGTAGTAGGTTGTAGCAGACCTTTTATTACCAGAGAAGAGACTAAGTCTTCCAGATGGGGAAAACATGATAAGAGCGACATCAACATCACAGAGAACAGAAAGTTCATAAGCTTTCTTGATAAGCCCATTTCTCCGTTTTGAGAAAGTGACTTGCCTGTTTGTTGTATTCTCAATCCTCTTGATCTGGAGCTTTACTCTACCCATCACTTAGTTATTCCCCCCTTCCCGGGTCTGGCTTTTACTTCCTTTTCTTTTTCGAACAAATCTGCACCGTTTGAGGAGGATATGGTTAAGTAGAAAAATGGTGTATTTGAAAAAGGACAAAAAACACCATCACTTAAATATATATACTGAAGTGCTTTGGGATTTACATTAATAGTAGTTAGCCTCTTGGCGGCCAATAACTGAAGGAGCAGAAGAGGTTTGAAAAGGATAGATGAGATGAGATGAGGGAAATAATCAATGGATTTTGTCACTGTCAGGCAATTCGCAGAAGATGACGAGACAGATGGCGGTGTGATCCTGTGGCCAGTTACTTTTAATCAAAGAAACTGCCATCTGTATCAAACAAATATGAAGTTTGTAGCCTAATAGCTAACATGCGATAAACAAGGTCGATTAGCTAGCTATATATATTTGTACAACTCTCTACTCATTCTTCTTCATTCCGAGCTCTTTACTCTTTGGTGTGAATGGTGGAATCACGATTCTACGTATAACAAACAGTCAAATGATTGAACTATAATCAAAATGTGTTTAATTGATATAATTGAATTGAAAATTTTATAACTCATACCTTTTTATTAAGAAATATTAAAATATCAACTTTGAATTAAATGAAATTGACGTTAATAATCTCTTGATTAAATAATAAAAGTTTTATGTTGTAGGTATAAAAAGTTGAATTCAATAATCTTAGCAACCTCGATTATAAAAAAAAACCTCATAATATTTAGTAATCAGTATCAATTATAGTAATTAATTATTATAGATGAATTTATATTTCGTAATAAGAGAGATCATCACTTTTCATATAAAATTAATACAACAGAGGATTCATGGTATCAATTATAGTAATTAATTATTATAGATGAATTCATATTTCATAATATAAAACTGACACAACATATAATCCTCGTGGATAACAATCAACATAGACATCAAAATTATAATATATATATATATTCCTTGACTTGATAATCACACAGTTGTTAATAAACAGTAAAGGGTATCTCCCAAGAAATTTCAAAACCCATATTCCTCGTCGAGTGAAATCAGAAAACAAGAGAAATCGACCATCGTAACTAGAATTCGATTGATGCACATCCTGGAGGAAAGCATCTTTGTTTCTGGTTTTGATCTGATCGAGATAAATTATAAGAATGCATGATGAAAGGGGTCTCAGGCAGCACATGGTGTCACACTTTCAGTTGTATTTTTCTTTGACCTCTTTGACAAAGATGACAACCCTTTAAAGAAAAAAGCCAAACAAATTAGCAACGTGTCTCCCTTTTCTTGTTCTCTTCGAAGCAATGATTTTGCCGTGTCTTTCCTGGTACCAGTAACTGACCACACGTGTGATCCCCTCTGCATATTTCTAGCAGGCAATCTTTGTCTTGTTTTGTTTCTCTCCAGACACCCAACAAACACAGACGCACGCCATTGAATGTCAAGATATAGCTCTGCCGCTTACCAGAAATATATAGTTTTTTTCAAGGGAACTCATAAACGTATTAATTCCAATGAGGTCAGTTGGCTTGTGTTCTTTTCATTAGATCATCCACTAGTTTGATCAGAATTTACAATTAGTCAGTCTTTTCACCCTAAAATGGAAGGAATTTGACACCAAAGTTGTTATTTGAAGGAATTAATATTATTAGAATTGTACCAAAACTTGACTCTTACACAAGTAATGATATCTAATGTTCGTTGGATTTAGTTTCGACTGTGAATAAAATCTGTATTGTTAGTATATATCTTTCAGCATGTATGAGTTAACTGTGCAATTTAAAATTAGTTGTTAAATTATTTCGGCTGCCAGGGCTCATTTTGTTGGAGGATGCCAAAAATAAAAACAAACTCCTTGCAAAAATATTGAATCGCGCCAGGTAGGGGTCGAACCTACGACCTTCTGCTTAGGAAACAGACGCTCTATCCACTGAGCTACAAGCGCCTTGTTAATTTATATAAACTAATAATTTTAAAATGAAAGTTAGACGAACCATTAGTCTCTTGGATATTTTTCTATAAAAATAATATTAAATTTAATTAATTACGTGGAGACAAATTATTTATGGAAATGGGCTGTTTGCTACAGCACTCGTCGGTGCCACCTAACACATCGATGGCACCACACTCCTTTGTTAGTCAATCATCACATAATCATTTGATTTTTTTTGAAATATTTTTTTATTGGTGCCACAACTATATCAAATGACACTCGTATGTATTGTTTTAAAATACTCATGAAAATACAATTATACCAATGGAAAAAAAACCAAAAAAATAAATGGTGCCATCGAGCATCTCCGGATGATATAGGTAAACTTGGAACCGCGGAGCAAAACTGTCAAAGCGCTACTCCAAATGATAAGAACTACCCTCCAGTTGTAAGTATGACCTCGCAGGTTCGGGCTCGGGCTCGAGTTGGGGAGCAAGAGGCCGATGTGATTGACTCGGTCTGCTTTGTACCATAAACTAACCACCACTCGTTCTCCATGTACTAATGTTGGTAAGTGGACCTTGGGTGTCAAATTAAACAAATAAGATTCGAATCGAAGCTTCCTCTCCATTCGGGTGTTCCACAATACAATATATTGTTGATGCTCCAATGCCAAATTATTTGCTTATTTTCCCTTCTTATTAATTTCGTAGACATTGTCGAAGTTTTGTGGAACAACCAAAACATCTTGTTTGCACCCGAATTATCACAGAACTCGATCCCCATTGTACCACTCAACGGTTGAAAAATTAAACACTGGTGTGTTAATGCACCACACGAGTGAATGTTGGTGAGCCAACGAGGAAATGAGAGGCGTAATGTCCAACGCAGTATATGACATCCATACGAATTGCACAATTAATAACATTGTTATAGTGACATGAGTCAAATAACATAAATAAAATAATTACATGACATGGATATAATTTTATCTTGGAAAATTTATCTCCTCCACGGCGTATGCCTCAATCATCTGTTGGTAGACAATGATGGTTTTGAACTTCTCGATACCCAGGCAAGTAAACAATCCAAAAATAAAGCAACTTGTTAGAATATATTTTCATAAATAAAATAAAATTATTGATCGAAGTTTTTTTTTTACCTATTTACAAGTGGGAACACGCGTGTTTGGTGGCTCACTAATGCAATAAACGACATCCTGTATAGTGCCCAAAACTGCAGCAGTATCATGCACTCGCCTATATATTGGGTATCATGTTTTATCGCCCGACAAAATTTACGATGCAACGTTGCTAATACTGTTGAACCCCAACTGTACGAATGGACAACTTGCAAATCAGCCAATAAAGACAAGTACATCATGTGAACTTTATTTTTTTTTCCATCCGACATAAGTACCCCTATCAATTGCAGTATATACGTTTGAGCAACACACATCTTCTCCCACTGTAACACCCCTAACCCGTACATAAATTTATCATATCATCTCTTATATGAGCCCTTGAGGCCCAAAACATACATTAGAAATAAGTCGGGACTAAATCGGAAACTCAGAGAATTTTTCGCAAAATCTCAAATTTTTTCTAAGGTATAGGGGACACACGCCTTGTAACACCCCTTACCCGAGACCTTTGCCGGAGTCGGGCACAAGGCGTTACCTGACTTAACTTACTAGTTCGGAGCATAAAAATTTACTTTTAAAATTAATTATGTAATATCCCGAAAATTACTATTGTAATACCCCGAAAATTACTACAGTAAGAAAGTAGGTATCCTTGATATAGTAAGATGAGGAAATGAAGTGACAAAAAGGGAAATTTTGAGTTATGGCAATATTGGGAAGTATATTATGATATATTAATTCAAGAAAGGATTAAATCGCAAAAGTGAGAAAAGTTTTGTTGATTAAGAGTAAATACTCAAAATTTGAGGGGGTAAAGTGTAAATATGAAAAAGTTGAAGGACCAATGGTGCAAATATTTTAAGGGTGGAATAATCTAGAAACTAAGGAAAATGGATAAATTAGGACCAAATTGAAAAGGTGAAGAATTTTGAGGGACTAAATCACAATTTTACCAAATTAAGTGACGACTCAATGATAGAATTTTTAAAAATTATAAAGGGAAAAATGGTCAATTAGAAGAGAGAGAAATCTAGAAGGCAATGATGATGTTGGAGATATTTTAGATTAATTAATTAAATAAATATTAGTTTATTAATATTTTAATATTTTATTTAGTATATATATAAGAAAAGGAAGATGAAGAGTCACCATCCCACCATTTTTTCCCATGCACCAACATGAGAAGAAGAGAGAAAGAAAAAAAGTTTTCCCTTCACTAATATAATATTTCTCATCACTTTCGCTTATTTCCCTTCACTAATATATCAAGAACATAAGACCTTATATAAGAAAACTCTACTATAACATCATTTCTATGCTTTTTCAATAATATCAAACTTAAATATATATTGAAATCTTGATGTTCTTACCTTGTCCTATTTGTTTCAACCTTTAACTTGATTTTCTCTCTCCTCCAGCTTCTCTTTCTTGAATCTAACTTGATATTCTAGCTCCCCATAGTCTCCTTGTTATCTTTCTCTCTTGATGGATATGAAAATTCTTTTGATTTCTAGGTGAAAATGGTGAATTTTTGGTAGAAGGACCAAATTATAAAGAAAGCAAAACTTTCTTTCTCTCTTCTTCTCACGTTGGTGCATGGGAAAAAATAGTGGGATGGTGACTCTTCATCTTCCTTTTCTTATATATATACTAAATAAAATAATAAAATATCATTTAAAAATCAAATTAAGATATTAATAAACTAATATTTATTTAATTAATTAATCTAAAATATCTCCAACATCATCATTGCCTTTTAGATTTCTCTCTCTTCTAATTGACCATTTTTCCCTTTATAATCTTTAAAAATTCCATCATTGAGTCATCATTTAATTTTGTAAAATTGTGATTTAGTCCCTCAAAATTCTTCACCTTTTCAATTTGGTCCTAATTCATCTATTTTCCTTAGTTTCTAGATATTCCACCCTTAAAATATTTACACTATTGGTCCTTCAAATTTTTTGTATTTACACTTTAACCCCTCAAATTTTGAGTATTTACTCTTGGGCAACAAAACTTTTCTCACTTTTGCGATTTAATCCTTTCTTGAATTAATATGTCATAATATAATTCCTAATGTTGCCATAACTCAAAATTTCCCTTTTTGTCACTTTATTTCCTTATTTTACTATCAAGGATACCTACTTTCTTACTATAGTAATTTTCGGGGTATTACATAGTAAGTTCATAGGCTCATAATAAAATCTTACCAAAATTTCACTAACAATATTAATAAACAAATAAAAATTCAACATTTTCTGCCAACCATAATCTCAAACAATGAATTTACTCAATCAAACTCAATATCAGATGTCAACTTATATTCCAACATTTGGCTTCAATTGTATTTTTAAATACTTGTCAAATTAATGATCGTCTTACATATTTGAGTACATCGTTTACCCGATGCCACGATTTGCTTGAATCTTTTACAATGCTATAACTCAGTATAGTTTCCTTCACTGAAACACCATACCTACTTTTCACAACTCAGTATGGTTTTTTTCACTGAAACACCATACCTACTTTTCACAATTTGCCATGGATTCACCATAGACTTATTCGTCAATTCATCACTGATTACCGAACATATGTACTCAATCCTGTGTATCCCTTAATTTGAACTAACAATCTCATTTTTTCTCATTTTTACCATAATCATAATTCAACAACAATATACGAATTGATACAATATATCATTCCCACATTAACAATTAATCATAAAAGTTTAGCCATATGAACTTATTTGAGCCAATTTGTAGGAGTTGTAAAAGTTCAGGGACTAGTTTGATATTTTCTCTTTTCCACATTTATCTTCGACTTCCCTATCTATAATATAATTTTTTCCATTCATTAGCATATAATTCAATACTAATTCACTTCGCAATTTATGCCCTTCAATTTTTAAAATTACACTTTTACCCAAAAATTTATAATTTTTACAATTTAGTCCATGCTCAATTAACACTTTAATTGAACAAATTTTTCCTCCAATAACACTTTATCTAATCACTTTAGACTACTATACAACCTTTGATATTCAGAACTTAAGTACAAAACCCCAATTCCTAACTTTTTCACAATCAGGTCCTAAAAATCATTAATCACTTAATAAAATCATAATATAATGAAATTAAAACTTAAAATCTATAATAGTTCATCATAAAATTCCATAAATTATTCATGGTAACTTACAAAATCACCCATGGAATCAAAAACTAATGAATTCAATAGATGGACCTAGTTGTAAAAGTCACAAAACATAAAAATTTCAAAGAAAAAGCAAGAATTGAACTCACATGGTATAAAAATATGAGAAAACAGCTTGTTTCAGACCTCCTATGGCATTTTTGCTGATAAATTATGAAGAAATCTTTAGATTTTTCATTTTGTCTTTGTTTTATATATTTAATTTGTGAAGTTTCCAATTTTGCCCTTGTTTCTTCTTACTTTCTTGCTGATTTTTCTTGCCCAACCATCCATCCCATATAATTTGGGCCTAATTGCCTTTTAAATACCTCATTATTAGTCACTTAAGCTATTTGATCACAATTTAACAAATTTTACACTGTTTTCAATTTAGTCATTTTTAGTTAATTGACTATCCAAATATTAAAATTTTCTAACGAAACTTTTATACTAACTTAATGACACTCCATAAATATTTATAAAAATATTTATGGCTCGGCTTATGAATTCGAGGTCTCGATACCTCATTTTAGACTCAATTTACCTATTAAATTCTTTTTAAATCACAAAATACACTAATTCAATAATTCTTCTATAATCACACTTGTCTCATATGTATTTATTTATTAGATTGTAAAACTCATTGGTCAGATTTAGTGATCTCAAATTACTGTTTTCGACACTACTGAAAATTAGGCTGTTACAACTCTCCCCCCATTTAGAAAATTTCATCCTCAAAATTTGTTACCTGAAAATAGGTTTGGATATTGTGATTTCATTGATTCATCTGTTTCCCAGGTTGCCTCCTCCATACCATGTCGATGCCAGAGCACTTTTACCAACAGTACCCGTTTGTTCCGCAATTCTTTAACTTCTCAAGCCAAGAATTTCACCGGTTTCTCCGAATAAGTCATGTCTAATTGTATCTCTACCTCGATATGAGGAATCACATGCGAAGGGTCCGATCTATACCGTCTCAACATAGATACATGAAACACATTATGGATTTTCTCAAGTTCCGGAGGCAAAGCCAATCTATAAGCTACCAGACCAATTCTTTCTATGACTTCATACGGTCCAATAAATCGTGGACTAAGTTTTCCCTTTCTACCAAACCATAAAACTTTCTTCCATGGAGAAACTTTCAAGAACACACGATCACTCACATTGAAATCTATATCTCTTCTCTTCAAATCTGCGTACGATTTCTAACAGTCGGAAGCAGCTTTCAAACTATTTCGAATAATCCTGACTTTCTCTTCAGTTTCCCGAATCAAATCCACTCCCACTAACTTCGATTTACTTAATTCAGACCAATACAATAGGGTTTTACATTTCCTTCCATACAGAGCTTCAAACGGTGCCATTTTGATACTAGTTTGGTAGCTATTATTATAAGCAAATTCAGTTAAAGGTAAATATCTTTCCCAGCTACCACCGAACTCGAGTATACAACACCTCAACATATCTTCTAAAATCTGAATCGCTCGCTCAGATTGCCCGTCGGTCTGAGGATGAAAAGCTGTACTAAATTTTAACTTAGTACCTAAAGCTTCCTGTAATTTACTCAAAAATCTCGAGGTAAACCTTGGATCTCGATCAGATATAATGGACATCAGCACTCCATGTAATTTCACAATTTCTGACACATATAATTTCACTAACTTTTCAAGCGAAAAATCTGTTTTGACCGGAATAAAATGTGCTGACTTAGTCAATCTATCAACATTCGCCCAGATTGAATCTTTCTTTTTCAGAGTAGCAGGTAATCCAGATACAAAATCCATCGTGACATGCTCCTATTTCCACTCAGAAATCATTACGGGTTGTGACAAACCTGTGGGCACTTGGTGTTCTGTTTTTACCTGCTGACAAATCAAACACTTTGCAACGAATTCACATATTTCCTGCTTCATACCAGACCACCAATAAGTGCCTTTCAAATCACAATACATTTTCGTATTGCCCGGGTGAATAGAATACATGCTGTTATGGGCTTCAGAAAGAATATCATTCTTCAAATCTGAATTATTCGGAACACAAATTCTATTGCGATAATACAACATACCTCCATCATTAATACTATATAATAAACATGTATAATAGATCAAAAGCAATTTGGTAATTAGCCTAGCACATATAACCTCAACAAACATGTTAGTCATGTATTTCATATGAATAACAAGAACAATGATGAGCTCATCAGGTATTGAGTTTCCAAGTATTTCATGCATATACAGATAATAGTTTCATTTTGATTTCACATGTTCTCATGTCAAAATTTCACCCGTTTAATCATTTGAAATCTCGATGGATACTTGGGTAGTACACCTGAAGTGTACATTACTATAAATCCGTCAATTCATATCCGGGAATGCTTTTATGAGCACTTAAACAGAAAGCTCTCTCTCAAGCACTATAACAGAAAGCTTATTGATCCTTGTAACAGGAAGCTTATCCGGGCAATATAACTGAAAGCTCATAAAGAGCCTATAACGGGTAGCTCCGAAGAGCAATTAACGGGAAGCACCGAATAACCATATAATGGGAAGTTCAAGCGAGCACTAACGAAAAGCTCACAAAGAGCCTTTAATCGGAAAGCTCACGAAGAGTCATATAACGAGACGCTCATAAGAGCTGCTGTGTGCCCACAACACATGTAGGGTCGTAACTGATCGAGATGCTCCGAAGAGCATTTAATGGGAAGCTCGGAAGAACACTATAATGGGAAGCTTGAAAAGGCTTGTAACGGGACACTCTTTCGAGCTACGGTACATCCGCAAAATATGCAGGAACACTACCATTTCGGGAAACAGAACCCTGTATCCATCGAATCTCATTATCCAAATGGGACTTATTTATTTATCAAGGATTTTCAGTTATGAGATCAATTACACACACATATATGACATTTACACAATTTACATATTCAGCACTCAATATAAGCATATATGAATATACACAATTAAGTTACACGAATCTACCTCGACAATTGTTCGTGACTTGTAAACTACTAATCTGATACTTTTTCTTTTCCATGATCTAATTTCGTTTTTTATCTATCCGAATCTATACGAGTAAATTTAACATAAATTTAATACAATTTACATTCAATTCAATCCAAGTCACATATTAGGCAAAATTACCGTTTTGCCCCTATACTTTTAATTAATGATGATTTTGTCCTTAGGCTCGGAAAATGAAATTCATGCAATTTAAATCCTTATATCAAGCCTAGATATTTTTATATATATCAATAGTAGCCCATGAATTCCATGAAAATTCAAAAATTTTCATGAATTCAACAACTTTTTAATTTAATCCTAAATCATGATTTCATCCAAAATCCTTTAATAATAAAATACCTTTAAGTATCCATCAACATCTCAATTTCATCATCTAATAATTAAAATCGTATAAAATTATCAATTATATCTTCCAAAACTTTCAATAAAATCAAAAACTAATGAAATGGTTAGTTGGACCTAATTGTAAAAGTCCCAAAACATAAAAAAATTCAAGGAAAGAGCAAGAATTAAACTTACATGAAGAAAATATTGAAAAACCAGCTTAAACCCTCTTCAATGGCTGTTTTAGAACTAAAAAATAATGATGAAAATGTCTAGAATTTCAATTTCCCTTTTATTTCACTTAAATTTGGCAAAATTTACAATTTTACCCTTATTTCAAATTCCTTGATTTTTCTATGCTTATGCCGCCTCAGCCATCCTATGTGGGTCCAATTGCCCTTTTAGTCCTCCTTTATTTACTATTTAGGCTATTTAATCACTATTTCTTTAATTAGTAAGTTTTGCACCTTTTTTAATTTAGTCCTTTTTAATTAATTAACTACCAAAACGTTAAAATTTTCTAACAAAACTTTAATACTACCTTAATGACACCCCATAAATATTTATAAAAATATTTACGGCTCAGTTTATAGGACCGAGATCTCGATACCTCTTTTCTAAATCACTTAACCGAATAAAGCCTTATAAAACACAAATTAC